>NC_138028.1:32513516-33030184 GCF_964106645.2 Podarcis pityusensis
AATTTTTCGTCTTGCAAAGCACGAAATCCCATAGGAATGCATTGAAATTCAATTAATGCGTTCCTATGGTCAAAAAAAGTCCAAACAAAGCCAAATTTGGTACAACAAGAGTTTATTAAGTGCTCTTTAAAGTCACACATACTGTAAAGAGCATTTCAAAAATTGAAGGAACAATAAATTAAGTTTCTAAACATGACAGAAAAACATTTAAAAATCAACAAAGTGTACAGTACGTTTTCTAAGACTCTGGGGGACAACTCAAAGAAGGTTCCTCTTCCACTCTTTGCTTCTTGCTGAAGAACCACCCACCACACAGAAATTCAAATCCAGAATTTTTTTTTAAAAAACAGCAGAGTGGCCCAATGGTCACAGAAAATCATAAAAATGCAGAAAAAAACCACACAAGCTTCCAGATTCTTGCAAACCCCTCCTCAACTGTTCCCCCAGCCACCCACCACACAGAAATTCAAATCCAGAATTTTTTTTAAAAAACAGCAGAGTGGCCCAATGGTCACAGAAAATCATAAAAATGCAGGAAAAAACCACACAAGCTTCCAGATTCTTGCAAACCCCTCCTCAACTGTTCCCCCAGCCACCCACCACACAGAAATTCAAATCCAGATTTTTTTTAAAAAAACAGCAGAGTGGCCCAATGGTCACAGAAAATCATAAAAATGCAGGAAAAAAAACACACAAGCTTCCAGATTCTTGCAAACCCCTCCTCAACTGTTCCCCCAGCCACCCACCACACAGAAATTCAAATCCGGATTTTTTTAAAAAAAACAGCAGAGTGGCCCAATGGTCACAGAAAATCATAAAAATGCAGAAAAAAACCACACAAGCTTCCAGATTCTTGCAAACCCCTCCCCAACACCAAGTCCTTGAATTCCAAACACCCCAACCCAAAATCCAAAAACCCCAAAAAAAGTTTTAAAAGTTTAAAAGAAGTTTTGGAAAAGCTTCAAAAATCACCAAAGTCTTCAAAAACCTCAAAAAAGGCTACCACACCGCGTTCTATGAGTTGCTCCTCGAAGTCAAGTTGCAACTGTATTAACGGTGTTAAGAAAAAGGAAACAAACTTGCAAGACGTTTTCGTTTTTCGTCTTGCGAAGCAAGCCCATAGGGAAATTCGTCTTGCGAAGCAGCTCAAAAAACGGAAAACCCTTTCGTCTAGTGAGTTTTTCATCTTGTGAGGCATTCATCTTGCGGGGCACCACTGTAAAGGCTATGCAGTTTCATGAAAGGCCTTGAGTGTCTGGATCCATGCAGTCTCTCTTACACAAAACAAAAACCTATCCAACATTGTTTCATCACCATTTACCTTCCTAAACAGAATGGTTGTGTGGGTTGGTGATGACAATGCAATATTGGTCTGAATGAGACTAAGACTCAGAACAACCTCACACGTAGCACAAATGCCCTTTCAAATGCATCTATGCTGCAGTTTCAGACAGAATACAATGGGCTGGCTGCAGAGTTCCTGTGAGCAGGACTACATTGACATTGACGATGACAACAACAACATACCATCCATCTGACTGGGTTGCCCCAGCCACTCTGGGAGGCTTCCAGCAATATATAAAAACACAATGAAACACCAAACATTACAAACTTCCCTATACAGGGCTGGCTTCAGATGTCTTCTAAGAAAAGTCATATAGTTGTTTATCAGTTTGACATCTGATGGGATGGTGTTCCACAGGGGGGGGCGCCACTAACGAGCAGGCACCACTCACAGGATGTTCTTGCTGGGCATAGCAGCCAACTTCTAGGGGCTGAGGTTTCTTCAGCCCCAATAAAATATTTGAGGTGACCAGAACCCCCAAATTGGTTGGGCATTGCCATTCAAATGGTGTGTGTGCGCGCGCACCATGTCATGCGATCAATTATGTGCGGCAGGGCTTACCTGGCAATATTTTACTCAAGTTGGCAACCCTGGTGCTGGAGGACGCATAGTAGGTTGTTAGGGGTGATTTTTGCCAATTCTTCTCACCACAGTCTACTTAAAAGCTGATCAAGAGGTCTGTGGAACTCTCTAGAATGGTGCTGGGAGTAGTACTGTGGAGGGCAGTGGGAAGGGGCAATCAGTGGAAAGTGCCTCTCCTGCTGTTTCTCCAATGTTAATCTTCACTTGATTTTGGTTCCTTCCACATACAGAAGGAACCCTGCTATTTGAAGAAGGGACTGTTTCCAATCCAATATACTTAAGATTTAACAAGCATGAATTCTACCACAGTAGTTTGCATTATTAATTTACTCTTTCTTAATTAAAGGCTTCCAAGCTCCCCCCCACAGCACTTTGCAGTGCCAAGTAACTTGAGCCAATGCAGTCAATCAGGATAGTTTATGCTCATGCTGGAAAGCAATGTGGGAAATAGCAGAATAAGTTACAAGAGCATAATGATGTGTAAATTGCTTGCACAATTATTCCAAGTAGAACAGTCAAAATTTGAATCATGGAATGAAAGCTCATTTAAGGAAGACCGTCACTATTTAAATCCTATATAGCCAGCCAGCCATTAGTCATTTTTTATCAAGTCAAGATGTAGGAGTGCATTTCTGAAAGGGTGGTGGATTAATTGAAGCTTAGTCATGACGTGAAATCAATATTTCATGGAGATCCAAGTAAGAATTTTCACAGCACTCAGAGAAGACAGAGTGACCTGTAGCGTTTCCTACTTTTGTCACAGTTAAACCTGAAATGAACTGAGCAGGGGAAGAAAAGTCTCAACTTCTCTGAATGCGAATTTTATTGAGAATAAATAAATTTCTTTTGGCGTTTGTTTTGTTTTTTGCATTCCACTTGTGGGTTCTATTGGATTTACAGCTCTCTCTGTGCATAACAATATTGAATTGGATTCTAAGTTGCCCTTCCATGAATGGGGAAATACAAGGAAAAAGAAGAGAAGCCATTTTAGCTGATACCCCCTCCCTATCATAGTCACCTTTAAAGCCAGGGCCAGAAGTCATTTTGCTTGCTGAAGTGGAAAATGTAACCCATCCTCCCCCTGAAGTCAAGGTGTCTAGTAGCAAAAGCTGTTGAGGTTATTTTGGCACTTCAGATAGAAAACCCCACAAGAGCCTCTCCCTTCCTGGCGGCAAAAATACAACAATAATAAATGCAATAACTAACATTTCGTTGCCCTTTCACAATACAGTGGTACCTCGGGTTAAGAACTTAATTCGTTCTGGAGGTCCGTTCTTAACCTGAAACTGTTCTTAACCTGAGGTACCACTTTAGATAATGGGGCCTCCTGCTGCCGCCAGAGCACGATTTCTGTTCTCATCCTGAAGCAAAGTTCTTAACCCGAGGTACTATTTCTGGGTTAGCGGAGTCTGTAACCTGAAGCGTCTGTAACCTGAGGTACCACTGTACCTGAAATCAGCTGCTAGTGGCTGCTGCTTCTCTTTGCCTAATGTTAGGGTTCGTTTGTATCCAGGATATTTAAAAAGAGCCACCTGCTCAACTAGAATTCTGCTCATGGGTTAAGATCTGGGGATGTTCTGTCCCATGTCTCACCACCATGTGAAGTGAGGGAGAAAACACTTCTTAATGATGCCACCTAATTTTTGAAACTCGTTCCTTTGGGAAACCTGTTTACACCCCTCCCTTCAATTTTGGGAGATTTTTTGAACATTCCATTTGAACATTCTGATCCTGAGAGTACTTGATGATGATGATTTAGTGTGTGTATGTACAGTGTAGTACAAGCATTTCTTAGGACAAAATGGGTAATTCCTGAAGCAGACCTTAAAAGAAACAGGGATTTCTTTATTCTCAGTCTCTTTTTCAGGGTTGTTTCTATGATACATGAAGATCAGCGCTCTTGTGAAGCACTGATGCCCTTCTTAGGAGCCAGGAAGTGCTTGGCACATGACAAGATTAAGCCTTATGTGAGGCCTGATGACTCATTAATTTCACCCATGAATGCAAGACAGCTGAATCAGTTGACAGTCACTAGGCAGATGATAAAACCAAATATCTACTTAGTCAATCACTAATTAAAAATATTTTGATGTGTTATAAAAACTAATAGCCCTTGTAAAGAGTCAAGCAATTATCAGAATAAACGGAGACTTTAAAAAAAAATGGTATAATAACTAAAAATGTGTTGGATGAACCTGTGCTGTTAAGGGGAAGAAATAGTGCAAAATATTTTTCAAGTGTGAAGTCTTCAGCATAATGGGAACACCAGATCCTAGTCTTGCTGTCCCCCTTCCCTGCGCCAAGTTCAAGAACAGCACAATGTTTTTGCATCCTCTCTCTGGCCTACTCTGACAGATACATAAATGTTAACAAGCTTTTTGAATATAATTCTTTCATCAGTGCTTTCAATGAGCTGTGTTTTATTAATCATCATAAAAGAAAATGGGAATCATGAACTCTGCCTGAGACTGCTTACCTAGAGTAATAAGAAATGTACAGTTCGAAATTATGTTTCTAGTTACCGTGTCTGACTTGTTTCTTCTTACGCTACTTTGGTAGTGCAATAATTTAGGAAAAATGTGCTCGAGCAATCTACATATGTCTCAAAGGAAGCCTGGAAGATATTTACGATTGGCAGATATTTTTTTGAATGATGTTGGTTGCAAAACTGCCTTGCCTACATGGGTAACATTGCCATGGATTGCATTATGTGGGTACTTACAAAGGTCTTAAAGTTGCAATTATATGCACTCTTGTTTGGAGGTGTGCCCCGTTAAACCCAGTTAAAATCTATTGCCATATATATATATGGATTAGATCAGACTGCATACAAACTACAACCAAGTATGTAGCACCTTTTAAGACTTCAGACAAAATTCAACAGACTTAAATGTACTGCTGCCCATAGATTTTAATGGCCTATATGCCCTTCACGCTGTGTTAGTAGTGTGGCCTGACAAGCTACAAATAGAATTAAGAATATATCATCCTTATTTTTTCGCTTCCTGCACATTTATCCAACTTTTGATACAAACTTGAGGATAACTGAGCAGATACTGATTTTGTAACATGTTACATTCCAGAAGAGCAGGTAAGTAGTTCTCTAAGCAAGATAAAGGCAAAACAAACTAATTAACAAAGAACCTACGATACCAAGCAGGGTCAGGCCAAGACATTTTGCCACCTGAGGCGGATGCCAAAATGGCACCTCACCTCCCTGCAAGGGAAGAAGTGGCAAGGGAAGATCTACATCAGGAACAAGGGGGTAAGAAAGATTGACATTGGGATCTGCTGCCCCGGTGGATCCTGCCACCTTAGGCAATCACCTCACTTTGCCTCATGGGTTGCCTGGCCCTGATACCAATTACAGTGGTACCTCTGGCTACGTACTTAATTTGTTCTGGATGTCTGTTCTTAACCTGAAACTGTTCTTAACCTGAAGCACCACTTTAACTAATGGGGCCTCCCGCCGCCGCGCGATTTCTGTTCTCATCCTGAAGCAAAGTTCTTAACCCGAGGTACTATTTCTGGGTTAGCGGAGTCTGTAACCTAAAGCGTATGTAACCTGAAGTGTATGTAACCCGAGGTACCACTGTATTGCAATGACCCTAAAAATTATGCATTTCAAAATCAATCAGGAATCTCACCCCTACTTCAGTGCTTTAAAAGTTATCACCTCCAGTTAATGCAGAAAATACACCCCTCTCCTTGCCTACTGGGATGCGGCCCATATTGTTCAAGTAACTAGATTTGGACACAAGACTGACAGCGTGTAGCCCCCCTTTTTTTACATTACATGCTTGGCCACTGCACTGCCACATTTTAAACTCCCTGCTAGCCTTTGACTGTAGGAAAGGTTTGTCATTTTTATCAGCAAAGGCTCTGCCCTGCAATGAAATGGAAAGTGTCAAGGGAAAATGTAATCCATTTCAACTGCATGGTTTCCTTTGAAAAGCTACACACATGCAGGAGGTGGCAGAGCGCATAGTATTACTTTAATTAAAAAGACTAAATGAATGAGGCACTGGTGATATTGGCAAGGCTTTCCCCTGACCTTGTCAGTCTTAGCAGAGATTTGGGGCTAATGATAAAGTAAATGTCCGCTCTTCTGGAACAGGCAGAGGAACTGAGTAAAGGAGCTGTGTGTATCTGCAAATGGGGATCAGAGACACTTCCATGGAATGGTGGCATGAGGTTTGGGTTAAGAAGTTAACACAGAAGAGACTGTGGTGCAAAACCATTTCATTCTGATTTTGTCAGGCTTACACCAAGGAGACTTCAGCACTGGACTTCAGAGTGATTCCTTGTCTTTGAATTCAACAATAATTTTGCTGAAGTCTAAGGAGACTCTTGAGAGTCCCATGGACTGCAAGGTCAAACGTATCCATTCTTAAGGAAATCATCCCTGAGTGCTCACTGGAAGGACAGATCCTGAAGCTGAGACTCCAATACTTTGGCCACCTCATGAGAAGAGAAGACTCTCTGGAAAATACCTTGATGTTGGGAAAGATGGAGGGCACAAGGAGAAGGGGACGACAGAGGACAGGATGGTTGGATAGTGTTCTTGAAGCTACCAGCATGAGTTTGACCAAACTGCGGGAGGCAGTGGAAGACAGGAGTGCCTGGCGTGCTCTGGTCTATGGGGTCACAAAGAGTCGGACACGACTAAATGACTAAACAACAACAACAATTTCCCCTTCCTCTTGTTTTCAGTAGCTCTTTTAGCAAACCCCTCCTGCCTTCTCCACCAAGATGCTCAGTTATTGAGCCATTATTTCAAATTTATAACCCACCCTTCCTCCCCAATGGGTTCCCAGGGTAGCTCAAGATAAGAATGAAATTACATAATTCAAAACAACAATACAGTTAAAACCAGCAGTGTATAAACTTCATAGACGTTGAAGGGTCAGCCTAGGCACAATGCCAGGGATTGAAGTCTGCTATTTATGGCAAGGCTTAAGGCTTCCTGCTATTCTAGCAGGTTTCCCTAGGAAACTCTGCCTCGTTGCAAATGACTTGAATTCTCCAGAGTTTTGATTTACTCTCATATGGGCTGCCATTTGAAAGCACAAATACTTCACACTGCTACCATTCCCCAAAGGAGTATAGTTGTCTCATGGATACTGCACAGTATATGAAATGTAGCTTGCACAGATGCTATGAAAACCTAGGCTTTCTCTGCAATGCTATAGCCTCAACCAATGAAGCAATGGTAGCATAACACACTGTCCACAAATAACAGAAGGCAAAGTTTAGACTTACTACAGGGTCACTGTATGTGTGTGTGTGTGTGTGTTTTGTGTGGATGAATAATCTACCGGACTTCTGAACACAGGAGCTGCTGAAAGGGAGCACCGATCATTGCATGGTTTTTTAAGGCTCTCTGAAATACCCAGGCATTCTGCTGATTGCTATGTTTCTGTTTCTTTTTACAGGATTTTATGAATGTTCCTGCAATTTAGTATAGCAGGAAAAGATTCAGCCTCTCAGAAAGGAATAAGAAAAAAAAGAAAATAAGGGCTTGCTGACACCAGAGTATAATGCGAATCAGAAATTGCTTGTGTTCTCATTAATTTAGCATCACCCACATGACATCTGCAGCAAATAATTGTGAACTCACACATTCCCCCTCTGAAGTTGGGTTTCTCAATCAGAGAAGTAATTTTAAAAAATGACCTCAGCCTGGTGCACTTTGGGTAGCGGATGTTTTGCTTTGGGTTTCTTTTTAACTTGGTTTCTTTAACTTCTTTTTAACCCTCCACTTTAGCTACTCCCCTTTCCAGACCCCTCCTAAAAAAAAATAGGTTATTTTTCAGCAGTGTTTGTGCTTACTATATGCAGTCTCCCTCCATTTGTGAGTGCTGTATTGAATTATTGTTTTAGTCACTTGCTCAGATTTTCACCAAAAAAGGAGCATTAAAAATAAAAACTGCCCTTGCAGGTAGGGGAAGCAGAAAAGACAAACAGGAGGAAAGGAAAGACCAACATTTGGGAGGAGCAACTCCAAATCCTTGCCTGGCTTAGAGCAACACACTTTTTAAAAAGTTCTCTTGTGCAAATCTGGAATATGGAATGAGAAACACCAGGACAGGTTTGGTAAGCGTGAGATTGAAAGCACAACTGTTTGCTTCAAGTAGCAGATTATTAAAATAGGCACATCTTTCAGTCTAAAATACCGTACCTTGCAGGGTTGTTGTGATGATAAAATGGAGAGGAAGAGAAGCATGTATGCCACTTTGAGCTCCCTGGAGGAAAGGCAGAATACAGATATAAAAAAATAAATACATAAATAAACTTAACAATACCCCCTTGCACTGATCTTATTGCATATCACTGGCTTGTAAAACAAAGCCAAAATTTGGAAGATGTTAGTCACTGTTCTCAGACCCTTACTTTGGCTTGGCTCCTTCTTCTTTATTTCTTTATTTTTCCAGGGGAGGGGCAAGAGAGATTTCAGCCACTTTATGAAATCCTGGCTCTGTACTAAGATCAATGGAAAATTTGCCACGAATTTCAAAGAAGTCATGATGAATTTTCCCAACTAATTTCAAAGAAGTCATGATGATGAATTATGGTGACATTAACTTACTCAGAGCCTGTGTTGATACTGTTTTATTTTTGGCGTGAGCTGAGCAATGAGAGATGGATAAATCCTGGCTAAGCAGCATAGCTGTAGGAGTTAAGGGGGAGAAGAAATGTAAGAGACAAATACAACCCCTGCAAACAGGTCCCCCCCCCCCCCCCGTTCAGGACAAATGCCAAACAGGGGAAATAGGTTCATAAATCAATGGGAATTAACTCTCGTCGTCATTTACTTTCAATTAATCATTAAAATAAACGATTGCATTGTCCACAGAGTCCATAGTTGATGAGATACTTTTTACTATCACCTTTATTAGCGCTGTGGGTTAAACCACAGAGTTTAGGGCTTGCCAATCAGAAGGTCGGCGGTTTGAATCCTCACGACTGGGTGGACTCCCGTTGTTTGGTCCCAGCTCCTGCCAACCTAGCAGTTCGAAAGCACGTCAAAGTGCAAGTAGTTAAAAGGTACCGCTCTGGCAGGAAGGTAAATGGCGTTTCTGTGCACTGCTCTGGTTTGCCAGAAGCAGCTTAGTCATGCTGGCCACATGACCCGGAAGCTGTACGCCGGCTCCCTCGGCCAATAAAGCGAGATGAGCGCCACAACCCCAGTGTCGGTCACGACTGGACCTAATGGTCAGGGGTCCCCTTACCTTTACCTTTATTATGGAGCATTTCTGGATTTTCGTTTAAAAATGGAAATGTCAGGATATGATTAAGTTGGAGTGGTCAACATGACACCCCCTCTCCACTGTTCACTTGGTAACGAAGGAAGGGGTGAGGGTGGTTACCTTTTTCTCACCTGGAAAGTACACAGGAGGAGGAAATTGGAAGAGAGGTGCTGCTTCCCACTTTCTCCTTCCATCTGCTTGCTGCAGATTGGTTTTGCTTTACCTCACAGGCAAAGTGTGTCCATTTGAAAACAGATGTAGGTGATCTTGGCAATGGGGTGTAGCCACACTTGTCCAATAAATGGCATTTTGGCTTGGTGTATACCAAGATCTTGAAAGTCCCATGGACTGCAAGAAGATCAAACCTATCCATTCTTAAGGAAATCAGCCCTGAGTGCTCACTGGAAGGACAGATCCTGAAGCTGAGGCTCCAATACTTTGGCCACCTCATGAGAAGAGAAGACTCCCTGGAAAAGACCCTGATGTTGGAAAAGATGGAGAGCACAAGGAGAAGGGGAAGACAGAAGACGAGATGGTTGGACAGTGTTCTTGAAGCTACCAGCATGAGTTTGACCAAACTGCTGGAGGCAGTGGAAGACAGGAGTGCCTGGCGTGCTCTGGTCCATGGGGTCACGAAGAGTCAGACATGACTAAACGACTAAACAACAACAAATACCAAGATCACAAACACGACTTCCATCTTCATTCACCTGGAGCATGTTCAGGGAGGAAAAGGCATTGATAACCTAATCCATACAAGTGTTTTCAAACACATATCAAGTAACTAACGCCAGCCCTTGTGGATGGCAGGATCTGGACGCAATCTAGATTGACAGCAGCATGCTAAGGATGAGCATGAATGATACAGGGTTGAGGGGAAAAACTGTATTTTCGTGCAATGAAGGGGTTGGTGTGTACATAGCCATTGTTTTCATCAACCTCTCCACCACAATCTCTTTCCTGATCAGGTACCCACCACCTCAGATCTCATCTCTGTATATGTGAATTTAGGATTCCACCACCACCACCATGCACATCACTTTACACTTGCTTATACTGAACCAAATTTGAAATTTTTAATACCTATTCCTCTGGAGCTACTAACAATCCCATTTCCGTAAACCACCTTGAATAGCTGGATTTCATCAAAAGCTTGGCCACCACACAGTTTAGCCCTGTTTTTTAAAAACATTTTACAAAAACACCAGCCCCAGTACAGATCCTTGGGGAACCCCCACTTCTTCTACCCCTCCATTGTGAGAATTGTCCATTTATTTCTACTCTCTTCATCTGATCTTTAACTACTTACCAGTCCTTTTTACCAGTCCATCCACATGGTCTCGGATTTCCTGCATAAGAACGTAAGAAGAGTTTCAGGACAATGGCTCATCTACTCCGGCATCTTGTTCTCAGAGTGGACAGCCAGATGTCTGTGGGAAACCCACAAGCAGGACCTGAGCACAAGAGTACTCTCTGTTCCTGTGGCTTCCAGCAACTGGTACTCAGAAATATTACTGCCTCCACTATGGGGACTAGCCATCTCATAAGCTTCTATCATTTCACTTCTTACTCACCATTTTTCTAAACTAAGTCCTTTTCTTCATAGAAGAGTCACTTCGTCTGCCTTGTTCCTTTTTTGGTTGCCCTTTTCTTAACCTTTCCCAACTCTGCAATATCCTTTTTGATGTGAGAACTCTACACAGCACAGTATTCCAAATGCAATCACACCCTAGAGTTGTATAACGGAATTATGAAATTGGCAGCTTTATTTTCAGTTCTTTTCCCAATGATTCCTAGCATGGAATGTGCCTTTTTCACTGCAGCTGCACACTGGTAGGTTGGGTGGGTGTGTGCTTGCATGGGAGGGGGTTAACTAGGGCCTTAATGCCATTGCCCTCCACTGCATTTCATCAAGCAATTATTTTTCTGATAGTTTTAAGATCCGCTGCAATCGGTGCTAAGCTTTCAAGTCAATAAAAGGCACAGAGTTCAAATAATTTATTAAACATCCGGCCTGTGTTTACTAACACGGAGGTGAACAACTCAGCCCAAAGAACTCGTCTGCCTTCTTGCGCCTAGATTATGCGAGCGTTTCTCCCTACAAAGTGCAAGCAAAGAAAAGTTTCCCTGCCGTCTGGGTTTTATTTATCAGATGTTTCCAATTCTGGAAGGGAACTTTTGGCGCGGGGACTTCAACAAATCAAGGATGTTAAGGTCAAGCCTAACCCCTGACACATTTCCTTTCAGCCACTGAAAGGGAAGGTCTGCAGGAGTGAAGATATTGTTGTGGTGTGAGCTGTGAAGAAAAGGAGTCGCCTCGACGCCACATCCCCGCCATTCAGACTTGGCTGGTGCTCGCGAATGCCACTGCGGGGAGGCGAGGCAAGATGCGGGGCCTTGTGCTTGCCTCTCTCCTCCTCCTGCAACCTCTCCCCGTGCCAGGGGGCCCCACTGCCGCCGTGCGCCCCCAGAGCGACCACGCCTGGTGCCACCCTTCGGGGTCCTGCTACAGCGTCCACGTGGGCAGCCTGAGCTTCCCCCGGGCCCAGGACGCTTGCGCGGCGCACGGCGGGCGCCTGAGCACGGCGAGCGGCCGGGTGGAAGTGCAGGCCATCGTGTCTCTGCTGAGAGGGGTGGCCCGCGGCGGGTCGGGCGCCTCCTTGTTCTGGCTGGGCCTGGTGAGGAAGGCTCAGCAGTGCACCATGGAGGAGCTGCCGCTGCGGGGTTTCTCCTGGGCCGCTGCCGGAGGACTTGTTGCGGAGGCGAGGAACGAGAGCGCGGCCGAGGGGAGCCTCTCATGGGTGAAGGAGCCCAGCAAGTCGTGCACCACGCAGAGGTGCGCCGGCCTGCAGGTGACTTGGGGCGAGCCTCGCGCCGCCGAGTCGTGGGGCCTGGCCGAGCACGCCTGCGCCAAGGCCAACGCGGGGTACGTGTGCAAGTACAGCTACGCGGGCGCGTGTCGCGCGCCTGGCGCGGGAAGCCACCTGCACTACGCGCTCCCTTTCCGCCTCCAAAGCGCCGCCGTGGAGTTCGGCCCGCCGGGCACGGTGCTCACCCTGAGGTGCCCCGGGCGGGAGGCGCGCTTCACCTGCCGCCTCTCGCCCGACGGCTACCGCTGGGAAGGCACCGAGCGCGGCCTCTGCTCCTGCCCCAGCGGCTACTGGAGCCCGAGCGAGGGAGCTTGCGTCGAGCTGGCCGACTGCTTCGGCGCCCGGGGCGCCTTCCTGTGCCTGTGCGCCTGGGGCGCTCGCTTGGCGGCCGACGAAAAAGCCTGCGTGCCGCCGGCGGGAACTGAAACGCCGCCGTCGCCTGCACTGTCTCCCTCCCCGAACGGCTCTTCGGACGGCCTGCCTGGCTGGAACGACTCCCTGGCGGCCACCTTGCCCTCCGAGGTGGGCAACAGCAGCAGCGCCCCCGGAGCCGTGTCTTCCAACTACCTCTTCATCCTGATCACGGTGGCTGTGGTGACGCTGGTGATCCTGGTCATGGCCGCGCTGCAGATCTTCCAGGCCTGCTTCAGGCTTTGCTGCTCTAAGGGGTCTCAGACCAAGAAGGACGGAGCTCCGGCTACGACGGCCACGACCGCAGATGGCGACCCCGAGGATTCGGATCATTCCCTGGGGCCCAGCAAGGCAGAGTCTGCCGAGGTTTCTCAGGATGAACCCAAGCCTGTGGCCGGGCAGGTGGAGCAGGAACAGCCCCGAGGGGACTGAGGCTTTATTTGAAGGAGGCAATGGACTTTCATTCAGAGAAGGCGCTTTTATTAGGACAGGAATGGGGAGCCTGTGGCCCTCCAAAGGTTGTTGGACTACAACTCCTATCATCCTTATCCGTTGGCTGCTCTTTCTCAGTTAAAGTGCTAAGTAACTCCACAGTGCTGCAAGAGACAAGTCTCATTAAGACCTGCCAAGCTGCTTGTAGAACAGTGTAATCCTATGCACACTTACTTGGGAGTAAGTCACATCAACTTCAGTAGAATTTTCTCCCAGGTGTGCATGCAAGATGGCAGCGTATGGTGTCTAATCGTAATGGTGAAGGCCCTGTGGGACTCCCAATTGCAGCTCCCCAGCTCCCATCACCCCTAGCCAATGGGTAAAGGGATATTGGGAGTTATAGTCCAGCAACACCTAGATAGCCACAGTTTCCCTATCCCTGTAAAAGAAGATTTCTATGACTTAAATAGCTTTCCAACATTATTTTGAATCTGGTGTTGTCCTCCGTCCTTACTAGGCTTCTGGGGTGCCAGTACAATTGTGCATGTGTGTGTGATCTATTTGTGAGACTTAGAAAACAGCCTGAAATCTTAGTACTGTGTCTCGACTGACTCATGGATTGGATGTATGAGAACTCATAAGAGAAGTGTTGGCCAGTGCATGCTAAATTTTGTCGCACAAAAGCATTATCTGTTCCAGTTTCCTTAAGTGGGAATTCCAAAAACCTGCAAGGTATGTCTAGCTTATACTGGCTCGTTGCTCTGTATAACATTGTGGGGTGGAAACCTGTCAAGATTTCACTGAGGGTCCAACTCATTTTCCCACCTTCCAATTCCTTGAGGTCGCCTTTAGAAGTCATTGGCTAACTGAGGTGTGGTAGGTTTTGACTGGGGAGAGAGTCTTCTTGGTAGTGGTGTCCAGGTGATACAGGCTATTTTTTGGGGGAAGGGGTCACCTGGCACTCATGCTGTAGCCTTTTCAGAACCACGCAAAGACCTTTTAGTTTTCCCAAATATTTGGTTCCAAAATTGACTGATCTGAGGCTGCCTTTATTTGAAACTTTTAATTTTGTTATATGTTTCTGTTTTTTATATGGCTGGTTGTTTTGTCTACAGATTTGGTGTAAGCCACCTTGGAATATTGTGTTTTACAGGCAGCGTTAGAAAATGTATTAATGCATAAAATGAAGATTTAAAAAATGAAAATTAATTGGTACAAATGCATGCCAGTAGCCCGAGGAAAGCCCTGAAATATACATTCTGGATTCTGAGTCAGTCCTACTGCCATTATTTGATTAAAATTGGGTGTGATCCAGGCCCAATCACTATGCCAGCTCCAGGCTAGTTTAGTCTGCAACAGGCTTTTTCTGGCTCCTCCACCTTCCACCCCAGCTGGCATCAGCAATGGGGCTACAGATGTGGCAGTGGCTCCAGCACTCTTATCATGCCTTGCCAGGGTTTGGTTTGCTCTGCCATTTTCTCACTGCAGAGCACTGTGGAGGGGCCAGTTTGGAAGGAGAAACAAATGGGGTGGAAATGTGGGGAAATGGGACTCGTGAAAGCTTTAAGCAACATTTCTCGCTTCAATAAAGGAAAGGGGTAGAGGATTTCTTTTTAAAGTTTTCTCTCTTCTCTCCCACTCCACAGCTGCATTCCTTGCATTTCTCTCTTTTAGCATTACTTGAATAGGGACAGTCCTGCCTGTATGTGCATTTCAGCTAAGGAATATTTTAAGTTAGTATTCAAAAAACGTGAATGTTGGTACACACCCACACACCTGCCCCAGATCATTTGAAGAGGCCATTAATTTCCAACACAAACCATATTTTTGCAACAAATATGTATGTAATGTTTGTAGTATATGTTATAGCATTGAGTGCTTCTAAGCCTCCTAATGTTCATCGGTTAAAAGCACAGAAAACCCATTAACATTGCAAAGGCAGGGATTGCCCATTCCATCTAGTACAGTAGGACAGTGTATCCTCTTGTCACTCTTTAAATCTTATTTCTAGACCATTAATTCCTTCTAAGACACTTCAAAATGATTATAAGCATCTTGAAGCAGAGGGGGAATGTAAGCTATGATTATGAATATATGATGAATATTTGATGATTGATCTTCATCACATAATCGGGAGTAAAATTCAAATCCTCAAAAAGACGTTTAATAATATTTTAAACTACAGAGGGCTTGATTAAATGTGCCATGGGATTACAGTGAAATTGAAAGGTGGCCAGGGGCAAAATTAAAAGACTTCAAAGGACCATTTTTAAACACCCACCCGCAAAGTACTACAGTCTAATGAAGATTTTTAAAACTGATTAATTGGGTATTTCCCTATCATTTGGTGAAAATTCTTTTCATCTACAAACAGCTTCATCTCCTAAAACCACTATCCAGGATATATTCACATCCACCCAGCAAATGAGATCTGCATGTACTGCTTATGATGTGAATGTACACTGCAGTGTTCATCCGCCCTCTGCTGAACTTGACAGATGCAAGCAATGTAGATGGGGGGTGGTCATGCTGGTCTGGGACCACTAACCACATGTAGTCATGTGCTACTAGAGCTGCATTCAGTCTGTTGGCTCTGCTACAAATACCTTGATGTGCATAACTCTCTATGCTCAATGGGGTACCAAGTTATCCATATTGCTTTGGAGGGAACAGGGAAACTACCATGAAAGCTCTGTGTGTATACACCTCAGAACTACCAATTATGCATGAACTCATTAGATTTGGGTGATCCATTGCAATACAATGTAATACCTGTAATTCAATGAGATGTGATAGTACAGCCTTCTGTTATGTTGTGAAGAGTGTGTGAAAAGTGCACCAATGCAGTCCATGCTATTGAAGCATAGGCACTGTGGTTCCTTGGATCATACATTTGTGGAATAAGGTAGCTGTTTTTAGCACGAAGCCATCAACTGTAACTATTACATGGAACGAAAAGAAGTCCTACTGATTTTGATGGAACGTTAGGTTGGGAGTTTCAGGCTAAAATTCTAAGCACGACACTCAGAATTATGGGCAAACGCGGAAGTTCCACGTCAAGCACTTCCCTTCCTCTCCATGATAGCTAGTACAACATGCCTAGAGGTCCTGACATCATTACACAGTGCATGTCCCTACCAGGAGCAGACAATACTGTTGAATAGTAACAGGGAAATGCATTGTACTAGGGTTAGGGCATGAGAAAAGTTGTACAAATGTGGAACAAGGCAGTTTGGCATGGGGCTGCTATTTTCAGTGGCAACCCAAAATTTCTTATAATGTTTAGTTCTGCCCAGTAGTGGTTGGCATGGTAAGGTGGAGTTGCTTACTTGACCTGTCAGGTGAGTCACTGCTACTTACCAGAAGGGGGAGCAGAAAGGTTTATGAAGTGCAAACACAGCAGCTGAGCCAATCCGATGCTCCTGCTGCTGTGTTTGCACTGTGCCACCCTCCTCCTGGTAAGCAGCAGTGACTCACCTGTCAGGAGGTGAGCTAAGTATCTCTGCTCCACCGTGCTGTCTAGTACTGGTTCTGTACCATAAATTGATTTTGTTGTTGTTGTTTGTAAGTCGCAACAGCATGATCTTCTACATACCTACCCAGAAATAAGGCCCTTGCTAACTTCCAGGTAAGTGGGTATTACTGGGTTCCATCTTAGGGGTTAAATCAATGGTGCTGATCTTGAAACATGGAATAAAATGTATCCCGGAGCAGGTTCCAAGCACCACTGAAGTAGCAGGCTGTTTTTAAGAGGATTGCAGGCAGCATTTCTTCGTTTCTCAGAAAAGCTCAAAAGAACTGTTGACAAAGTGCCAATTAAGCAGCTGTAGCTTGTGTATCAAGAGACAAGTATTTTTTCTCTATAGCACAAAATCAGTATAGATGACTTATGTGTTTACTACAGACAATGCCAGCATGGGTTTATTGTTTGCTGTCTGGGGGCCTTTCAAGATGACCAAATAAAATAAAACGGAAGTACAGTGCAATCCGATATATTTCTACACAGAAGCCAGTCCTGTTGGAGTTGCCCACTCTGGTATAAAACTTAAATAATTTTAAAAGATCACAAAGGAGTTAGAAGATTGGGTTGTTGTTCCAAGTGTTGTTTTAGAACACAGGCGTTATCCAATAAACACTTCTTATAATGACCACCTTCTGCTGGGCAGTACTTGTTATTGCAACAGATGTGCTTCTGGTGATGGATAGATTTGGCTGTTATGTTTTCCAGTGACAAAATACTGTAGTTTGATTGCTGGAAAAAATGTAAGCCAGTAATCACACATCTACTGCAAATGTTTGTTCTTTCCCTGATAAAAGACAGACGTGTCAAAATTAATATATTAAATTGTACCAGCAAATCAAATGAGCGCAAATCTGATGAAACCTCTCTCATCTACCTAAAGGTAAAGGACCCCTGACAGTTAAGTCTCCCGTTGCTCAGTCCCAGCTCCTGCTAACCACTCATCTACCTACCTACCTATTTATCATTTCTTTTAGATTTATACTGTGGCATGGCATCATATATGCTGTAGACAAAGTCTTAGGTGATCTATATGCGAGTTTATATCTGGAATTGTGAAAATAAAAGCGCAATAATTCCTCTTTATATGTTAATTTAAGAGATAACTACGCTCATGACAAGTTGGGATATAGCTTTTTTGTTGTGGAAAGGATGCCTTTTTGGTGGATCTGCCTTGTTGCGAGGAAGTTTTAGAAAAAGATCAAGGTAGCAATTAAAAAGGACAACAGAAATGGAGCATGTAAAAGAATGATGGAGCATTCTTTGAACCATGTAATTCTTTTTCTATGGATACAGAAGAGATCTTCAAACTGTTATGAACTCGTTTTATGTATGATTGAAGTTATGCAAAACATTGCAGAATCCCTATCCATCCCTTTAAGAGTAGAATGAGAAAATGAATGCTTTGAATATGCCTTCATGTCACAGCTTACAAATTATATGACAGTGAAGAAAGGGAAACAGCTGGAAATTTTGCTTATATAATTGGAAAACTTTTATTAAATATTGACAGAACAACTGAAGTGCAGTATACCCATGTTCAATGCACATGAAGTGCAGTCTTATAGGATATACAATGCATGCCTATTCATAAGTCCCATTGAGTTCAATGAGTTAATTAATTAAATTTATATACTGCCCTTCTAAGAATCACAAGGCAGTTTACAGTATAAAAACAGAGAAATGCATAACACAAACATGGAATCTAGTCCAGTCCCCTGCAATGCAGGAATATGCAGCTGTTTCATACGGGGATCAAACCTGCAACCTTAGCATTATCAGCACCACACTCTAACCAACTGAGCTATCCAGGCCATAATAGCAAACAAAACAATAACCCCCTCTATAGTTTCAATAGCCATAGATTCTTTGATTAGCCTAAGGCCTGGGAGAAGAGGAATGTTTTCACCTGGCACCTAAAGATATGTAATTAAGGTGCGAGGTGAACCTCCCATTCCTGTGCTTGTGAATGTTCTGTTTTTAATGTAACCATAGGAACATGTCAAAAAAACTGGCCATCCACATGTGGGACTACAACTGCCCTCATCTCTGACCGTTGGCATGATATAAAGGATAGTACCTAGAGGACCACAGACTCCCCATCCCTGTTTTATTCAAAAGCTCAGTATTGTTTAATTTGAACCAATAAAATATAGATAGCCATCTTTTTTTGTTTACTACACATATATATGAGTAGATTTGATTGGGATCGCAGGTAGTCTTCCAGGCAGAAAGCAATAATTATTTGGGAGGAGGATTAGAATTCTGCCAGTTCTAAATTAGTATTATTGCACCATGTAATCCCCATAAGGAGATAAATATACTGCTGCAATGACTTTGATGCTTATTTAATGCTTGCAATAATATAATAATAATAATAATAATAATAATAATAATAATAATAATATCTTTATTGTCATTGCCCCCTTCGGGGACAACGAAATTACTTGACTGCTCCATAAAAACACTAATTAATCAATACAGTATAATACAGCAAGGGAGATTAGATGAGTTTCAAAGTCCGGGCTTCCCATTCAGGGCTGAGATCGCTCTGGAGAAGAAGCTGTTCTTAAGACGGCTCGTTCTTGTCTTCATCGTCCTGTATCTCCGTTCCGACGGCAAGAGCTCGAAGAGACAGTGACCAGGATGCGATGGATCTTTTACTATGTCCAGTGCCTTCCTATGGCACCTTGTGGCTTAAATCTGCTCTAAGGTAGAGAGTGGGCAGCCAACAATGCTCTCTGCTGCCTTAACAACCCTGCACAACCCCATCCTGTCCTGGGTAGTACAGCTTCCGTACCACACACATAAGCCATAAGTGAGCACGCTCTCAATGGAACAGTGATAGAAGGCAAGCAGCAGTTTCTGCGGAAGATGGTTGTTCCTTAGTATTCTCAAAAAATACAGTCTCTGCTGCGCCTTCTTCACAAGCCCCCTTGTGTTGACACTCCAGGACAGATCCTCTTGTAATTCAATGCCCAAAAATCTGAACGTTGTTACCCTCTCCACACAGACCCCATCAATCAAAAGTGGCTGGACGTTGCTCTTCTGTCTCCTGAAGTCCACCACAAGCTCCTTTGTCTTCCTTGTATTTATGAGCAAGTTGTTAGCTCTGCACCACTCTGTCAGCCGCTCCACCTCATCTCTATAATCCGTTTCACCCTCCCTTTCAGGGATGAGCCCAATCACGGTTGTGTCATCTGCAAATTTGACAACCCTATTACTAGGGTGAGTAGCGACACAATCGTACGTGTAGAGAATATAAAGGAGCGGACTGAGTACGCATCCCTGTGGTGTTCCTGTGTTAGTCTTGAGCATATTAGAGGTATAAGGGCCCAGCCGAACCCTCTGGGGGCGGTCTGACAAAAAGTCCAATATCCACCCACAAAGTGATAACGGAAGCCCCAGATCTTCCAGTTTAGACATCAGACGTTGTGGTAGAATGGTATTAAGTGCCGAGCTGAAATCTAAAAAAAGCAGTCTGGCATAGCCCCCCCCCCCCCCCGCTGCTCCAAATGTGCAAGGACCGCATGGAGGGCAATCGCCACAGCGTCCTCTGTCGATCTTTTCGTTTTATAAGCAAATTGGAATGTGTCCAGTCCCTCTGGTAGGCAGGCAATGACATAATTTCGTACCAGCTTTTCAAAGCACTTCATGATTATAGGTGTGAGTGCTACTGGACGAAAATCATTCAGATCTTCCGGGTTAGATTTTTTTGCTATTGGAACGATAATAGAGGACTTTAGGCAGGATGGAACAATAGCCTGGGCTAGGGATCGATTTAAAATCCCAGTGAAAACTCCTGCTAGTTGATCTGCACAGTCTCTCAATACCCTTCCAGCTACCCCATCTGGCCCTGTGGCCTTCCTTGGGTTGATTCCCTTCAACACCTTCCTCATCTCTTCTTTTTCCACAGAGACTACTGCATTCCTTTGTACTGATGATGGTAATGGTGGTGATGATGGCAAAGCCTTCACAGGGAGTGGTGGTGGTGTTGGTAAAGCCTCAGCAGGTGTTGCTGCAGTTGTTACTTCAAAACGGGCAAAAAAGGCATTCAAATCCTCTGCGAGGGATGCCCCTCCCTCGTCTGCCAGGGAGTCCTTGGATTTATACCCTGTTAATTCTTGTACACCTTGCCACACCTGCCTGGTGTTGTTACTTTGTAGATGATTCTCCAGCCGCTGTCTATACGCCTCCTTTGCTACACGGATACCTCTCTTTAGATCGGCTCTAGCTAAGCTGTACAGCGACTTATTTCCACTTCTGAAAGCAGTATTTATTGCCCTTAGCAACCCCTGGACCTCCCTTGTCATCCAGGGCTTCCTGTTTGGGTAGATCTTTATCCGGCGCCTCCGTGTTACACTGTCAGTGCAGAACCTAATATAGCGATACATCAGACAAAGAAGTCAGGCAGTCATTGTCCAGAGGGCTTGGTCTACTCTGATGTAGTCTAGTCCAGCCATTCATCTAGTCAGCCTAGATAAGATACCTTATTAATTAGATAAATGTGAGTTTCCTCATGAGTGCATCTAGCACTGGGAGTCTGCTCCTTTTCTTTCTGAAGCATTTTTGGTTCCCATTAGAGGTGAGGCATGGATGTCCTTGAGATGAAACTCAAATAATCCTCTTCAAGCCAAACGAAGTGCAGTCAGAATCTTTGTTACTACTTATTATTAGAAGGAGGATGGCAGGCGTGTGCTGTATAAACCAGGCCTGAGATCAGGCCTAGGCCTCAAATGCACCCTTCCTGGCCTCTCTGGCTCCACCTGCACTATACATTCAAAACAGTATCATAGCACTTCATGTTCCCACAGCTAAGAGCTGCAGTTCCCTGAGTGGGACTCTTCCAGGCGAACTCTGTAAAGTGCAGCTCTGTGAAGGGAATAGGGGTCTTCTTTAAAAAAAATAAATCGGCACCATTAACAATGTGGGAATGTTCAGGGAGGCAGGAGAGGATATATTGTTCAATAATATCGTTCCTAACTTGCGCTAGCAAGTTCTATAACTTAGCAGAGTTTTAACATTCCCCTTTTTAAACGCACAGAGGTTAGCTTGTTGTAAGCTTGTTTAAGCTTCTAAAAATAGGATTCCTGGTAAGTCCCCTTATCTCCCCCTTAAAAAGAATAGACAGGACAATCTTATTTAAAGTCAATAAAAGAAGTTTACTCACAGTATCATCAGTTCACAGTTGATCCCTGAAGGCAGACTTAGGTTACAAAATATATACACTGGAATCTATCCCTAAAGGAGATAGTCCCTAGCTGAAGAGCTGTTGCTTCTACAACAAATGAAGTCAGAGAAAGAGAGGGGTGTATCTCAGATACTTTTGTCACCTGGGCAGGTAAGGTCACACCCACCTCTATTTACATGTAGAGGAAGTTTGTCCCAGCCCAGGAGGAAACAGGAAGTTTTCTACTGGCTGGTGCAAACATCCGCTTTCATGTTCAGTCTAGGAATACTGTATTTGACTGCTATCTGTGTTTCACACCCCACAAACAAACTACAGTTCTCAGGATTCTTTGGGGAAATCAATCTGTTTAAATTTGTATGATGCTGCTTTAAACATACAGTACACATTGGGGCCTTTATCTGGCCCTTGGAGCGCTCCCCATGCCCACACCTTCCCCCTTCCCCAAGCCTGCTCTGCACCCTTCCTGAATATTTATGCTTGGCTGGAATGCGCTCTTGGATCCTGATGGTGCTCTGATGGGGTAAGTGAGTGTGAAGAAATAAGCCAACTACAAAGGTAAAATTTCCATTTATTGTTGCGCTCACTTTTGCCTTTAACCCCATCCACTACTGCCGTGTGGCCTCTGGAAGGTTACTCAGAAAGAAAGATGTTATTCATGAAAAATATATCCTATCCCTGACATAACCATGAAATTGTCCATAATGATACCTTGGATTGGTATCATGGGCCACAGATCAATGGACTGAGCACATGCTTTCCAAATAGATGTAAATTGCACTCACCTGAGCCAGCTATTTACCCTGCAGGGACAATATAAGGGTGTGCATGTGTATATACAATTAAAATTAAAAGTAGGTTTAAACAAAATGTTTTTCCAGTCTTCCCAAAAACTTCCTAAGAACACCTTCCTATTGAACAATATTTAGAACTTGGTGTTTCAGCTCTTCTAGCTGTTTCTGTCAAATCATATGCAAAATAAACCTGCCAGGGTGATAGGAAGAAGAAAGGTTTTAACTGTACTATTGATTTTCTGAGCTGCAGAGATCAATGTGTTCTGAATTTTTTTGTCTTTTGTACGTGCAATCTAGGGTTTTTTTACATAACCATCTGGAGCAACCTACATAGGACCTTTACGTTGCCAACAGTTCTACTACCAAAATGTGTCCCTGTAGCTCCCACTGAGCCTTAATTGGCTCCTTGATGAAAATGATGCATTTTCCATCTCATTAAACATATTCCAGCCCATCAATACATAACACAGTTCGTATCTTTGAAAGTGTTAAACTAAATGGCATGAGAATCCACAAGTCACTTGATTTGATTGGTATACAATAGTTGCTGTCACCATGTGGGTGTGCATTTAATGGGGAGTATTTTATACATGAAATAGAAAAAACTAAAATAATCTCAAGATGATTTTCCATATCAGAAACGAATATTGAAATTGGGTCATGTTGCTCTTTCCTGGAGGAAAAGAATTTAAATTAATAACTGCTTGTTATTCCTGTTTTACTGATGAGGTGAATGTTAGATTGTCATCTAACACAAGGAACTCAAAATATACCCTTCAACATTTCTCTGATGAAAATAGGGACATCCTATTCCATAATAATAATAATAATGATAAGTTCACTATTTATATCCCTGACTGGGTTACCCCAGCCACTCTGGGCGGCTTCCAACATATATAAAAACATAATAAAACATTTAAAACTTCCCTATACAGGGCTGCCTTCAGATGGCAGGATGGGGGTGGGGGGGTTGGATAACTCCATACCATCCAACATTTCTCTGAAGAAAATAGGGACGCCCTAAGGAAAAACGAGACATCCAGGGATCAAATAAAAAACCAGGGCAGCTTCTGTAAATCCGGGACCGTCCCTGGAAAATAGGGACACTTGGAGGGTTTGAAATACTGTTCCTTTAATAAAAGGCATTAATTTATATTATTATAGAAATTCTTGCAAAAGATTGAGAATCTGGAACAGGTCAGATGATTTGAGAGTTGGATGTGTCTACAGTATTCAGGAATTGTAATTATGGAACACTAATTCCTCAGAATGCTTTCTAATAACGCTGTAACATAATTAAAGTGCAGTAAAACACTGTTTTGAAGGCTTAGATTAGAAAGCATTCATGTGTTATTGCAAGATAAAACATTTTTTGGCCGTTGTCTCTCCCCTTCTTTCTTTTATCCCCAATTGTAATTTTTCCTTAGTTATTGGGGAAAGAAACATACCGCACCACACAAACGTTTTTTCTGTGTCCTGTGGAGCTTCATGGCTGTAGATGCACCAGTGGTTTGACTCAATATGAGGCAGCTTCCTATGTTCCTAACTGTGATAAAATATTATTATGGGTTTGCAGGGGACAAGGGTCTCCTAAAATTCCTGGGTTCTAAGGTTCTCATACTTTCTGCAATTAGTAAATGTGGGGTCTGATCGATGGATTTAGTAAGGCCTAAAAAAAATAAGCCAAGCCAGCTTCCTCATGAGATTGCCTGAGAGAGGTGCTATCAAAGCACAAAAGCTAAATGGAAGAGTCACTACCCTGACAAAAGGTGGGACATTCAGTCCCAGGTAAGAAGTGGGGGTTGTAGTTCTTCCCCCAGATGTGCGTTAGTTAGCAAAAGACAATAAATAGCAAAGTTGGGAAGGGGAAGTTGCCAGGGTTACAGGGAGCATGATGTCATCACAGGAAAAAATGTCCTTTTTACACAAAGCTTGCATCACATTTTTAGCAAGGGTTGGGGGGGGGGAGAAGAGTCAGGCCAGAGGGCATGCAGGCTGAGGGACAGACAACTTGTGTGGAGGAGACACAGAGATGGTGTTTTGGCTGCTTTTGAATCACATGCTGCACTGCTGTAAGATGTATTGCTCGTGAGATGTATTGCTCAGAACGTTCTCTCCATCCAGACTCAAGTGTAAATATCTGAAGATAAACCATATTTCATAAAGACAATACAGCCTCCACTGTGCCTCATTTCCCCCAAAAGAAACACAAAAACTAGTTGAATGCCAAGACCCCTGGAATCTTGCACCGCTCAGTGGAGATTGAGATGGCTGGTAACAATATGTTATTAGACTGCCTATCTTCAAGATATGGAGGTAGAAGTACAGTGTACTCAGCAGGTCTCCCAAGAATGCTGTCTCTCAAAATAAGGAGCTTCAGCCTTGGGTAAATTCTATCTCCAGCTTGAAAAAGGTGGAAAATGATGTTCTATTAAGTTCTTGGAGTCAAATCTTTGGAGCTTCTGTTGACTTATTTGGAATTACGAGTTTTTAGTGTCCGGAAAGCATATATTTGCATCTACCCAGTCTCTTTTTCCAATAACAACCAAAATGTAATTGAGAGAAAACAGTTAATTGACAATTTAAAAATAAAGCTGTCATAGAATCATATTCAAGAGCCAGTGTGGTATCGCAGTTAGAATCTTAGAGTGCAGGGATGCCTGTGTGTAGAAATAAGGGTGTTGTGGGGATAAAATGGGTTTCTCTGTTGGTGGAAGACTTGCTTGCAAAAGTGATAAAACACATGTAATTACAACATAGACTAAAGTCTAATCTAATTCAAGTGTACTTCCTCCAAAAATTACCCAACTTCCTATAACTTAGGGATGGGGAACCCGCAGCCCTCCCAAGGTTGTTGGCCTACAACTCCCATCATCCTTGACCACTGACCATGCTGGTTGAGGCTGATGGGAGTTGGAGCCCAGCAACCTCTGGAGAGCCACCAGTTTCCCATTTAGACTTTAGTCTAAAACTAAAGTGTAGAATGCCATGATAATGCACAAGGTGACTTGCTAGGTTTGCAAAGCTGAAATGTGGAGGAATCGCCCTTCTTTTCAAGAGATGCAATTCTTGTCGTTTATATACAGGCAGTGACCATTTTATGCCCGTCCGATGGACACGTGACCACACACAGGCTCATCATTGCAGACCTGAAAGTGGCCGGAAAATGGGACACAACAAGGCATAATGGAGCGGGGTGTAACGGGGTGGGTGTGTTATTGTGCTCTGCCAATGTGTGTGGGAACAGGAACACAACCCCCACACAAACTGGTAGTTGCCTGTATGCTAGTTCCCCATCTAGGAAGGCATAGATGCTTCCCAGCACTATAAAGGACGTTTCTTGTAGCGATTGGGAAGAACTGAACAGAAGTTGTCCTAAGACTGATTGTAATATTTTTCCTTTGTGTTTTCTTGCTCTGTGTTTGCCAAATCACTTTCTGTAGTCTACACTATGATGACTATTTTGTTAATCAGTTCTACCCAATTCTATATATTACAGTTTGCATTCCTTACTTTACTGTTACTGTTCAGTTATCTTTCTGTTGAAAACTTCAATAAAGTGTTTTTGTTTTTTTTAAATACCTCCTTTGAGCTAGGGAAAACTAAATTGCAATTGCCATCACGCTGTGTGAATGGAAAAAGAGTAATAGATTTTAATCTATGCTTGTTTGCTTTTAATTTGCTAATTATATTTTTAAAGATGCAACAATACAGTGTGCTGCATTCATTAGTTTAATTTTTTCAAAGCAAACTCGAAATTGTAGATAGAGCTAATAATAGAAAGCAAATATCAAATGGAACACTTAAAACTTCCAGTGCACTTTCCTCTAAAGGCAAAACCAAAATGTTATGTTCCTGTTTACCTGCTGTGAATGTTAACTAGGAGCTAAACTGAAGCAGCTTAATTATATGTATCTCGCATGCTTTGAAGAACTTGGTCAGAGCTAAGCCATGTTGTGGAAACAATCAGTTTCTAGAATCTCAACCATATCAACTTGTTTATCTCTCCTCCTTGGCCTTAATGTGAATGTGGATGGATAACCAAGGAACAGCCCTCCAGCTCTGTGTGGACTGCGTGTTGGCAAGTTCCTCTGCTGTCAATTGTGCACTGCTCCTCGTGAACAATCTATGCGTGACCTCACAGTTCATCCAAACCCAATAATGACACCTGGGATCTCTCCTCTGTGTGTCAGCAGGTGGGCCCAGTTCCCATTTCAGTGGCTTCTTTCCACCCCACTGGCCTAAGGCCAGCTTGACCAGTGTTTTCCCCTCCCTGAGCATCCTGAACTAGCAAAGGATCTGGCACCCTTTATGCCATCTTAATTTACGCTGGCATAAAGTATGCCATCTTCCTGTGTTTAGGATGGCCCAGAAAATCATAGTCAGAGCAGATCCACAGGAATCAGTGGGCTTAAATTAGCCATGAGACATTTTAATAATCCCTGTTTTGCAATCCCATATGGACTCTGCTAATCCAACTCTTATCATCCACATCAAAATCCCTACCCGCCCTCAATCTCATCACTCCTAAGCAAAGATGAGAGATTCAAGTACCCATAGGACCTCAATTTATGTTGTAGGCCCTCTCCTGCAAGAATTAACAGTATTTGGGGGTAAAGCAGAAGGTAGGGTGATAGGTCTGATAATAAAGACAAGCAGTAGACTTGGACTACTCCCCCCACCCCCCGTGTGTGCATTGTCCAGGAAAAGAATTTCTCAGAAGAAAACTTAAACCTCTAATACAGTGGTACCTCGGGTTACAGACACTTCAGGTTACAGATGCTTCAGGTTAGACTCTGCTAACCCAGAAATAGAACCTCGGGTTAAGAACTTTGCTTGAGGATGAGAACAGAAATTGTGCGGCGGCGGCACAGCAGCAGCGGGAGGCCCCATTAGCTAAAGTGGTGCTTCAGGTTAAGAACTGTTTCAGGTTAAGAACAGACCTCCAGAAAGAATTAAGTTATTAACCTGAGGTACCACTGTATTCAGTATTCTAGTCCAGGGGTGGTCAATATGAAGTACTCCAGAAGTTGCTGGACTACATTTCCCATCATCATCCTTAAGCATTGGTGATGTGGGCTAAGGCTGATGGGAAGTGTAGTCCACCAGCATCTGGCAGGCACTACTTTGGCTGATCTAGCCGAGCAACTTCAGTCTCTTATTCCTTGTGCCTTGACTTTTGACTACTCTTAGTCTGCAGTACACTCCTATTTTCTTTGCAAGAGAGTTAATGGCTGAACATGCATTTTTCTTTTTATAAACTTAGGTCTCTAGCTATTAGTCCAGTGGGATTCTGCACAAGAGAAGTCTGCAGTGTTGAATGCATAATGAGAAGAAAATATTTTATTTGCCTCCATAGATTTGTGATTCATTTTCTCAATGGCTAATCCCTGGAGACTGATAAAGTTCTAGAGCCTAGAAATAGCGGAGGCCAAACATAAATCAATTCTTTCTCAAGAATGAAGTTTATTCTATGCATTTATTATTTCTCTGTTTCTTGGATATGATTTTGGTGTGTGGGTATCATAATGGGAATATTTATTTCGAACCCTGCCATTTCAGGCAAATGAAATGAAACCATCAACTCCTGCTTGCATTTTTCAGTGTGCTGTCTTCATGGTGACTAGGTTCTGAATCAAAATGTGCATATTTTGAAATATTTGTTTTCAATGAATATTGAAATTAAGGGCAGCTCATAATACATTTGCATTACATATTTTGAGGTTACAAGGGGTGCTTTAAAAACTATGCAATCCTGAACTGGGATACTGAAAAATGACAATATATGATAAATTTCTTAAAGGAATGCATCAGTTTGAGATCTTTTTGAACCCTAATATGTAAAAGCTCCCCCACCCTCGAAAGATGGCTACTTAGGAAAATCAAAATTCTGTATATCTGCATCTGATGGAACTCAATCACTGCCTGTTGTTCCAGTTAGGACCCTACAAATGTTATAATCGCAATCATGCTTATAGATGGTGGAGTTTGATTGCATCTACTCAAACTCCTCATCCCACATGCATTAAGCATCACTTCTGAAAGAGATAATAATAATAATAATAATAATAATAATAATAATACCACCATCCCAGCCACTCTGAGTGGCTTCCAGCAAAATATAAAAATGCAATAATACATCAAACATTAAAAACTTCCCTTTCTGCTAGGGACCCTGCTGTTCACTTCATACACCCAGTTTGCCATATGGACCTTGTTCTGAAGGAAAAACCATGCCAGCAGCAGAACACATGAATCAGACCTTACTCATGCACAGAGCCGTCTTTCCCATAGGGCTTAGTGGTTCGCTGCGCCAGGGTGCCGGCCTCTCAGGGGCACCCAGTGAGTGGGGGAGCTGCGCGGCTTTGCCAGCGGCCTCCCCTTTCCCTGCACGCCTGCCAGCTGTGCCCCGTCAACCATTTGGCTGGCGGGCATGCAGCTTGCCTCCCAAGCCTCTGTGGGGATTGCACTGGGCGGATATTTGCACCCTGGCGCCACATCTGCTCATGCACAAATGTATTCTATTCCAATAGTACTTACTGATCTTCAGTTATATCAGTATCTTATCCTACTGTAATTAAGGATGCTTTGGTTCTAAAGGTAAAGGTAAAGGGACCCCTGGCCATTAGGTCCAGTTGTGACCGACTCTGGGTTGCGGCGCTCATCTTGCTTTAAAGGCCGAGGGAGCCGGCGTACAGCTTCCGGGTCATGTGGCCAGCATGACTAAGCCGCTTCTGGCGAACCAGAGCAGCACACGGAAACGCCATTTACCTTCCCGCCGGAGCGGTACCTATTTATCTACTTGCACTTTGAGGTGCTTTCAAACTGCTAGGTTGGCAGAAGCAGGGACCGAACAATGGGAGCTCACCCCGTCGTGGGGATTCGAACCGCCGGCCTTCTGATTGGCAAGTCCTAGGCTCTGTGGTTTAACCCACAGCGCCACCCGCCTCCCTGGTGGTTCTAAAAAGGAAGGCAAATTGTTTATGCTGGGGAAATGCTGCAGTACAGTTTAACTGAGCAGCCGCCACCCTGAATCCCAAACTAAGGGTTTAATCCTGGTGCTTTGGCATGCAGTGCCAATGGAATGTTTTGTGATATTGTGCTGGTGTAGCAGCTGGTAAGCTATAAGCTAAGCAATTATTTTGCTGGCACAGCACATCTTATTTAAGGATTGTAACTAATTTAACAGGTCTGTGCCTATCACTAAAACCTGATACCATTTGTGAGATGTCTACTGGGCCGTGTTTAAGATCTTTGTTTTAGTTTATAACAACTTAAACAACTCAGCACCAAGTTATCTTAGAGACTGCCTTGCTGTCCCTGTGCTGAGGTGACGAGGCCTTGTGGGCAAAGCCATGCATTCAGCATGTATTTATCAGCAACAGGGCCTTCAGGTGGGGTTGCAGCAACATTATGGAACCTTTACAAGAATGCAACGAACAATTTCATATGGCGTGCAATTTGGTTTTTTTAGTTTAACTTTTATATTTGTATATATTTTTGTCTACTGCTTACATATTTTATATTACGACGTCCATGCTTTCTTAAAATATATTAATAAATGTCTATTTTTCGCATTAATACAAAGAGCAGGATTCACCTAATGAACCATGTTAAGGGCTTTTGCTTACACAGTGGGGCTTCTGCCCCCCCAAAGAAATTGGCTGGTGGGGGGGATGTCAGCACAGCCCCCCAGAACGGCATGCAAGGGGCAGGGAAATTGTTCTGTCTGGCGAGTTTAATCTTAGGGTTTCTAATAAATCATACATGTTGTTGTTTAGTCGTTTGGTCGTGTCCGACTCTTTGTGACCCCATGGACCAGAGCACGCCAGGCACTTCTGTCTTCCACTGCCTCCCGCAGTTTAGTCAAACTCATGCTGGTAGCTTCGAGAACACTATCCAACCATCTCGTCCTCTGTCGTCCCCTTCTTCTTGTGCCCTCAATCTTTCCCAACATCAGGGTCTTTTCCAGGGAGTCTTCTCTTCTCATGAGGTGGCCAAAGTATTGGAGTCTCAGCTTCACGATCTGTCCTTCCAGTGAGCACTCAGGGCTGATTTCCTTAAAAATGGAGAGGTTTGATCTTCTTGCAGTCCATAGGACTCTCAAGAGTCTCCTCCAGCACCATAATTCAAACGTACATGGTGATAACCTTGGTTATTGCTTTCATCTCCAAACAGTGACATGATTATCCACCCTTGTTTAGATGCTTCTTTTTTTTTAAGTCCCTCCTCCTAAATCATTGTATCTTTCCATTTTTGGATAATCAGTATTGCATCTGTTTAAAATCACATGGATATGAATGTAAGAATAACCTGCTGTATCAGACCAATGGCCCATCTTGTCCAGCATCCTGTTCTCACATTGGCCAACCAAATGCCTTTGGGAAAGCCACAAACGTGACGAGTGTAAGAGCACTCTCTCCTTCTGCAATTTTTAGCAACTGGTATTCAGAAACATACTGAACGTAGAGACAGAGCAGAGCCATCAACTAGCCGCCATGGATGATGGTTCAGGGTAGTTTAGAGAGTTGGGCTAGCACTTTATTTCTGTGCCCAAACTTAAAACAAAACACAATGAAAAACAGCTGCAGAGGCTTTGTTATGGTAAACAAACATCAAAAGCTGCTTTCTCTCAAGGGAAGAGTGCCATCTTCTGTGAAATTTAACATGTGCTTCTATGAAGTTTAATGTTTTCCTGCTGTAAAGACTCCCCATAGGAGAAACAGCCCCACTGCAGCCCCTTTGTAAGTGCTTCCAGCATCAAATCATATTTGTTCCCATTCAAATTGCCAAACATAAAAGAAGAAAAAGCAGGAATAATGTAATAGCCCTCTTTGTCCATAGGCAATCATGACCAACAGTGTCTTATGTTAGCAGTTCAATATCTTTGTTATATGTCTATGGTCTCCCACACAAAGGCTGGACAATTCGGCTAAACTCCTGTATCTGTGTTGGTTTAGTCTGCCTAGTGCAGAACACCCACTTGTCAAAGTGTATTTGCGTGATGGCGAAAAATAAACAAGTGTGGTGTTATTTAATGTCTTATCTTCTTATCTTCAGTGTATACACTGAATGAAATTTACTTTCTCAGTAGCTGTTCAGGATCAAGCCAGTTGAGCAATTGTACAGAAGCGGTAGAAAATGGATTGCAGAGTATTGTTTAATACATCTCTTTATTAAGCTAACACTGAATTACAGTATTGCTAGGGGAAAATGACAGCGTAAGAGATTGAAACCCTCTTAAAGAAACAGTGACCCAGATTTGAAAAGTCATTCAAAAAATATAAAAATAAATACGTTAATTAAAAATTGGCACAATGGAGGTTCTGTCAGTTGTGAACAATTTGCTGATTCCCCCCCCCCTTTCTATTTGGTGGCATGTGAGCTAATACACTGAAAGGGGAGCTTCTCTAAATAAGCTGTTCAGGGAGGCAAGGTACAATTAGCAAACATATAAAAATGGTTTCAGATGAATAATCTACAGAAAAATGAGGGAACTGAAATTCAGACTCAAATATTTAAGCATGAATCAATAATTTCTGTGTTGGTGATTGAAATAATCTAGTTGTCTCTAACCCCAATAATTGAATTTATTCCCCCCCCCCCTTTAGTTCCATGAATCAACATCATTACCAGTTTCTGTGCAGCATTTAATAGGATTGCTGTATAAAATGGGGGCAATGGGGGCTTGTCCAAATTACATTCAGCCTGCCTTTTGACACCCTCAAGTGAAATTAGGCAAAAGTACATGTTGCTTCATTTGCACACATTAACCCCTTTCCTATCCCCTCTGTTCTTTTGTTTTCCCTCTTTCTTTTACTGTCACGGACCAAATTCAAGGCACATAATCCAGCCAAATTTAAATAATTTTAAATCTTGAAGATTTCAGTGGGATAAATGCAATCCTATGACAGTCGGCAACTTTGTAGAAAGGGGGAGTTGCAATTTTAATTCATTAAACGTCAGTGGGACTTAAGGGCATTGTCCAGCCAAACTGAGGCTATTTGGAGCAGGGATCTCAGAAAAAAGTGAGCAAGCAGCACTGTTAAACCACATCTCCTACTTTTTTTTGCTTTACACCTGAAATGTATAATTTAACAGCACTGCAGTCAGAGAGAAAATTTGGTCCTTTCATTAAGGGTACCAGACAACTATAGCTGTAATATTCAGGCTACTTATTACAAGTTGTTGTTAACATTATGGGTACATAATTTTAAGCAATTTTCAGTGTTCCCGATCATCGGAAGAGTACATTTAGTGGAAAAGAGTTGAAGTACATCACCGGAGTACAGTGTCTTCCATTTTGCATTAATTTTATGCAACGGTGTAAAAATAAAAGGCAAAATGATATATTTTATCAGACTGTATACCTGTTATTATTTTAAAACAGGAAGGAGTATGAGGGATTGCACTTTAGCTATTGTCATATATGAAACAAAACATTGTTGGTTTTCCAGACATGGACATGAACAACAATAATAGAAACAAAAGTCAGGACACAGAAATGTAAGGAACAAAAAGGAATTTCCCCCAAGGTTACAGCCCCCCACCCCCCAGAAAGTTTCTTGAACAATTCCAACCTGTGAATTGTTATTAATTCAGCTTTTGAATAATTACCAAAAACTGCTGCACATCAAAAGCTGTTCCAAAAGAAAACAGTTTTAAAGAGAATAATTTTCACAGAGCAGAAACACAAGTATATTGAGTAACATAAAAACCTGATTGGTCTCACATTTAAAAACAGGAGTCCCAGAAATGGAACAGACAGCAGAGCACTTAGACGGTGTATTACAAATTAAGGATGAAGAGGGCTGCAAAGGCAAAAGTGGGAAGGGGCTTCAACAAATTCCTGCAGCTTGGAAATGGGGTGGGGTAGCAATGGGCTGGATCCTTCCCTACCCCAGCACCTTGTTTCTGTACAGTTTGTTTTTATTGTAGGATCTCCTCCTGGGTTGCTTCAAAAAAAGGACGTTTGGTCAAATGGGTCCACTTGACTTGACCCATTGGCAGTTCTCTTGGTCTTAGATTCCTCCTTAAGTCCCTAGTGATACTGGAAATATCCCTCCTGATTCTACTAAGAATACCGCCCATGGCAAGCCTCCAGGGGCAGCAATGCCCATTACACCTGGCAGCCCGTGTGTACTTTGTGGAGGTGTCCAAAAAGTATAGATGGTGTGTCACTTATGAAAAGGCTGGAGCCAGACAAGAGGGTGTAGCTATAGCTTATTACATCAGACCCTTCCTGTGAGCGTCTCTAGGCCATCTAGAAGTGAGCCTTAGGATTCTTTTGGCAAGGCAATTTGATTTGTCTTGAATGTTATTGGTTTATCTTAAGCTACCATTGAATGGGACATGGGTGGCGCTGTGGGTTAAACCATGGAGCCTAGGACTTGCTGATTAGAAGGTTGGCGGTTTGAATCCCCATGACAGGGTGAGCTCCCGTTGCTCGGTCCCTGCTCCTGCCAACCTAGCAGTTTGAAAGCACATCAAAGTACAAGTAGATAAATAGGTGGGCGGGAAGGTAAATGGCGTTTCCGTGTGTTGCTCTGGTTCACCAGAAGCAGCTTAGTCATGCTGGCCACATGACCCGGAAGCTGTACGCCGGCTCCCTCGGCCAATAAAGCGAGATGAGCTCCGCAACCCCAGAGTCGGTGACGACTGGACCTAATGGTCAGGGGTCCCTTTACCATTGAATAGTTTCCCCAAACTACTAAATAATGGCCAGTTCCCCAGAAGTCCATCAGATTTACTACCCAGTAGGGAGAACTTTGTGCATTGTAATTGAAATAATTTGGCACCCTTAAAAAAAAAAGTCTTTTAAGATAAACTGTCTCTTGTCTGACTCACCAATTCTTTTCTCCAGACAGAAGGAGCCCCCTTAATTTCCCGCCCTCGTACCGCTGACGCCGCCTGTCACACAGTCCTGGCAGCTCTTTAACCTGCTTTGTTTACACACCTTTATGATATGTACCCACACAGCGCTACGCTTCCCAGATCAAACATCGCTGGGAGCGCCCAGCGCCCGGGCTCTCGACTGTCACGGAGGAAGGTGCGGGTGGGTGCAGGGAAAGCTATTTATCTCGCTCTTATCAGCAGCCTGCTGTTGCCGCGAGATAACGACATAATCGCCTGCCTTTCCAGCAAGCGGGTTTCCTTTCCCTTTCCAAACCGATTGCCGTTTCCCCTTGAGCGCCGCTGAATGCCAAACAGAAATTTCGTGTCCAGGGGCGGGGTGGGGGGAAGCGACACCGTATTTAGCTTCGCACTTCCGCGGAGCTGCCTCCAGACAGATCGAAGATCTATGCTGCCCCAAGGACTGTTTTCTTGCAAAGGGGTCGGTTGCCTCCTGCGTTTGGGAAGCTCTTGGCTTCCTCCGCCTCTCGGGAGAAGAGAAAAGCGCTCGAGGCGCGCGCCTAGTTGTGCGCTCGCTTTGCCAAAGATGATTTCTAAGACTTGGAGGGGTTTGAGGCAACCAGGGCTTAATTCGAAGCAAGGCTCGTTTAATGCCCCTCTGGTCAGTCTATGTGAGCGCCCTCTGAGCATGTTAAGAGTGCTTTCCAGCCTCAGAAGTGAGAAATTACACCCACACCTGGGTTTATTGGTTGGGTCCTCTAAATTAGAGGGCTAACTTGGAGTCCCAGCACCTCTCCCCCTCCTTCCCTCTCTCTTAGTAAGCAAACGCCGCTTAAACAAATAAAGACAAGCTAGGTCTCGATTTGGTTGACAAAAAGCCACGTCTCTTCTTCCCAGGGGGCCTTGAACGCAACGGACCTCAGCTTGTGATCTGCCACAAGCAAGTAGAGAAGTGACGCGGACAAAAGGAGCAACTCGGGAGAGGGTGGGGGCAGAAAGAAAGAAAGAAAGAAAGAAAGAAAGAAAGAAAGAAAGAAAGAAAGAAAGATAGATCTAACAAGCGACCTACAAACCGACCCACACTCAATGGCCCGGTACCCAAAGCGCAGCGCTGGGGAGGTGGTGGTGGTGGTGGTCTTGCTGTGCGAGTTGTGGATTGATCGACGAGGGTGTCCAAAGCAACTGCAGGTAAGAGGGAAGGGGTGCCCGGGTTCAACTGAGCAGAAAGGACGCGCGCGCACACATATTCCCCCCATTTGATGGGCAACTAGTGCAGTGCTGCTCTCTCTAGCTACATCATATGCAGAGTTGGACGGGACCCCCGGGCTCATCTAGTCCAACCCCTGCAACGCAGGACTCCTGTCGTCCCTGGGTGGGCTCGAGCCACCAACCTCCTGGGGGTTGCACTGACCCATTGGCGCCCCCTCTTCTAGACCCCCGTCCCCTCCCCGGATCCGGCCTTCCTCTCCTGGTGGGGGAGAGCGGCGAGGCCTGTCCTCAGAGGGTTGTAATCCTGGAGGTGCACGTCCCGTTCCTGTACATGCCTCCGGACTCCCCGAAGTTGTCCTGGGGGAAGTCCTCGACGCTGTACGCCCTGCTCTTGAGGGCGGTGGCGTAGTAGTCGACGGGCTCCTCGGCGGCGTTGTCCATCCAGCTGAGGCACAGCAGCCTCTGGAAGGAGCGCTTGAAGTTGTCCGAGAGGAAGCCGTAGAGGATGGGGTTGGCGCAGCTGTTGGCGTAGCCCAGGATGACCGACAGCTGGCTGATGGTGGCGTCGTCGGGCTCCACGAACAGGTTGACCAGCTGCACGACGTAGAAAGGCATCCAGCAGATGACGAAGACCATGACGACCATCATGACCATCAGCGTGATCTTCCTCTCGGAGCGCTTGCGCTGCTGCCAGCCGGCCTTGAGCGCCACCATGCGCATTTTAGCGATGATGAGGATGTAGCACAGGCTGATGGCCACCACGGGCAAGAGGAAGCCCATGAGGAACGTGTACACCACGAAGACCACCAGCCACTTCTGCTTGGGCTCGGGCATCATCATGTTGCAGGCCACCGTGCCGTCCGTGTTGGCTTCGGTCTTGGAGAAGATGATGATGGGCAGGATGATGACGATGGCCAGGCCCCACACGGCCAGGTTGACCATCTTGGCCACGGTGGGCCGGCGGTAGCGCGACGCCTTGATGGGGTGCACCACGGCGATGTAGCGGTCGACGCTGAGCACCGTCAGGCAGTAGATGCTGGTGAACATGTTGACGGCGTCCACGCTGAGCACCAGGCGGCACAGCAGCGAGCCGAAGGGCCAGTGGTGCAGCAGCGTCGACGTGACCAGGAAGGGCACGCTCAGCATCAGCAGCTCGTCGGCGATGGCCAAGTTGAGGATGTAGATGTTGGTGGCCGTCTTCATCTTGGCGTAGCGCAGGATCACGTAGATCACCATGGAGTTGCCGCACAGACCCACCAGGCACACCACCGAGTAGATGAAGGAGATCAGGATGGCGCTGCTGCCTTGAGACTCGCTCCCGCCGCTGCCGCCGCCGCCGCTCACCGTGCCGTTGGCGGAGCCCGAGGAGTTCCTGGCGCCCGCCGCCGAGTCCATGCCTCCAGCAGCGCCCGCGACGAGCCGGACGCAGGGGCCATCCTCCGCCCCGTCGGCCCGGGCTCACAGCGCCGCCCGCGCTCGGGCCAGCCGGCGGCAGGAGGGCGTCAGCATTCTCCGACTGCCGCTGCGCTGCTTCTCCTCCTCCTCACGCAGCTTGGCAGCATCTGAGGAGCGGCGCGGGAAAGAGCCGTCCAGAAGCAGGAGAAGAGGGAGCCGGGCGCCGCCGTGAGTCCGACTGGCATTAATTGCAGCCTGCCGGCTCGGAGGGATGATTAATAGGCGGCAGGAGGCGCGTCAGAGCCGACGAAGGGGAGGCGGGAGGAGGCTGAGGCGGGGAACGCGAGCGGGAGGCGGCGCCGGCGCGCCTCTCTCCTTGCTCTCGCTCTCTCGCCTCCAGTTCCCGCCAAGCTGCTCCAGAGGGCCAGGCGCTCTCCCGCTCTCCTCAGTCAGTCAGTAGTCGGAGGAGTCGAGGAGGGCGAGCGGGATTCCTCTGGTAAGTGGTAACCCGACCCGGGTTCTTGTGGTGCCGCTTCAGCCTCCTCTTCTTCCTCGGCGGGAAAAGCCACAAGTTGGAAGCCCAGGCGGGCACTGGCGCGCTCACCTTCGAGCCAACCATGCCCCCCCCCCCCATTTGTTTCGTCCTCTCCTTATCTTCTCAGCGCCACCTCCCTCAGAGCGGACATCCTAGCGCAGCCTGGGCCGATCCAGATGTTTTGTGCCGATTTGTATTCAGGACATCCGACACCCCCTCTCCCCAAATAGGGGAGGACTTTGCTGATCTTCCTAACATGGCGCCCCGTGCGATGCCAAAATTTGGCGCCCCCAAATGGATCTGCTCGCTGATGGATCTTCTCAATTTTGCACCCCCGCAGCTGGGGAACTGCCAGCACCGCCCTAAATTCGGAGCTGCCCCTCTCACTTCCCCACCTTTCCCTACAAGCGATTATCTCATTGTAACCTATACCATTTCACTTCTCTGCCTTCCACCACATGCTTCCTCCTTCAACCCCAAATGTGCCCCATTCTCCTGTCTAACCTGGTTGGCTCCGGATTTTGTGGGGCCCCAGCAATATGCTTGGTGGGACCTGACCCACCTCCAACCCCTTGCAGTCAGTCCAAACTGTGGGCCCAATCCCAATTGCTGGATCCAAACACATACAGAGAATGTATATGCACAGGTGAGCACACAGCAACTGCTCCTTGTAGCATTGCTGCAGCACACTTGTCTGAGGAAGTGTAAATGGCAAAGTCGTACTGGCTGGAGCTGCTTGCAAGAGAGCAGGTGAGAGATGAGCAGAAATGATGTTTCCTCTGCCTGGCTACTTTCCCCCAGGGGGAGAGAACAGGCAAGAGCATGGAGTCACTGGCATCCCCTGCTCACCTGTTAGCCTTCTCCCTCCGGGTAGCGGTGGCTACTGAGAGAAAGCCTTGAACAATTGAGGGGAAGTGGTAGCAGCTGCTTCCATGCTTACTTTATGGGCAGCACAGCAGTCAGGCTCAGTGGGGATGTTGTGCTTCACAATCTGCCTGCTGTACAGTTGCAGCTTGTTTGCCGCTTGTATCGGCAACTGCAGAAGCACCTTAACCCATCTTCGCTCACTGTGATCCTTATGTTAACTTGCACCTATAGCTTCCAGCTGCTGCACACACTATGGCACCAAGTCCTGTCTCCATATACAAACATCTGTGGACATCTATAGGGATAGGCAAACACACTCATGAAATTACAACACGTCACACTGGGAATACACATACATAGCCTTCCTTCCCTACTACTGCTATAAATATCACATCAATGCCCGTTAAGAGATCCTATTCAGCGTAATAGCTGAATCCTCTGGCATAAAAGGTTTGTAAACCCCTGCTTATGCATATTAGCATCATCAGGCATATAGATATCCACGTCACTCGAGAAATATTTTCCCTTTGCAACTACACATAGACTGAATCATCTTTTTTAAAAATGTGTACTAACAAGCAAGTTTTACAAAACTGTTTTCTATGCTTTGGCAGGGATGTCTTAGGTAATTAAACATGATTTCTTTAAGACACTCTCTATAACTTCAAAATGGTTATAGCCCAAAACACACATTTTTTTAAAAGCCTCTCAAGTAGCTTCCCACTACCTATTCCATGCCAAGGGGATGCAGAATAGAAGGCGAGATGGAGGAGGACATGAAAATAAGAAATATTTATGGGGGGGCCCAAAAATTTTTGTCCTTGCTTAGGGCACCGTACTACCAAAGCCCACCCATGCTGACAGGCAGCAAAACAAAGAAAACAGAGCAGCAAATGGGTGGATCCTGTGCATCTTTTCATAATCGTATTTCCATACCAGGAAAGGCTAAACATGTTGAATTTCTGCCTGCCACATCACTGTTAAAGACACCAAAATTCTGTTCCCCCCCCACTGCCAATCCTATACCCATGCCTTTGCTGCCATCCTGTTCCCACCTATCGAGGAGTAAGCCCCGTTAAACACAAAGAGACTTACTTCTAAGTAGACATGTATACCATTATCCATTTATTTATTTATTTATTTATTTAGTATACCACCCTATTCCCACAGATCTCAAGGCAGTCCACAACACAAAATTACAGTATAAAAATACAAAATACAAATACCAGCAGAAACAAACCAATAAGCCCCTCCTTCCACAACACATTTAAAAGGACATCAGATGTACTATACTGTAAGATAACCATACAGATAATTCTTAATGAATTATTTAGCTCCTGCATCCACCCACGCTTTCTGTGTAGTAGTATTTGCAGAAAATAACTTCTAGGGACTACCTGATCTCAGACTGAACCCACCACGGGAAAGATGCATCCTGGTTGCTAGGGGAAACAGAAGGACAAACAGCAGAGAAAATAATACAGAAGCAAGAAAGGTGCACTAAAGGACATAGCGAAACAGTAGCAGTTTAGGATTTAGGCTCATTTCACACAAAAAATGATTAGAAGGGTACCTGCACATTTGCTGTAGAACATTCCTTCTAGGTTGACTAGAGTCTTACTTTAAAAAACTTCCGGGTTGGCGCCTCTGGCAATGGCGGATTTCCTCCGATCGGGAGGAACCCGCTCCGCGAAAAACAGGGTCTGAACCGCCACAGTGAGGCGGAGACCCATTAAAAACCACAGGCGGGAGAAGCCTGTGGACGTGGGATTCGGCTGGCACCTCTGCGCCTCCCCTACTCGCGGGGAAACCCTGTTTTGGGGATCCGGAGCGACGTGGGGTGAGTGGCGCGGTGCTTTGAATCGACTGCTTTTTTCATGGAGTGAAGCCGCATTGCTGTTGCCGGAGAGCGCTGACTTTTTCCTGTGGACATTTGGATTTTAAACAACTACTCGTGAGTAAATCGGAAAATTGGATTTTTAAATACTTTAATTCGGCACTGAAGCAGGAGGTCACAAACACGAAGTCCGCCTTCCGTTTTTGTAAATAGACTGAAGCAAAGACGTTACAAGTAAAGCCTTTGAAAGCTTTTGGTAAAGGATTAAATTTCCACTGGTTTAAAGTTACAAAACCCCCTTGGGAAGCAGGAGAAGAGCGGGGAATTTTGGATCTAGTGAGCCTGCAGGAGAGAGTGAAAAAATCAGATTACCACTGCTCTGAACCTGGGAACGGGCTGCCAGATGACGTTTGAAGAGAGTGCTTTTGACAGAACGGATTTGACAGCTAGCTAAACAAGAGTAAGATACTGTTTCCATTGTCCCTTTCTGCGTTTAAAAAAAAGAAGAGGAAAAGTAACTGAAATTCATCTTAATGTTTGAAATTGCGCTTGAAAGAACTGATACAAGTGGAGACTGTTTCCCTCTAGAGGGAGCTTTTGAAACTGTAACAGGACTGTAACTGGGGAATCTCCAGCTGCAGAAAAGGAGTTTGGGAACCAGAGAGTGACCTTGGGCTACTTAAAAATGTTGATAGGAGAGGCCATTGTGACTGTTTTATGCAAGATAAGCTGTTCGCTGGGACAGCTTCACAAGAAGATGGATGATATGACTCTCAAAGTTGATAATTTGGAACAGAAAGTGACCAACTTGAGTCAAAAAGCGAACACTAACACAGAAATAATTCAGGACTTGGTACAGGAACCCATTTTGGCAGGACAAATAGTGGAGGAGAAGGAGGAGAAGGAGGAGAAGGAGAAGGAGAATGCAGCTGTTGTTCAACATAAAATAATACAAGTGAGATTTGTGGATTTACAGAAGCAAATTGGAGATTATAAGTTGAGGCCTCCTATGATTGAATCCAGGAAAAGCCAGACTCCGAGGAATGGATCCCGGTTTGGATTAAAGAAGGAAAGTTGGAAAGAGCCCTCTATGCAGGGATTAATTGACTTTTGGGACATGGACTCGGGCCTGGAGGAGACTGAAGTTTTGGGGGCCTTTGGAATTGGAGGAATTTTGAAATATACCCGGAAATACTTTACGGACTGTGGTTTTAACTATGGAAACTCAGCTGATTTGTTCAGAAGGAAGAAAAGGATGGACAGGTTGGAATTTCCCTGAGATTGGCTCTCTAGCATCAAAGAAAATGAAGAAGACCTGCAGAAGGGACTTGGAAAAGAGTTAAGAGCCTCGGACGTGAGATCACCAGGTTGATGGACTTTATGGAATTGACGGAAAGGACTGGCAGAATCCGAAACCTGGGAGAAGAGATGGTGGAAGAAGATTGGAAAATTTAAAGTTTTTATATAGACTTATGGTAAAATTAATGAGTGATAGAAAAATGGTGGAATGATTTTTTATTTTTTATTTTTTAATTTTTTATGGGCTTAATAGAAATGTTATAAGGAGTTAAGCATATATAAGTAATTTAGTTTTAATGGAAAATAAGGTTAAAATAATACGTTATTTATAATAGCACAGAAAATGGAGAAAGATGGAAAGGATTTGCTGAAACAATTAATAGAAGCGGAACACAAAAAGGGAGGTGTGAGGAGGTCGAGGAAATAAGGGAACGAAAGATAGAGAGGATGTATGTTTTTAAATTGTTTTTGTTTTGGGGAGTGGGGTTTGTTTAGTTTAGCTTAATGTGTTTAGTTTTGAGTTTAGGTTGTGTTCTGTATTGTTTATATATTGTATTGTATGGTTTTTTCCCCCCTTTTTGTTCTTTTCTCTGTTTTTTCTTTTGTTTTTTGTTTTTTGCTTTTTTTCCTCTCTTTTTGTAATCTATAAAAGTAATAAATATTATTTTTTTTAAAAAAATAGAGTCTTACTTTAAAAAATGAAAGATCAGAGCCTGTAGGGTTGCCTTATTTTGAAGAGCAAAAAAGAGGACACATTTGCCAACTTCTATTGGATCGCTATGACAACTCTATCCATGAAAAAGAGGATGTGTCCCGGAACAAGAAGACATATGGCAATCCGCTGGCGGTGACAGTGGTTTCCATAGAAAGGAACTGTTACTCTAGGAAACAGCAGAGCTAGTATATAATTGATATAATTATCTTCTATATAAAATTGATAATTGATTAAAAGCATCTGTACCTACTGCAGCCACTAGCGTCTCAAAGAGCAAAGCAGCATTCAGGAGTACTACCAAGCTACACACAGGCTGTTTCAATGTAACCCTGCCAGTTACAGACAAATACTGTGATTATGGGCTAGAAGAAGCTGCGTGGCACATTGAAAAGAGAAAATTTTTAGGTTGGTTAAACGACTGGTTCACGCTATTAACATTATCAGTGAAGTTTTTCACCATGGTAAATTGGAATAGAAAAGGAGAGTGCTGGACTCAGACTGATGAAATAGGTTCAAATACCACTCATGTTATTTAGCTGGTGATCTTTAGAGGCAGGCAAACCTCCCTTAAGTTGATCTAATATGAGCTTGGAAATTACAAGCTTTTTCCATGCAAGTGTTTGGCGGGTGGCAGACAGGAATACATCCGGTTTCTGAGAGTTCTCTCGTGGCTCATACTATTGGCATATGTGGTCTAATAGTGCTGTGTACATGTCCTTTATCATATTGTCTCCTGGGAGTTGCCATTCCCAGAACAAATTACAGTGGTACCTCAGGTTACATACACTTCAGGCTACAGACTCTGCTAACCCAGAAATAGTACCTCGGGTTAAGAACTTTGCTTCAGGATGAGAACAGAAATCGTGCTCCGGTGGCGCGGCGGCAGCGGGAGGCCCCATTAGCTAAAGTGGTGCTTCAGGTTAAGAACAGTTTCAGGTTAAGAACGGACCTCTGGAACGAATTAAGTTCTTAACCCGAGGTACCACTGGCTGCCTGGAAATTCAACCAACCCCTCCCAATAGGGAGGGAAATGGGGAAAGAGAAGATTTTATGACAGCATGAGTGACAATACTAACATATACATTTGCAAGGAACCATTGAGATACTCAACAAACAAAAGGTTAATTGGCTCAGTGGCTAGCCATGTATCCACAGTTATCAGTTAGCATTTTGTACATGTAGCTAGCTATAAGGTAGCTGGCTGCCTCTGGCTGTTGCATGCTGGCATTGCTCAGAACCTCATTGTACATTCCAAGCTGGAGAAGATCTCAATTGTTCTCTGGTACTTAGTTCAGAATACAGCAGAACCATTACAAACTGGGCCAGGTAATTATGCATTAAAGCTTTCTTGGTATTCCAAACCTTGTAAGAACTTTAGCAGAGATGAATGAGCTCTTCCAGGATTTCCTGAAATTAACTCAGAAATCTCACAAGTTCTTCTGTCCTTAAAAAAAATAAAAATCTGAAGAACCAAAGTGATTTTTCTTAACTAATCCAAGGTTTGTTCCCTTCTCTCCAACAACTCTGATGCTAGGTAATAGTGCACTGGGATATGTAAAGTTGCTACTGTTGATGTCATTTTAAAGGAGTATAAAGTTGCAATATCACTCCTCTACAGAAACTCTGCAAGGGTTTTTTTTCCAGCTGTTATGTATGGAAAGAATATTAGGATATTATGCTTTAAACTCACCCCCTTCCTCTGGTTGAAATGCAGAAGACCATGAGAAAGCCCATTTCTTATTAGACAATTTGCTTATGTGATATTTACACAGACTTTCCCCCTTTCTTTTAAACTATTATAGGAAGCCTTCTTAAATAATGTATTGCACAATTACCCAAGCATAAACATTCAATTTACTAGGCAGTGCTGCATGAAAAAAAGAAAACACGACTTGCTCTGCAGTTCATGCTAACCAAGCAGACTGTACTGTAAAGCTATCATTTCAATTTTTTATCCTCCCACCCATTCTCTTTACACCTCCTGACATCTAGAGATACCCTGGTGCTTCCTTTCTTGGAAACTTTTCATATCAAATTATGCTTCCATGATCATTATTTCCTTCTGCAGTTGATGAATCACCACACTAGAGCCCATATGGTAAAAATGATTGTTTAAGCCAGTCGTGTATTCCAGGTTTCTTCTTTTGAGATGTAAAAGAACTGTTCAAGAATCGACACTGGATTTTTTAAAAAAACAAAAAGCTTGAATTTCAGTTTGCCAATGCAAGTAATTAATAAAGACCCTAAAATAAAGTGTGTGAGCTATATATATATAAAATCCATGGTCCCTCTCTCATGTTTTCTTTAGTGACTTAATGTTATTTAATTAATTAGAACTATGCTATGAAATTTAATGACTGATACAATATTCCTTCTAGTGGGATCAAACAGAATTTATTTAGTAGAATGAGTGCTACGCTTAACAACAAATTTTTGAATTAAATTATTACTGAGTAATATCTGCTGGGTGGACTGGAAACAAAGTCACTTTTTCTGAAGATAGATGATGTAGAAAACAGGCTTTGTTTTCCTGTGATGCATACAAGAAGAAGGCAGAAGATTTTACTTTACTCCTTCTACGGCAAACCCTAGTTGTCATTGTGGGAGATGGATTGAGGGTTAAATTTAGATTTAGATATAAGCCTCCTATCCCATCTGTGTGGGAGTAATACAAACTTAGGCAATGACACCTTTTTATCCCCTTCAAACTAGTGGTCTGCAGACCTCCCCCTCTTCACCCCTGTTGCAGAGAATGATCCATATGTTTTTAGTAAAATAAACAGAAAAAGGTTTTACTTACATTTAAATGCAGGCAGCACATACAGCAAAAGTAGTATGTAGAAAAATACCTCTAAGTTACAGTAAAACAAAAGTTGGCAGTCTTAGTTAACATGGATCCTCAGCCATACAGGTCTGCTCAGCATGAAGGCATGGTAGAAAAGGAAGTCTCCTCATAGGCAGAAGGAAATATAAACGATTGTCTCCTTTGTCACAGAGTTCTCACCCAGAGGAGACAAAGGAAGTGACTACACACAGAGTTCTATCTAGGAAGTTAAATAACTATATGTGTTCTAGCCCTGTGCTTGTCTAGCAAAGCATGCATTTGTGATTTTGGCTACAAACCCCACAGTATCACCTTATGTTCCAAAACCACATCAAGGTTCTAATGCTATCAGTGCTCCAATAGTTACTATGCCTTCCTTGCAATTGAAGTTTTGCCTCAGCTGCAGGCCAAACTGGACATTACAGCAGAATACCTGTTTGTTTAAGTCTGCTCAATAATGTATAAAAGATGTGTGTGCCTTTCTGACACATAAAGGAAGAGAGGCATGCTGGTGGGGTTGCTAATGTCTCCCCCTACAGTATCTTCCTTCCACTGGCGGAAAAAGGGGGGTGCAGTAGGTGCGGTCCGCCCCGGGTGTCATCCCGGGGGTGTGTGACATCACCGTGCCACCCCCTGGCACCGTGCCACCGTGCCACCCACCGTGCTAGCTCCACCTCTGCTTCCTTCCCTGCAGTGGCACTTGCCTCTTCAGTTGTGCTGTGATACAGGAATTAAGCTTGGTTGGGAGAAAATGTTTTTGAGGAAGAGGCTGCAGTTAAGTAAGCTGTTAGACCAGGCTAAGTCCAGCTACTCTCACCCACCCACCCACTTTTCACTAAAATCAGACTTTACCATCACCCACGTATGGGGCAGGCCTCGTCTCAATAATCTAATACAGCCCTTAGTCTCAAGACATGCTTTCAGGACACTCTCTGTGACAACAGCACACTTAGCTCAAAATACCAAAATGTGGAAGCATGAATTATTCATATCCGAAAGCAAAACTAGTTACAATGGCCCACGTGTTTTAAGAAATCAGACCAGGGTCAGGCAGCCATGTGTTTCACTCTGCCTAGGACAGTCCTCTATTTGAAGGGTTTCCTTAACTGACTTTTGTAGTTTAGGATTGCTTTCGGGGGCCACATTTTTCATACATACATTCCACTGTTACGTGTTGAGGAAACTGTTTTCATTGGCATATGAGAAGGTTTGCGCCCATGAGTCCTGTGACAGAGCTCCTTTAACATATATTGATCATAAAGCTAGCTATAAATAATACGGATTTCATGAACCATCACATAATTCTCATAAAAACTCTTGTAAAAGTTTCGAATAGATAGAGAACATTATTTTTCTAATTCCAGTCAATACGTACCTTGAGGAAAAACACTGAGCAAGAGCAACAGTAATAGTAGAATAACACTGCATTTTATCTTCTTTCAAGCAAAGTCAACATTACTTTCAGTTTTTTAATATAGGATTTGTGCTAGAAAATATTTAAAGTATAGGACATGCCTCGGAATACTAGACAGCTAAGGCCAATCAGGATCCGGACTGCTGCTTCTCTGAATGCGGGGAACCATATATGTGTGTGTGTGTGTGTGAGAGAGAGAGAGAGAGTTTTGCTGGGTTGGAAAAGGGCAACCAAAATGATAAAGGGGTTGCAAGAACACCTGGGGCTTGGATAAGGAGAAGTTTCCCCCTGCCTCTCTCATAGTACAGTGGTACCTCGGGTTACATAAGCTTCAGGTTACATACGCTTCAGGTTACAGACTCCGCTAACCCAAAAATAGTGCTTCAGGTTAAGAACTTTGCTTCAGGATGAGAACAGAAATTGTGCTCTGGCGGCGCTGCGGCAGCAGGAGGCCCCATTAGCTAAAGTGGTGCTTCAGGTTAAGAACAGTTTCAGGTTAAGAATGGACCTCCGGAATGAATTAAGTACTTAACCCAAGGTTCCACTGTACTAGAACTTGGGGTCATCCAATGAAGTTAAATGTTGGAAGTTTTAGGACAGACAAAAAAGCACCTTTTAAAACAATAACAACACAGCACATAGTTAACTCCTACAAGTTATAGTGATAGTCCCCAACACAGATGGATTTTAAAAAGAATTAGAAAAAATTGTGGAAGGTAAGGCCATAAAGGACTACAAGCCATGATAGCTATGTTCCACCTCCACTGTTGGAGACAGTATGCCTTTGAATGCCAGCAGCCGGGTACCACAGTTTGGGAGAGTGTTACACTAAGGTCCCACCTGCCAGCTTCTGCTGTGAGAAGAGGATGCTGGACTAGATGGGCTTTTGGTTTGACCTAGCAGGGCTCTTTTTATCTTATGGATATTCAGCTGGAGCAGGACATGAGGGAGGAGACCTAGAATCTGGAATGGTTCATAGCCTAGTGGTCTGCTAGCCTCCTTTATCCATCGAAAGGTATCTATTTCGCCAGGGTTTTAAGGTGTACTTTTAATTCACAAATTAGAATTTTATTTGTAACCCATTCTGTCCACAATGCTGCCTTTTTTCTGCTGTGGGTTTTAAAAATAGTTTTATTGTGACATTTAAAAAAATGATTATCTTTTAATATGATGCAATCTGTTGTTTTGTAAGCAGCTTCAAAACATAATAATATTTATTTATAACAAATAAATAAATAAACAATGTCCCTGTGCTCTAGAAACTGACAGTGCATTTGCATATTGTGAGAGAAAGACATTTATTTTTCATAACAAAGTAGCACAACAATTAGCCTTTGGGTGATCAGTTGGTTGGCTCTGACAGTGATTTAAAACAGTCCTTTATACATTTAATTAGTACTTTCTGAGTTCAGCTACAGACATTTAGTTTGTCTGTTACTCATGTCTAAATCTGTTTTTGGTCCATATCTTAAGAAAGAAGTAAAGCTTGATTATGAGGAATGATCATTTGATTATATGTAGTAGCTAATCAACTATTTAAAGAATCAGCTGTTCTTATGAATATTATGGAAATAATGCTTCTCTCCACTGAAATTAATTATGATAAGGCCAATTGCTGTATTGTATTAGGGTTGTTGTGGGGTATCTTTTTTTTAGAATGAAGGTGAAGATCATGGCCAATTGTATACAAAGCAGAAAAGATAAAATATATTTTGAATGAAAAAAGCAGATATAGGTTGTCACTCTGAATTTTTCAAAACACCTTCTGCTAAGGCCAAGTCAGGATAGTATTGCAAAGGCTATAGAGAAATGTGGAATGCAAACTTGTTACTGGCCCTCCTTTAATCCCATTCTGCAATGGGTCAGATTGAAGAGCTCCTGAGAGGCAGAAATGCAGTAAGGCAATTTAAGATTCTAAATATAAGGGTTTAAATGACAATATAGTCAGTATCATCCTGCTTGTCTGAATCATTTCCCAAGGTGGTTATGATGACAAAGTGTTTGGATGGATTTGGAAGGTAGGATAAAATATATCATTTGTTCTTCCTGATGTTTACTTGGAATCTTATTTTCTGTAACTTGAATTGAGTCCTACCCTTTAGAGCAGGAGAAAACAAGCTTGCACCATCTACCATATGCTTTTATATTGTAAACCACCCAGTGATCTTTGGATGAAGGGTGGTATAGAGAATGAATGAATGAATGAATGAATGAGTAAATGAATGATACGACAGCCCCTTATATATTATTATCATAGCTCCGTTTCCTCTTATTCAGGCTAAACATATCCAACTCCCTCAACTGTTTCCAGGCCCTTTATCTTCTTGGTCACCATCTCTACACACATTCCAGCTTGTCAACATCCTTCTTAAATTGTAATGCCTAGAACTGGACACGATACTCCAGATGGGAATTTGACCAAGGCAGAATAAAGCAGTACTTCCCTTGATCTAGGCACTAAACTTCTGTTGATACAGCCTAGAATAGCATTATATATTTTTTGCTGCTTCATTACATTGTTTACTCATGTTAAGCTTGTGGTCTACTAATGCTCCTGGATCCTTTCCACATGTAGTACTGGCAAGCCAGGTGTCCCACATCTTATATTTGTGCAGCTGGTTCTTCTTACCAAAGTGTAGAACCTTACATTTGTCCTTGTTGAAATTAATTTTGCTAGTTTGGGCCCAGTTCTCCAATCTGTTAAGGTCATCTTGAACATTCTGCGACACTGGTTACCCCTCACAGTTTGTTGCCATCTGCAAATTGGATGAGCATCCCTTCAGTATCTTCATCCAAGTCATTTATAGAAATGTTGAATAACAACAGTCCCAGGACAGAACACTATGGCACCCCACTTGTCACTTGTTTCCAGGGTGATGAGGAACCTTTAGTGAGCCACTACTGAGAGTAGGTAAACCAAGCAGGAGGCCCTAGCAAACAACATCTCTTGGCTTCTGCCCCCAAGCCCAGCCCTGTAGGCACCACAACTTGAACCCATCCTTCATCCACTAACATCTTAGCATCCCAGTACAGAGGTGTCAAAAGCACCAGAAGTTCTAAAAGTGGACAGTAAATTATGACCTTTTGGGGAGAGGTGCTGCATTCTGCTACTACAAGGCATTTTCCATCCCCTTTCTTTAATGCAGTACAGTGGTACCTTGGGTTAAGTACTTAATTCATTCCGGAAGTCCGTACTTAACCCAAAACTGTTCTTAACCTGAAGCACCACTTTAGCTAATGGGGCTTCCTACTGCTGCTGCTGCGCCACCGGAGCATGATTTCTGTTCTCATCCTGAAGCAAAGTTCTTAACCCGAGGTACTATTTCTGGGTTAGCGGAGTCTGTACCCTGAAGCATATGTAACCTGAAGCGTATGTAACCTGAGGTACCACTGTATAGGGACAAAGTTCAGTGAAGAACCTTCTGCATTCTGTTGAAACAGGAAATGTCTCATCCTCCAAATAATCAGAGGAGTCTGTATCGGTTCACTATACCCACCAGCTATTTGAAGATTTGGGAATGACTGAGCATGTGGGTGTTGTTTAAAGATGACCTTGCTTGGGCACTGTTTTTCATCAACTTTCATTATTATATAAGAAGTCATTGCTGTCAGTGCATTTTAATTAGCATTTCACTCAAGAACTTTGTTCTGCCCAGGTTACTCAATTCACAATGTCAAAGCTCCATCACAGGCATTCTCTCCTCCTGTATTTAATGGCAGCGTCTAACTCTGATGAATGCTTTAATACATTCTGCAAACAGAAAGCAAATTAATTTGTCACCCAGCACATGTTCATAACTCCTGTAAGCAGTAATTTAAGTGATGTGCACAGTATGGAGAGAGACTATTATAACCTATCTCCACAACAGTTCTTTCTGCATCTTGTTTTTGATGGCGCTTCCTTTTTTCTGATGACACCCCGCAGAGCGATGCCCTTGGTTCTCATCGCCTTATCTTTGGGTGACTTCATCTTACTGCACAGATTTTGTTATTTAGATGGTGAGTCACAAACCTACCACCACATGAAGCCTAAACCAATGCCTTTATTATCATCTGTGCTCATCCATAAAGCGACTGGTTTTCTCAGGCTAAAGTCCAGAAAGAGTTTAAGATGTTCTTAAATGCTAGAGGGCAGGTATCAGTGCACTGAAAGAAAGGTAGAGAGAGAGTGTGTTGTTCACTCTCCCTGAAGTATCAGAAAGTATCAGAAAGATTGAGATGAAAATCCATATTTGAAGAGTGATGCCAGTTATAGCAAACTAGGGTTGCTGCTAGTCTACCATGCTGCCCACCAGTTTCTCTGACTCACCTGCTGAAGGTGGGCTCAGGTGTGATGTTGGAGGAGCACAGACAAGAACTGGGATTTATTTATTTTTTGAAACCACTGGAGGAGAGACTGCTTTTTGCTCATGTTCTGTTCACTGGTTTCCTACAGGGGTCTGATTGGCCACTGTGAGAACACAGTAAGTGGAATGGGAAAGATTCTCATGCATCACATTACCACAATTGCTGCTTCCACACCAACACACATCCCCTTCTCTCCCATAATGCCCCTCTACCACCCTGTTCTTTGATATTATTCTTTGTGATTTTTTCAACATCTTTGATTTTGAAAATTTGCATTTCTGGTTTGGGGTGGGTTGTGTGGAACTATGGGTGTAGTGGGGGGGGCAGGGGACAGCTGCCCCTGTCAATCTAAGTCAATAAAAATCAATACAGATCTGAGGTTCTGCCCCCCCCCATCAAAAGTCTGCCCTCCTAACAAAAGCCTGCCCCCCCCAAAAAAATCCTGGCTACACCCATGTGCAGAACTGGTGACTTTCTTCTTTGTTTTAGTTTTTTTTCATGGTAGAACCAATAAACTTACAAATGATATCTGACAAAAAGAAAAAGGAGTGGAGAAATACTCCTTCATGTTGCTTAGGAACTATTATAAGCTTTTCCTAATTTTGGAGGAAATTGCTTAAATAGGTGGATCATGCCGTATTTGGAGTTTTAGCCTGATAAAAAAAGAAAAACCAGTGTGTTTGAAAGCACTGTTTATCAGCTTAATTTTAGCACAGTGTCTGACCTTTCCACCACTTCAGCCAACAACAGAATAAAAATATCCCCTTGGAAGTGATTCATTCTGATAATGGCAGTTTGGAAAGCATCACCTTCCAACTAGAATCATCTGTCTTTTTTTTTTTTTACATTTAGCCTGTCTCCAATAAACAGTTAAGATATCAGTGGCTCTGTGTTGTCCTTTTGCACGTCCATCTTGAAATGTGAACCTAAGATCTAACAGCTGGACTGCAGGTTGAAGAAGAATGCTGAGTGGTAGAATAATAATAATAATAATAATAATAATAATAATAATAATATTTTATTTATATCCCGCCTTCCCCAGCTGAAGCTGGGCTCAGAGAGGCTAACAACAGTGAAAGTAACACAGCATTCTAAAATCAATTCATTATAAAATCAATTCAGAATCAAATTAATGGCAACCATTGGGCTAGAGTTCTATGAGGATTACCAAAGGAGGGGGTCAGGCCTTGGTCAAAGGCCTGGTGGAACAGCTCTGTCTTGCAGGCCCTGCGGAAAGATGTCAAGTCCCGCAGGGCCCTGGTCTCTTGTGACAGAGCGTTCCACCAGGGCCCTAGTCTCTTGTGACAGAGCGTTCCACCAGATCGGGCCACAGCTGAAAAAGCCCTGGCTCTGGTTGAGGCCAGCCTAACCTCCCTGTGGCCCGGGACCTCCAAGATGTTTTTGTTTGAAGACTGTAGGGTCCTCCGTGGGACATACCAGGAGAGGTGGTCCCGTAGGTAAGAGGGTCCTAGGCCGTATAGGGCTTTTAAGGTTAAAACCAGCACCTTAAACTTGACCCTGTACTCCACTGGGAGCCAGTGCAGCTGGTATAGCACCAGGTGAATGTGATCCCATGGCGAGGACCCTGTAAGGAGTCTTGCCACGGCATTCTGCACCCGCTGGAGTTTCTGGGTCAGCCTCAAGAGCAGCCCCATGTAGAGTGAGTTACAATAATCAAGTCTGGAGGTGACCGTCACATGGATCACAGTGGGCCAGGTCAGGGTGAGAGAAGTAAGGATCCAACTGCTTAGCTTTGAATGCAAATGCTTTGAATACACCGTAAGTGCATGGGTGAAGCTGGCATCTGTAGGTAGGGCTGAGAAAGACTTCTGCCTGAGGCCCTGGAGACATTTCTGTAACCAGCTTTCCTTGTTAGGTCGGGCAGCCACATTTCTAGGTGCGGGGAGGCACATAGCTCCAGCCACGCACCCAGCTGTCCCATAAGGGGATCAAACGTGCGACCTTGGTATTATCAGCAACAGTCTAACCAGCTGAGCTACCCAGTGTAGACATCTCCCTTTCTTCTACATCCATGTATCTGCCAACTGAGATTCATGCTTCCTCTGGTGAAGTGGACTCTAGTAGTCTAAATAACCTTATGCCAGGCATAGGCAAACTCGGCCCTTCAGATGTTTTGGGACTACAATTCCCACGATCCCTGACCACTGGTCCTGTTAGCTAGGGATCATGGGAGTTGTAGTCCCAAAACATCTGGAGGGCCGAGTTTGTCTATGCCTGCCTTATGCCATAATAAATGTGTTGGTAAGATGCTCCAAGACTCCGGAGCATAACATGGTTACCCCTTGAAAAGCTGAAATCTCATTGCATTTCCTCCCCACCCTCCTCAAAATCCTTCAGATGTGTCACCTGGGTATGAAACTTTAAATTGGTTTAATATTTTGCTTTAGGTGAAACTCATCTAATACTGATGACAACTCTGGCACTTGAAAAAAGCCCATTAGCAATTAGCAGCAGTTCAACCTGCTGTTGTTATTCTGATAATTGGTCGTTTTGTGGTTTTTCTTTTATGACTTTAGTGGTACGCAATACCTATTTTCATACTTATATTTTTGTAACCTGTCCTGGGGCCATTTGGTGAAGGATGGGTTATAAATACAAATGATAAAGACATGAATCTGGGACAAGAAATCTGTTGGTGGTGGGGAGGGCAGATAAACCACATGCAGTGGCGGAGTTTCAAGCTCCGGCGGGGGCATGGCGCATGTCCTGGGGGCGTGGTGTACTGCCCGCAGGGGCATAACACGCATCCTGGGGCATGGTGCGCCACCTGTGGGGGCATGGCACCCAGCGTGGGGGGGAGCTGCGATAGCACCCCACCGGGATCATGCCGCCAGGGGCGGTGTGCTCCCCCCGCACCCCTTTTCCTTTGCCAGTGACCACATGCTGGAGATTTAGGCTGCAGTCCTATGCACACCTTGGACTGAGCTCCGTGGACATACTTCTGAGTTTACGTATATAGGAGTGTTTTGTTAGTGGGTGGCCTCTGACAACTGATACAAAGTCAGGTCAATGATCTGTCTCCTATTTTGCACTGCAGTGATTCGCAGGCCTGGGTTAGACCCAAACCACAATTCAGTGTAGCAGATGCATTCTGGGAAATATGAAACAACAGCTGCCTCACTTCACTTTAGAAATGTATGCCCCTCTCATATTTTGGGAACTACTGAACTGCAGTGATAAGTCAGTAGGCACAATGATTCTTCCAGACTAGCATGACTGCACAGATTTCCTTTGCAGACATTTAAGTTTCAAAGCCAGACTAAACTGGAAGCATGAGTTCTTAATACTCAGAATGAGGAATTAGCATAAATTAGCAGCTGAAATGGTTCAGTCTTGTGCTAGCAGAGTGCTTTGATGAGCATAGTACATGAGGTCTGTCACCTAGTTAAATAAATTGTAGTCAATCAGTCCTATGAGTTGCAATGTATTAAATGTTCGTTTATTTGCATGTGCATAAAACAACCGTTCTGAAGGAAAGCAATTCTTTGTTTTTCATGGATATATATGCATATTGCAGCAAGCATAGTCTTAGGCTGGGGAAACTGTGGCCCTCCAACTCCCATTGGCCTCAGCCAGCATGGCCAATGTTCAGTGTGACAGAAATTGTAGTTCAGCAGCATCTGAAGGGTTGTACTTCCCCATCCGTCTCTTATATGTGTGAGGAAAAAAGGCATGCCTCTTCTAAGATGGAAACTTAAGAAATGGCTTCCTTGGCAGCTGATCCCAGTTAGTTCCTTAGCCGGTGGGCAAAGCCATTTTTATTTAGACAGAACTTGGGCCCATGATATAACTTCTAAATATGTTGAAACTGGTTTTACTTTGCCATTTTAATTGTATTTTTAATGGATTTGTTCTTTTTGGATTATTACTAAAAAATAAAAAATAAAAATTGTCTTTGTAGCCACCACTTCCACTATTGGGTGAAAAAATGGAAATGGAAAAATAAAATAAAATAAACTGACACTAGTTTTTATAAGCGCTTGCATCAATTAAAAAAGAAATCTGCTGCCTTAGTCAATGGCATATTTCTAATTGGTGAAAGATCAACTGATTGATCTGGCCAATCAACTGATTAAATAAAGTATCCCTGCAGTACATAAAATGAGCCAGAAATTATTATCCCAAGTTAACAACCTCATTTCAGGTGTTTTTTTTTAAAAAAACCCCACATGTAATAAATCTCAGTATCTTAATAACTAGGCCTATATTCTTTCTACTTCATTGCTTCCTGGGAATTTCATGAGCCCCACTGTACCATTCTGAAATACTAATTGTAGTTTACAAGTCAGTTATCCTCAGGTGACAGAGGTGAGACAGAAGAAAAATTAAGATATGATTAAACTGCAGCTTCCAAGAAATGTTCTGCAGGCCTTTGAACTCCCCACAGCTTTAGATCAGATGTAGGTATTATGTGTGTGTGTGCGCGTGCACACACGCACACACACACAGATACACACACTTCTTGTGTATATCTAAGATTTTAAGCTTAGTCATCTGGTTGCTCAGACAACCATGATTTGTTTAGCCCACTTAAAAATTATGGCCAAGTTATACTAAAAAAAAATACACAAAGCTGACCAAATTATTTTAAAACCTGGGGTAGAAAATCCCATAAGTGCCTCTCCTTTGTACAGTAATAATAAATTAAACTATCGACCATAATGAGGGTGATGATATTGTATCAAATTTGTTTTGGTTTTTACTACACATTGCCAAGGAGATACGGGGTTGGTGATGTGGGGAAGGCGTGGATCTTACCAAGTTGATCAGTTCACCTGTCACTTTGTACAGTTTGCCCAGGAACTACATGGAACAACTTTGCAAATACAATACAACAGAGGAACCAAATGTTGCCTTAAGCTAGCTACCCTCTTGAACAGAAGATACATATGGTTCTGAGCAGAGGGCAACCTTCATTTGTATGGTAATAACTAATTCTACGCTTGTACTGTTTGCCAGCTGCTAACAGAAGCACATGGCTCAGTTTGATCTCATTAGCCCTGCTGAGAACAAAAGTCACCTCCTGATTGGTGCACTACCGGTCTTGACTATGCTACCACTCAGTGGATTTGTAACTGGCTGACTGACCGAACCCAAAGGGTGCTCATCAATGGTTCCTCTTCATCCTGGAGAAGAGTGACTAGTGGGGTGCCACAGGGTTCTGTCTTGGGCCCGGTCTTATTCAACATCTTTATCAACGACTTGGATGATGGACTCAAGGGCACCCTGATCAAATTTGCAGATGACACCAAACTGGGAGGGGTGGCTAACACCCCAGAGGACAGGATCACACTTCAAAATGACCTTGACAGATTAGAGAACTGGGCCAAAACAAACAAGATGAATTTTAACAGGGAGAAATGTAAAGTATTGCACTTGGGCAAAAAAAATGAGAGGCACAAATACAAGATGGGGGACACCTGGCTTGAGAGCAGTACATGTGAAAAGGATCTAGGAGTCTTGGTTGACCACAAACTTGACATGAGCCAACAGTGTGACGCGGCAGCTAAAAAAGCCAATGCAATTCTGCGCTGCATCAATAGGAGTATAGCATCTAGATCAAGGGAAGTAATAGTGCCACTGTATTCTGCTCTGGTCAGACCTCACCTGGAGTACTGTGTCCAGTTCTGGGCACCACAGTTCAAGAAGGACACTGACAAACTGGAACGTGTCCAGAGGAGGGCAACCAAAATGGTCAAAGGCCTGGAAATGATGCCTTATGAGGAACGGCTAAGGGGGCTGGGCATGTTTAGCCTGGAGAAGAGGAGGTTAAGGGGTGATATGATAGCCATGTTCAAATATATAAAAGGATGTCACATAGAGGAGGGAGAAAGGTTGTTTTCTGCTGCTCCAGAGAAGCGGACACGGAGCAATGGATCCAAACTACAAGAAAGAAGATTCCACCTAAACATTAGGAAGAACTTCCTGACAGTAAGAGCTGTTCGACAGTGGAATTTGCTGCCAAGGAGTGTGGTGGAGTCTCCTTCTTTGGAGGTCTTTAAGCAGAGGCTTGACAACCATATGTCAGGAGTGCTCTGATGGTGTTTCCTGCTTGGCAGGGGGTTGGACTCGATGGCCCTTGTGGTCTCTTCCAACTCTATGATTCTATGATTCTATGATTCTATGATTCTATGATTCTATGATTCTATGACTACCCCATCAATAAGCAATTCAAGAGCTATTGGGATAGCTCAATTGGTAGAGCATGAGACTCTTAATTTCAGGGTAATGGTTTCGAGCCCCAGGTTGGACAACAGATTCCTGCATTGTAGGGGGTTGGACTAGATGACCCTTGCGGTCCCTTCCAACTCTACAATTCTATGATTTTATGAATCACTTAATGTTACATCTGTTTCCCTACATGAGGCTTTCCTACATGAGGTGTGCACCTGAGATACTTGTGTATTGGCCCTGTTGGGAAACTGTGTATGTGCAGCTACTCACACAGAGTCAATTAAGGTTTGGCAGACAGCCAGAAGGCAGTCTGAAGGAGTAAGTCTGCCTGGTAATAACAGAGACATGGAGACCGCTCCCTGAATGGTCAAGCTCTCTCAAGGGAGTGATAATTAACGGCCTACTAACTGGAATGTGTTAGTTCAGTGTTCATGAGTTCAGAGTTCTGTGTCAGTATAGGAGTTGTGAGTCGTGTATGAGAGAGCAAGCTAAAGATCCGTGTTCTGTTCCTGTAAATAGTCCACTGTATATAATAAACACCTAACTACAAGTTCCTAGTTTCTGCTTCGTCTATCCTGTCTGCAGCCAAGTCGCCAATTGCTTCCGTGGATTCTGCATGTACTCTGCTAGGTCTGGCTAAGGTCCTGCAACTAGTTGGAAAGTTGCGAAACATCAAATAGGTTTTACCAATAGGCCCTACCCACTGCTCCTTAGGTCTACCAAATCATTATTTGGAAACTTGCCAGTTACACATCCAGTGACTCAGCAGAATGCCTTTTGCCCAAGTCTAATCATCTTTTGTCTCTGGTCAGCCTGCAACTAGTCACTTTTTGTATTTGGAAATTCCCATCTTCCCTCAGCATAGGCCTGATCCCAGTTGCCCCTTTCATCTCTGATCCTCTTAGATAACGCAGTATTTGTCTCCAAGAGACCAATTTGTTCCATCTCTCCTCTTCAGACTTTTGCCTACTTGTTCAACCTGTCCAAGACACTCAGAAGTCCAGCACACGGCTAGATTTCTGCCAGATGCTTCAGGACAGATTGCTAGTTCCCCTCCTTGCTTTCCCTTCCCTGTGCCCACCCCACCTCCCTCATGAACAGCTTCCATGGCTACTACTGCGACTGTTTCTGTAGAGACCATAAAAAAGAATGTCGGGCAACACCATTTCTTTAAAGGAAAGGGAATTCAGATTGTTCATTTGATTCCATTTAACACTCTTGACATTTGAAAGCATTAAAAGTGTATTCAGCCTACAAAGTGAAGCAACCATTTTTCAGCTGTGCTTATTTCACCTCCATAATCTTCTAAGGGGGGAAAAAAAATCTAACCAGAGCAGATGGGCAATGTTAGAATTCGTTCCAGCATCTCTTGTGAAGTAACATTTAAAGCTGGCCTTGCGTGCGTCCCGGGAGGTGCCTCCCGAGGTAGTATTCGTTAAGGAGGGTGAAACACTTCAAAGTTTTGTAGCGCATGCTTTCTGCTAAAGCTTTTGCCTTCAGCATTTTCATCTCCCTCCGCACAGGCTAGTTCCAAATGATTCATGCAATATGTTTCCTGGTTTGTCTTTGGCTAGAGTCCAGCTTGTTATCTTAGCATCCCTTCTTCACTCAATAAGGAGGATAACCACTGTGCTAAATGTACCATTTGAAGGCAAAGGTGGTCAGATGGGGGAAAGGATAGCTTTAAATGAGATAGAAAGTATCTCTCCCCCCCCCTTTTTCTGCGAAAGCAGGGAACATTGCATTTTGATAGGGCAACCATGTTGCTTGACAAACAGGCCTGTTAAGTGTGAGATGTGATTTAAAAACCATTATGGTGATCAATTCCCTTCAGCCATGCATCAATTCAAACTGCTTTCAGCTGTCATGAAACTGGGTCTTAGTCCATAAAAACCACTGTTTGCCAGTCACACTTGACTTTCAGTGGCTGTGCCATATCGAATGCTGGCATCAGGAAAAATTAAAGCCAGAAAAATTAAAGCTACAATTCTGGCAGGGGCTCAAAAGAATAATATGAATATGCTCACAGTCCAAGACTTCCCAAAACTGATTTTGTAGTATGTGTAAAAGCAGTGTTCATTACAGCTAGACTGTCATTGTGGGAAGCAAAGATGGTTACAGCTACTCCAGTTCTTTTAAATATTTGGAGCACAATATCAATGATTATTCTGTTCGAAATGTAAGAGTTACCTCTGTTAGTGTCAAAGTCAATTTTAATGTCAAGGAGGGAATGGGTGATGTTCTTTTGCAACACTAGGCAGAATGGCATGATGTTCACTGTGGTAGCACATGCCCTCTTTGGTTGCATAGTTTTAAAGGAGTTTTCTTCTGTTTGTGGCATTGAATGTCTTCCTGCTATGTGGTAATAAAACAATAATAATATATATATTTTTATACCCCACCCATCTAGCTAGGTTTCCCGAGCCACTCTGGGTGGCTTACAGCATATCTAAAACCATCAAGCGTTAAAAACCTCCCAATACCCATCTGTCTTCAGATGTCTTCTAAAAGTTCTGTGATCCTTTATCTCCTTGACATCTGAAAGGAGAGCGTTTCACAGGGAGGGCACCACTACCAAGAAGGCCCTCTGCCTGGTTCCACTAAGAAACACTAAGGCCTGGTAAGCCTGAACCACTACCTGTTTATTTCTTGAAACACAAAACCTTTCTGTTTATTTCTCCTTATACTGCTTTTGTTCAGCTTACCCAGTAAAGTATTATCAGTCTCTTTTTCTCTCAGAACCCTGTCTGCATTATTCAAGTGACTCTGCCACAGGGATAGCCCGAGACATTTTGCCACTTGAGATGAACCACAAAACGCTCTCTGTCTACGAGAGTAAAGTAGTTGCCTCCCGCCAAACTTAACAATCAGACTTTGTCTAGGTCACTGACACTTGACTGAAGTGATCGCTAAAATGTATCCCATAAATAAAATGTGCTAGAGGGAGTATGGTTTTGAGTACCAGTTGCTTCCATAAGGCATCTGTTCGGCGACTGCAAGAATAGAGGATACTGGCTTTTCTTATGCTCTTAGTGTTAGGAAAATGTTCTTTAAGAAACAGATAACAGTTCCTGGAAGCTTTAAAGAGGGTTCCAGAATTTTTCTTTAGTGTGTAGGAGTGGTACTCTAGGCTTGACATGTTTCTCTTTCACACTAATTCATACTCTTCCAAATTCATACTTCCAAAGAATTGATACTATTACAAACATACAGAAGGGTATTGTCCAAATGTTATACATACTGTCTTATATTGTCCTGTGACTCCTGAACTCACTTCACTTTTCAATTTATCTAACCACTGAAGGGGAGAACTGGGAGTTGAAATAACTGAAAGAGAATAAAAAAAACCTATAGAAAAACCATTCACTCTTCATTCAACTCTTCTTCATCCAATGGAGACAATAACAAATAACAGCAGGGATTTTTCTTGTTTCTTGTATGCAGCATGGGAGAAGAGCCATTTCTCATCACTTACTGCTTCTCCTGTCAATATACCATTCCCCATTTCCATGGGTGCTTTTCCTTAAAAAAAATAAAAATCAAGAAAAATAATTATGAAACTTCATTAAATCTGTTTTGAATATTTTATAGATAAAGAGTACAGTGGAACCTCGGGTTACATACGCTTCAGGTTACATATGCTTCAGGTTACAGACTCCGCTAACCCAGAAATAGTGCTTCAGGTAAGAACTTTGCTTCAGGATGAGAACAGAAATCGTGCTCCGGCGGCACGGCGGCGGCAGGAGGCCCCATTAGCTAAAGTGGTGCTTCAGGTTAAGAACAGTTTCAGGTTAAGAACGGACCTCTGGATGAATTAAGCACTTAACCCGAGGTAGCACTGTATTGGTTGTTATTAGGATCACTGATTTTCATCTACTGCAAAGGCAAGAATAAATTCTTAAGTTGCTCAGCAAAAATAAGCATGTATTCCACTGTGGTGGTTATAGAAGCAAGCTGGTGCACTCACTATTTCTTGACTTCTGAGAAACTCTTTATCTTTAATATATATTTTTTCCTGATAAGGTGTGGAAGGGAATGACATGTGGTGGCGGTGAAATTGTGCCAGAGACAACTAAAATGTTTTTCTAGGGGATAATTGAGTCTAACTAATTTGCTGGAACAGGCTCAACTACATTTAGTAGTACAAAACCAAAAGATCAACAGCCACTTCATATGGATCTTTTAATTGAAAAAGATCAGTTTCCACAAGCTAAAATAAGGACATGAAATTTCCTACTTAAAAAACTCGCAGTGACAAACACTGAACAGAATATGCCATTCTGTTAATATAATTAGGTTTGACATTTGCATGCATTAATTTAAGCTCACTTAAACTCAGTTACACAAAATTCCAAATTTCTCGTTTCTAGTTCTCATCAAATACTTATTACTTTTTTGTGAACACTTCCCTATAAAAAGAAACCAAGAAAATAATTCAATTGCTATTAATACAAATGCAGATTAGCGTTTGTTGAAATTGTGAGGATACTGGATATCATTATCCGCTGGAAGTTGTCGTAAAGTTAAATGATCCACCATGGATAATTGGCATGAGAATGAAACTCGGGACTGTCTGCTCCCCCTTTCCTCTTCCAGGTGTCTAACGAGAGTTTCAGAAGTTTCCCCCTTCTTACTAACCACAGATTAGTGTTGTGTCCGAAGCCTCACAAAATGTGGCCAGTCATAATGATGGCTTACTGAAGGAAGCCAACTTCAGGCCAAGGTTTACAGGGGTCAGCAAACTTTTTCAGCAGGGGACCGATCCACTGACCCTCAGACCTTGTGGGGGGGCCGGACTATATTTTGGGGGGAAATGAATGAATTTGTATGCCCCACAAATAAACCAGAGATGCATTTTAAATAAAAGCACACATTCTACTCATGTAAAAACATGCTGATTCCCGGACTGTCCGCGGGCCGGATTTAGAAGGCGATTGGGCCAGATCCGGCCCCCGGGCCTTAGTTTGCCTACCCATGGTTTATAAAGTTGACTTGGTTCCTTGATCAGTGGCCATCCTGGCTGGGACACATGGGATGTTCAGTCACAAGTGGAGGGCTGCGAGTTCCCTATCTGTGTACTACATTGAATGCGCACATCCATTTTATCTTCATGTGAAGTATCTTTTGTGCATATCAGAGCACACATGCAGACCCTGAGCTGAGGCAGGGGGCTGTGTTGTATTTATTAAATAAATGGACAGATACCTTTAACTTGTGAAAAGGTGCTCAATTGGGAGAAAGGCACCAGTTGTCTTTTGATGTGCTTTGGGCTGCTTAGCGTTTTGCATAGTATGATTGCACATCTGTCTTTACCCATCTGTACAAAACTGCTCAGTAGCTCCCTTAGGTGCTGTGGACTTTATTACACCTATGTCAATTACTTCATCTCGGTAATAAAAGGCTTGCAAGACTGTCAGCTTCTTACATTAGTCCCAACACAACAGCAAGGTTTCTGTTCAAGAGAGTCAGCAAATATAATTTGAGAGCTTTTATGATTTTGTGTAAAGCTTTTGGCCTAGACCCAGTCAAAACTAAGCACTTTTAGGTCCCGTTGATTTAAATCTCACTGGTTTACAGAGGTTTGGATCCAAAATCTCTTCACTTGAGGAAGCAGTTTCCCCCAATTCTCCCTCCATCTGCAGCTCCCTGAACCATATTCTTCCAAGGATCCCCTAATAGACTGCAGAGAAATGGGGTGATTGGAAAACATCGTTCTTCTATTTCTCCTCAACATCTGAAGTACTTTTAGTAGGAACTTGAGGAAGGATCTTCTTAATGGCTGTTTCTACACTACTTGCCAAGGAGGTCTGGCTAGCAAATCTCTAATGACCTTCCACTGAGCATTGAGCTGCAGGAGGCAATCCACAATAGCTCTCATCAACACCTCAGATGCACAAACCCCTTCAGTAACTGCAGGCTAACTGTGGTGGTTTTCCTGTGAGGGCAGCCATTACAGTTTTAGGATGGGTTAAAAAGAAGGAATCGCTTAATCTTCCTCAGTGTTTCGAGGGTAAATGATCCAAAAATTGCAGACATGAGATAAATGTTTCTGGGTAAGAAATCTGCCAGAGTGCAGATAAATACATTCAAGCATCTTTTAAGTTAATTTTCAAGTGAGAAGAACTAAAATAGATACAATTTCCAGGTAAAGTTGTTCTCTCTGAAAACAAGTTTGACCTGTCAGTCACAATGGGCCTCTCCATCTGCCCATTCCCCTGGCGTTTGCTCTCCCTCCATCACTCAACCCTGGTATTATATCATTATGTCACTTCCACTTTCAGCTGGTGTCTAGGTCATGGAGGTGGCACAAATCATTTCAGGGGTCTTCACTTCAATTCCATTTCACCTCTGACAAGCCAGAAATCCCTTCAGTTCAAATGCACACTTCCTATAAATTTGACAACCACCAGAACATTTTTTATTTCGTTTGCATCATATTGTTAGACAAATGTTGAAGCAGCATTTGGTAGAAAGATACGATACACATCTAACAGGCAACAGATAGCTAAATAAATAAGTTTGGCTTGGATTTCATCTTTCCTTCCAATGTGCTCGACTTTGGCTGGATCATTGGGCTGGATCATGTCCAGTGTTTTAGCTTTTACTGATTCAGTTCTCATACAAGGCTGAAAATACAGAACTTTAAAAATGACTCAGAGCTCTTACAATAGTACTATTAATATAAAGATCCTAGAACAAAAATAGAGCATAAACACTAGAACAAAATTTACATTCAATAGCTTCTCTGTCTAATCTTAAATTTGATTTTTGTGGTACCTAGCTTCTTGTGACTGACCCTATTTAACAACTGGAATTGCTTTTGAGGGGGAGATAGAAACTTTTTATAGGTACTTTAACACATAAATATGGAGAAGTAGTGTTGGGATCTGCCAGCGAATGCTTTCTCCTTCCTATATACCAGAGATGACATCCATGTGCAATGAAAATCTTTTGAATTTCCTTGGCACATTGCCTCTTTAATTTGGTGTGAGAGCTTTTCCCTAATGAGGAGCATTCATTTCTTGTTCAACTATTGTTCCACTGATGGACTCCCCACCCCATATTTTAGATAATTCAAGTTTGCTCTTGTGAGATCTATATTTAGTGAAAAGCCATTCTACACATATACAAAATTAAGCAACATTATTTTAAAAACAAATAAGAATCTAATGCCCAGTTATCCAATCAATTATTGAATCAATATAGAAAAGCTATGGGTAGGAATAAATTAATGGGCCTTCTCCCCCATCCTATTCCCCTCCAGGTACCCTTGAAATTGGCTATGGGGTGGTTGGGAAAAACCCCATAACCTGTGAGGGAAGAGAAAGAGATTTTTCCACCTGACAAGCTGAAATGCTTGTGCAGAGAGAACAACACTGAATTCCACCCTACGAAATTATTCAGGGAGTGAAACAAAAACTGAAAATTCGCTGGAAAATATATTTGTTTTCATTATGCAATAAGCAAACAAAAACCTAATATACATCAGGACAGATAAAACAAAGTACTTTCCCATTGTTAAACTATGGAACTCACAGTCATGGCCACCAACTTGTATTAAACAAATCCATGGAAAATAAGTAATGTTTCTGGAAACCAGTTTCTGGAAACCACAGGAGGGGAAGAGTGTTCTTGTGATCAGGTTGTGCTTGCGGGTTTCCCTCAGGCATTTGATCGACCACTGTGAAAACAGGATGCTGGACTAGATGGGTCATAGGCCTGATCCAGCACCCTCTTCTTATATTCTAATCTCTGTTATCTTCAACCTGCTCCCCTCTCCAGTAATTGAAGTGAGTGGTTCAACAATCAGGTGCTCAATTAGAGGGGTTTTTTTTAGAACGGGATGGAAAGGACTCTTCCACTTTACCTCAGGAATGGGAAACCTGTGGTCCTCCAAGTTGCCCTGGACTCTCATCATACCAGACTAATGGCCAGGCTGGCTGGAGTTGAAGGACATTGAAGCCCAACAGTATCTAGAGCTCATACCATTGGTTCCCAACTCCATGGCAGGTACGTCCTATTTCAACACCTGAGGCAACGCAAGAAGGTTCTGCTCTCCCCTGCTACTGAACTGTCCTCACAGAGGCCTCTCTTATCTGTGCTGCACGGCAGCAGCAACAATGGTGGGTTCCAGCGGGATCTCACGGAGTGCACAAGATCTTGTGAGATTTCAGTGAGACATCAAGGAAACTTGCTGGAACCGGTGCCGCTTCTCCACCAGCAGTAAGGGTGGTGGGTCTCCTGTGGGAGCCCTGCCTCTTGGGCTTCCATGCCTGAGGCAGCTGCCCCAGTCCACCTCATCCCTGCTTTTACTTAAAAGAGAGGAAAACATCAAGGCTAATTTCTCAGAGAGCCATTGAAAAGGAGGGAGGAGAAAAATGGTTCTAAACCTGGGAAATAGGTCTTCTGTGTGCTCTTTGACTTAAGGGATCTGGGATAAGTATAGACAGGACCATGGATGTTCCAATGGCAGCAGTGGCAGTCCAACATTGGATCTCCTTCTGCAATGTGGGAGACAGAAATCTGTTGTATCTTGCAGCCCCAGAAGGGCATTGCAGGCAGTGGTGTAGCTAGCTGCTTGGGTGCCCGGTGCAGTGCACGCGGCCTGCAGCCGAGGACAGAGCGAGCCGCCCATGGGGGCGGGGCAAGCTGCCCATGGGGCGTGGCGAGCCCAGACAGGGCGCGCTGCGTGGAGCCTCTCCGCAGCCTTCCCCTCAGCTGTAGGGTAGCTGAGGCTGTAGGCAGAAGCAAGCCCCGCGCTGCTCAAAAAAGCAGTGTGGAGCTTGTAGGCAGTCCGCCCGCTGCCTCTCCCTCAGGAGAGACGTGTGGCTTAGGCACACTGCAGGCCCTGTGGTGTGGCACCCAGTGCCCCCTGCCTCACCTAGCTACCAGTGGCGTAGCAAGGGGGGTGCAGGAGTTATTTTCTCCAAAAAAAGTGTCGTGAGCCCCCCTTTTTTTTACAAAAAACAAACACATATTTTTGTCATTTTGTCACCCCCCTCAGTGATGACACCCAAGGTAGCCTGCACCCGCGGCACCCCCCTTCCTACGCCACTGATTGCAGGGGCCGTATGAGTGTAGTTTTAATTATTCCAAACCAGAAATTCCGTTATTTAGGAAGTTCTGTTTTGTTATTGTTATAGAGGGCGCTGTTTCAATGAAGTACAAGCTAGTGTTTACTAAACAGACAGCGGCTTAAGATGCAAAGGAGCAGGCAGGAGTGGAAAAGCCTACAAATGTAGAAGTGTTTAGATAGATGATAGATAGATAGATAGATAGATAGATAGACAGATAGATTATGGATTAAATGAAGGGAAAGCACTGTTTAAAGCCATGGAAGGCAACAATTCACTTTTGTTACCTAGCTGTTTCATGAGAGTATTGATAGAGTGACTGTTGAAGGCTGAATTTTCACTTTTTAAGCGTTGTATGCAGGTGCTGATTCTGTTATGCACATTTAAAACAATGCTGGTACTATAATTACCTTTCTGCCTAGCCTTGTAATACTCATTTATCTGTTGCAGCAAATAGTCCCCAGGTGTGTGTTTTACAACAAGATTTAGCACAAGCCCACCACAGTATATTCCTTTGGTACTAATTTAAGGGTTTGTTTAAAAAAATCCAGATGTAAGCTAGATTTTTACAAGACCCCTGGCATCATACTTAAGCAACTCCAAAGACATTACACATGTAAACAAATCTCATCTCAAATTCTTTGGCTCTTGTGTTCCCTGTGTGGCAGACAGAGCCTCATTTTTGTTGTTAATGACTTGAGAAATCTGTGTTCAACACACACACACACACAAAAATATTTATTTTTCTGTCACTTGAATACATTCACTGGATACATGTTTGTGAAAGTGGTGAACTCTGTCCAGTTTGATCATGTGGTCTGTATATTTTGTCACATCCTAAATGGTGGCAACTAGAGAAGTTTAAAAGGAGTGGGGAACCAAGAAAATAACTACACACTCTCCCCCCCCCATGCTGTTGGGTAGATGTTGGCTCTGATTCCTGTTAAGGGAAGGGAAATGAAGCTTCAGATCTATCAGAAAGAAATAAAGCCATTCCCTTTGTGGAACAGGAAACTGGTCTGTGCAACAACTTATAATTCTCTTCATGAGAAAAATGAAAGGCAACCCTGTGGAAAGTAAAGCTGCTTTGTTCTGAGTCAACAAGCCCATGAATAACTGGGGATGATATGGAGGCAGCCAATACAGATATGGAGTTCAGGAGAAGCAAATGTTGGGATACTGCCAGGGAGACAAAGTCCATCATGGCCCCAAGCCGTCTGCCGGACGATCCATCGATCTCCCGTAGGCACGCAGTATCAGCAATTAGCGACATGAGTTTCTAGAAGATTTCTTGCCACATTCCAGAGCTCATGCACACTCTACCAGCAGATAATGCACAGCCAAAAGTTGCACTCAGGAGAGCATTATTTACAAGTTTATTCAGCGTTGATCAGAACACAGAAAAACATGCCTGCCTGCTTTAGTGTCTACGACACAGAGAGAGAAAACGAAAGCAATAGCAAACATAAACATCCTGTGAACAGGACATGCGCAGACTCTGTGACTCACAAAGCCTGCTCCCTTTTAAGGTGGAACGGAAATATCCTAACATCCTCCCCCTTTCCGTGTAACCTGTAGTACCTGTGGTTCAACCCAATTGCAACCTTTGTACGTAAACCTTAAGTTGTTCTCTGTTAACAACCTTAGACAACAGATCAGCAGGAATTTCATTTCCTGGCATGTAGGACACCTGAATGAGTCCTTTCTGAATACACTCTCTTGCACGATGTAGCTTAATCTGCAAGTACTTGGTCCTTGGCTTGCAACTCTCTGAGTTCAGCAAAGCCAAACACAATCTATTGTCTTGATACACTTGTACAGGACATTTCACAGAAACTCTGATGTCTTTAAACAGTTGCATCAACCATTCACAATCCATGAGTGAAAATGACAGAGCATTGAGTTCTGCTTCACAGGAACTTAGGCTCACTGTCGTCTGCTTTTTGCACAACCAGTCAAACAGGCAGTGGTTGTACATGTAGCATACTCCAGAAGTGCTTGTACCAACCGTGGTGTCACTTCCAAAACTTGCATCTGCAAAGATTTCAAGACCTCCAGTCTTCTGACTGGTGAACCTCAGCCTGTAGTGCATAGTCCCTTTCAGATAGCGGGCTATGCGCTTCAGAGCTTTCCAATCCTGAACAGTAGGATTGTTAGCATGTCTGCTAAGCAGGTTACAGTTTACAGCTATGTCAGGTCTTGAGCATCTAGCAATGAAATTCAACTTGCCTAGAATGCATCTGTACAGCGTAGTGTCAGAAAACGCTTCAGCAGTACTATCTACCTGGTAACCTGTCACCATTGGTGTGTCTGCTGGGTTTGCATCAACCAAATTCAACCTGGTTAATACATCAGCAATTTTCTGTGTTTGGTGTACCAGAAAATTACCTGCTTGGTCCCTCTCCACCTGCAGAGAAAGATAGTTGGATACCTCACCAAGATCCTTCATGTCAAAGTGCTCCTTCAGCTGAGCTAGGGTGCTTTGGTAGAAAGCCTGATTCTTCCAAAACATCAGAAGATCATCAACAAAACATAAACAATACAGTTTGTTTTGCCCCTCCTCCTTGACAAACACACATGGATCAGCTTTGCCCTGGTGAAAACCTAGAGAAAGCAATGTCTCAGTGAGTTTTGTGTTCCAACACCTGGCACTCTGCTTGAGACCATATAAGGACTTCCGCAGTTTACAGACCATTCCCTTCTGTATCTGCATCCCATCAGGTGGAAGCATAAACAGCTCCTCCCCCAAAATCCCGTACAAAAAAGCTGTATTAATGTCATGATGGGAAACATGCAGTTTCTCCTCCGCAGCGATCTTGAGCAGCAGCCGAATGCTCTCATACTTGACTGTGGGAGAGTAGGTCTCGTGGTAATCCTGTCCTGGTACCTGTGAAAAACCTCTGGCAACCAATCTGGCTTTGTGTCTGACAACCTTGCCATTCTGGTCTGTCTTGGCCTTGAAGACCCATTTGCTGCCAACCAGTCTCATTCCTGGGACAACCAGTACCAGTTCCCAAGTTTGGTTCCTATTCAAGGAATCAACTTCAGCCTTCATGGCATTAAGCCAAGGCTCAGCATCTTTAGAGGTTAACTCCTGAACCTCTTTGAAGCTTGAAGGTTCCCACACCTTCTCTGAGCTACTAAGAACAGCAGTTGCTGTCTTAGCAAACTCATCAGCAAATCTCTTTGGAGGTCTGCCCTTCGTCGCTCTTTCAGATCTGCGTACTAGACACAAGTCTTCTGGACTCATCTCCTCCTTCTTAGGAGAAAAGTGACCAATGGTGAACAGTGGTTCTTCCAGTTCGTTGTCAGACGCATCAGATGGTCTGACTGAGGCCTTTGCGCTCTTGTAGTCTGCTGTGTCATCACTGTCACTGACACCAGCAGCAGCACCGCCCACTGAACTGGAATCCGAACTCTGATCATCATCATCCTCAGCAGCTTCCTCAGCTTTAGCTGCTTCTTTTTTCACATCACCTTCATCCTCTTCTGGGTAACTCTGGAAAATTCCCACATTTCCCCCCCACTTTTGATTGTACTCAACACTCTTTGTGAACTTAATGGACTTAGAGTCAGTCATCCATACCCTGTATGCACCTTTTTCGTACCCCATGAACAAACCATGTGCCCCACGCTTCCCAAGCTTGTTGCTCTGTGGGGTGTGTACCCACATGTCAGAACCAAAGATTCTCATGTGCTTGATGTTGGGTTTCTTACCAAACATCTTCTCATAGGGAGTACAACCAATAAGTGATGACAATCTGCGATTAAAAGTGTAAACAAAATTCGACAGAGCCTTCCCCCAAAACTTATCAGGGAGATTGGCATCATGCAACAATGTTTTCATTCCTTGCAGCAACGTTTGATTTGCTCGCTCCGCAAGCCCATTCATCCATGGCGATCTAGGCGTTGACAAGTCATGCTGGATTCCCTTCTCAGTCAGGAAAGCTTCAAACTGCTGGGAAGTGAACTCCCCGCCTCGATCAGTAAACAAACAACCAATGCGTTTACCATGAACATTCTCCAACCAAGCACAGAATGCCTTGAACTTAGGAAACACTTGTGATTTCTGCTCGAGCATAAACACATGAATGTACCTGGAAAAAGAATCAATTAGAACCATTGCACCCAAAGAGGGCGCAAGTGGACCAACCAGGTCTGCGTGCACTAGCTGGTAGGGTTTGGAAGCCTGCCTGCTAGACTCCTTGCCTTTTGGAGCAACCTTCACCTTGTTCTCTGCACAAGATACACATTTCATGTGAAACTTACAGGGTTTGATGTTCAAACCCTCAACCATCTCTGGCATCTTGGCCAGTGCCTTCCAAGAGAGGTGACAAAACCTCCGATGTGCATCATGAATGCATCCTGCATGAAGAACTTTGTTAGTTTGTGCAACACAACAAGAATCAACATTAGACACAACAGCAGCACTGTCGTCATAAGTTATACAGAACAAGCCATCCATAAACTTTGCATGCAAAATGTCCTCTTTGCCTTTTCTGATGACACAGACGCTCCTCTTGAAGGAAATCTCAAAGCCACGCCCAGTCAGCTGTGGGACACTGAGCAAATTGTCTGCAGCGCCTGGAACATACAGTACATCTTTGATGGTCGTGTGCAGACTTGCCAGTCTCACAGTCCTTTCTCCTGCGATTCGCAACGTCTTTCCGTCAGCCAGGTGGATCTCACCTTCTTGAGGCTTGAAGGAGATAAAGAGATGGCGGTCTTTTGAGACATGGCGGGTACTCCCTGAATCAACAACAAACCTGGCTTTGGCCTTTGGAGCAGCCTTTGCAGCAAGCAAAACCTTGTTTTCCACCAGCGTGGGCTTTTGCAGCTTGCTCCCCGGCTCCTGGCCATCAGACTTGCCTTTAGCCTTTGGTGAAGCTGTGCCAGCAAACAAAGCCTTGTTTTCCACTGGCGTGGGCTCTTCACCCTCCCTCTGCTTCTGGCCATCTGCAGGCATCTGCCTCTGTTTACCTCTGGCCTTCCGGTATCTGTGAGGATGACCTTGGCTCCCATGAGAAACAGAGCTCTCAGCTGCCGATTCCTTGGCTCCCCCTGGAGGCTGGAATGCTGCCTGGGATGACGTGACAGTCAGCTCCCCCTGCAGCTTGCAACCGGTGCCCTCGGCATCCCTGCATTCACTCGCATTCTGGGAAACAGCCAGGACCTCCGACGCAGTCAAACTCTGGGCTGGGATGACTGGCAGATGGGCTACTTTCAAAGCATTCCACATCTTACGTGCAGTGGTGTTGCCAGCAAGCGTTTTAATGTCCTCCAGAGAGACGGACAAGACTATTACGTCAATGGCCTTCGAATTTTCGGCCTTCCATCTATCTGTCAGAGGAACTGGAGGGGCCTCACACACAGTATGCCACACTCCAAACTGACGCAGCAAACTCTCACACCATTTTGCCCAGGTCTGATAGTTGTGCCGATTTAACTTTGGGCACTCAGCAGCTTCAGAAGCTTGGAAGAACTCCATTCCAGCTTTTTATTTGAGCCGTGAGTCTTATTCACTTCAGAGACGTCTTATCTCGGCAGTTCATAAATCTTGAGGCCTGCTGGGCTCGACTCCCAGACCAATTAGGCCTGCTGGACATCAAAAGCTCTTGCCGCGGCAAACAGAAAAGCCTTACTTTCGCTTTTCCTCCACATACCTTTCAGCAGTCCGTCGCAGTCTTACTCTCCTGTAAGTGCCGTGAATCTGGGCCCGAAACCTGTTGTTGGGATACTGCCAGGGAGACAAAGTCCATCATGGCCCCAAGCCGTCTGCCGGACGATCCATCGATCTCCCGTAGGCACGCAGTATCAGCAATTAGCAATATGAGTTTCTAGAAGATTTCTTGCCACATTCCAGAGCTCATGCACACTCTATCAGCAGATAATGCACAGCCAAAAGTTGCACTCAGGAGAGCATTATTTACAAGTTTATTCAGCGCTGATCGGAACACAGAAAAACATGACTGCCTGCTTTAGTGTCTACGACACAGAGAGAGAAAACGAAAGCAATAGCAAACATAAACATCCTGTGAACAGGACATGCGCAGACTCTGTGACTCACAAAGCCTGCTCCCTTTTAAGGTGGAACGGAAATATCCTAACAGCAAAATGGTCAGTTACAAAGCTTGCAGAACTGCAAAAGTATAGGCAGATCACTGGGTGCCAGGAACTTGCTCAGAAGCTTGTGCTACACCAGGGCTAGCCAATGTGGCAACCTCCTGATGTTGTTGGACTGCAATTCTAATCAGCCCCAGTCAGCATGGTCATTGGGCAGGATGATGGGACTTAACATTCAACAACACTGGATGGGCACTAAGTTGGCTAACCCTGCCTTTTATCCTTTGCAGCCCAGGCTCCAGCTCCTCACAGCAGGCTGGAGTAAAAATCTTAAAGGGATAATTTTTGGGTCTGACAGCTGTTGCTTTGGTACCTTTCCTTTACTTCAGAGATGTGGAATCTGTTGTTGGACTGACTCCAACCCCTAACAGCCCCAGCCATTTTCAGGGATGGTGGTCCCTTCATTATGTCCTCTTTCTCCATAGTGTGTTTTCTGCACTGCTAAGCAGATCATGGGGACGCGGGTGGCGCTGTAGGTTAAACCACAGACCCTAGGACTTTCCTATCAGAAGGTCGGCGGTTCGAATCCCCGCGACGGGGTGAACTCCCGTTGCTCGGTCCCTGCTCCTGCCCACCTAGCAGTTCGAAACACATCAAAGTGAAAGTAGATAAATAGGTACCACTCCGGCGGGAAGGTAAACAGCGTTTCCGTGCACTGCTCTGGTTCGCCAGAAGTGGCTTAGTCATGCTGGCCACATGACCCGGAAGCTGCACGCCGGCTCCCTCCGCCAATAAAGCGAGATGAGCGCCGCAACCCCAGAGTCGGCCACGACTGGACCTAATGGTCAGGGGTCCCTTTACCTTTTAAGCAGATCTTAGGGAAGTGACTTGCATGATGGACCTTGAATGTTCAGGACAGGAGGCTGGGTTTAGGAGGAGCTGTATCTCAGGCCCCAGCTCAAGGGTTCCAGGTTCCAGGCCGCCAATTCCACTTGCTTCTCTGCTGGGGATGCAGGCAAGGCAGACTTGACCTGCTCCTTCCACTGCAATCCTGGCTGCTGCTCAAAACTGGCAAGTGCCCTATTTAGTAGTCAATGATTATGGGGAGGGGCAGCCAGGGCTGACCCAGGACATTTTACCATCCTGGGCAAAACAGAAAATGCCACCCTGTGCATGGCCACCTACTCATCCACATGCTGCCTCACAGGCTGCATGAGGCAGTCCAGGAAGTAAAGGGAGATGGATGGTGGTGGCGGCGGGTGGTGGATCTGCTGCCAGCAAGTGGATGCACCACCTGAGGCAGTTGACGTACTCCACCTAATGGATGGGCTGGCCCTGGGGGCAGCATCTGATCAGCAGATTCCATCCCTCCATCCACACACATGCATCACTGAATGCGTTTCAAGCAGCTGAATAGGGGTTTAATATTTAAAAGATCCTGGCTTAGGGAAATTGGTTTAATTGCCTTTGTATCTCTTAGGGGACAGCTTCAAGGACCGATAGATAAATTTCAAGCATGCTTTGAGAATGTATCAAGGGAAAGTGTTTAGATTGCTCTTTTCATGAAAAGTGCTCGATAAAAAGCGGTGTTGGCAATAACCTCAAACAGGGAACCAATCTGTGCAGACATCTTTTTTGGGTGGGCCTCTTGGTAGTTTACAGCTAGTTTTCATCCTCTTTTTTGTTGTGGTTATTTGCTTGCTTCTTTTGAGTTTCTTCCAAATTTATGAAGCTTCCATCTCACCCATGAGCGATTTGTACTGAACTTTTCAGAACTCCCATCGTTCCGCTGACACAGCCCATGACGAATGCCAAAGCCGTTCATTAGCCATGCTTGTCAGCAAAATAAAAAAATATATCTGTGTACCGTTTTCCACATTCAATCTAAGGCAGTTTTCTGGGGTTAAATGTAGAGTTGTCAACTTACCAGAAAATACTATATTGGACCATTCTAACGCCTTCTGTAGCAGACTGATATAAAAGCATTCACCTGGTTTATACATCACATATGGAGATAGGCATTACCATCGGCTTAGGCCTGCATGTCAGGCTATGGTTGAAAAGTTATAATAATAATAATTTAATAATAATTTATTATTTATACCCCGCCCATCTGGCTGGGTTTCCCCAGCCACTCTGGGCGGCTTCCAACTGAATATTAAAAACAGTACAGCATCAAACTGTTCAACCAGAAAAGTTGGCAACCCTCATTTGAGTCAGTTTTGAGAAGGGATTTCAGGGAAGCAAGATGGAAATGGAGGTAGCAACACTTAGGGGTGATGGGACCTCAGGTATAAGGGGGAGCAAGGATGTCATGGAGTACTTTTTACCACTGTGCTAACCTGCCCTACATCCCAGGGATCTGGGAAGAACATTCAGACAAAAGGTTACAGTTTCTAGGTCTAAATGAGCAATTTATATGTTGAGAATTAGTTCCTGGTGTCAGGGGCGTACCAACAGGTTAGGAAAACTGCCCCCCCCCCCGGGTGCAGGACTGGGGTGAGGTGCAAAAAATCACCCCAGAAATCTGTCTCCAGTCTTCTCTTTCTTTTTGTCTCTCCTTGACCTTGCGGGAGATGGGCAAAAAAAGGGGACCAAAAAAAAAAAAATGGTGTGGAAACTTCTATCTCATGGAGATTGCTAAAATAGGATGCTCTCCTCACCCCCCTTGCCCTCAAGGGTGTCCAACTGCCTGTGGAACAGTGGATCCATTGTTTGGAAAGGGGGAGCAGGGCAAGGGGCTGGTGGGGCACTCTCCCTGTGCCTCTGTGTCTGAGCGGCTGTTATGTACTGAGTTGAATAGGATCCAAAATGCAGCAGACTTATTGGTCCTAGAACAATAGGATTCAGAATGCAGCAGTCTGATTGGTCCTAGAACAATAGGATCCAGAATGCAGCAGTCTGATTGGTCCACAGAGCCACCCAATCCAGCTCCAGGTGGAAGTGAATCCGCAACCTGATTGGCCTACAGGAGAATTCCGGAATTAGCCAATCATGTGGGGCCCATTGTATAAATAATGTATATAAAGCATTCTGGGGGAACTTCCATTCCTCCTCACCACTATGAGCTGAATAAAGAGCATGAAATCCACTCTCGACTCCGAGTATATTTCAGTGGCTGTGAGTGGGCATTGATCCCAGAGAGAGTTAAAGTTATTGCTGTGCAGGCGGCCATTGACAGTTACTGCTGCTGCTCTCTTCTTAAGAAAGGTCCCAGTTTCATTTGCAAGGGAAGGCAGGGAGAGGGAAAGAACAGTCAGAAAACCTGGAAAGGGGAAGGTTGGAGGCTGCATTCCAAGCAAAGTTGAAAGCATGCAAGTTTTGTTGCTGTTGGCTCCTTGTTTTGCTGTTAAATCTGAGGAAGGGATATGGGTCCTTGCCAAGGGAGCAATGGACCCTCAGTGCGCCTCTACCTGGGGTACGCCAACAGAAATCAAATCAGCTGCTGCAGGTCGCAGTAAACCTTCAATATTATAAAGGATGAAGCTAGCAATGGACAGTCACATTTGCTGCAATATATTAAAAGAAACGATAAATCACATGAGGTCCGCCACAGAAGGTAATATATGGCCATTGTTGCTATGGAAATCCAGCAGCCAGTAGGAAACAGAGATTGTAAGCCACTCTTAACAATCAACGCTAATAATACTCCAAGAAGACCTCAAGCTGATTCCATTCCCCCTAATATCACCCTGTCACATAGTAATTGTATTTGCTTAAAGTTCGGAGCATATTAGAAAAACGAATTAAGTACAAGTAAAAAGTTTGGCCTTTCCATCACTGTATAGAAAGCATAGGTGACATGCAATAATCTGTTTTAAAGAGAAGAGAGAAAGGGAAGCTTTCGGTAACTAAAACTAAGAAGTATTGCCATCATCAAAACTTTGTCTTGGCCCTTGCTTTGTGTAACCAGCTATGAAATCCCAAATTTTGTAGAGACCAGCTGAGGAGGGGAGTGCTGTTTGCCTGTGTATGCTGAGGTTTGTATCCAAAGTAATACTATTGTTCCATTAGTATAAGGAAACAACCTTGTCCAATGGAACTTTCCCCTTCTCCTCCCCCTAAATCTGTTTTGGGTCGTCCCCCTCCAACCGTCTGGAGCAAATTTAGGACAGAGAACATGAGGTCAGAGAAAGGAGAACATCTTCGTGTAAAGCTGCTCAGGTGCTGTGATCACAGAAGGGCCCAGCTGCATGGCGGCTTTCCTTACTTTTGCACAGGTAAACCAGTTGCAAAGCTGGATTCTTCCATTAAGCAAGGTAGCTGTTCTTCATAAATTCCCCATATTATATCATGAAGTAGGCTGGGAGGAGTGCAAGGCACACATTCCCTTCTATGTTGCAGAAATAGAACTCAATTCAAAAGTGCAGAGCAGCTTATCCGTGACTCTCCGCTCTTTCTGTTGTAGCACACAATATAATTGTGTTTGCTTCCTTGACAGTGTTGCCGTAGAAACATAATTAACCAAGGGACAACCAAGGAAGGACAACAGGGAGAGGAGAAAGTGCATAAGATAGTACACAGTGATAATACTGATTCAGATTTATCCACACTTATTTAAAATAAAAATTATGTATTTTCTTGTTTGTGAACAAGGCATACAGAGCTCCCACCTATCTGTATGTCTATCTGTTGTGTCCATGGCCAAGTGACTTGGGAAATCAACTGTTCTGGTCCAAGACATTTTGCTCCCTGAAGCTTAGTGGCAGGGCCAATGCAGGTAAGCAGACAGATTCTGGAAATTCTGATTTCTTGAAAGGTGAAAGAGAATGCTTGCTCGTTAGTAAGCAACTGCCCATTCTACCCATCATGCCCTGCTTCTCTTCCATCCTCTTCTCAAAAAAATACCAGAGGCAGGCTTGGGGTCAGCAGAGGACTGATGCAACAGCTGAGATGATTGTACAGTCTTGGTGGTAGGCAAAATGTGCAGCCTCCACAGTAGGGGCAGAATGTGGGTGATTGCAAGGTATGTACCCTTTCTGGTAGATAAGGAAAAACTGGCCAATGGTGCTAAGCTAAATATCAATCTAGCACACAGCCTAGCCATCTGACATCAGTGACATTTTGGGGAGGAAAATGTCCTTGAAGTGTCATCAGCTTGCTGTCCCAAAGAGCTGATTCATTCACTGAAATATGAGCTGCTTTGAATTTTTATCCTTCACCGTTTTCAAAGCGGGAGGAGGGGCATTTTTTCAGGGGAAAGTATACTAGTTTCTGGGGCAACTCTACCAGCCAGACAGTAGCATGCCTTCCATCCTCAGGGTCTCAGTAGCAAATATGGTTTCCCCAGCATATTAAAACTAATTATGCTCTCCCCAGGGAAGCTCACCTGATGCCTTCATTACATATCTATAGGTGCCAGGCAAAAACATTCCTCAGGCCTTCCCTCAAGCCTTTGGCAAATTAAACAACCCATGGCCTGTGGGGGAGAGGTTATTGTTTTTGTCTGTTACTATGTTATTTATTTTGTGTTTTTATGTTGTCAACTGCCCTGTGATCCTCGGATGAATCATAGAATTGGAAGGGACCATCTACTCCAACCCCCTGCAATGCGTGAATCTTGCCCATAGCCATTGCCAGGTGGGCTTGAACCACCAGCCTTCTGGTTAATGAAAACATTGCACCAAGAAATGGAGTGCAGTATATAAAGTTTAATCAATACACATGTATTGTTATAAGATTGTGGGGTTGGTTTGGATGATGCCCATGGTTCCCAACCAAGCCTATGGTTTTCTATTTATCGGAGGGGAGTTTGTAGTAGAAAGAACTGCTAACTGGTCAGGCTAGTCTCTTTGTTAAGGTGATAGGCCTGGGCAAGTCTGTTAGGCATCCATTTACATGTCCAAAGAGTTGGCCAAGAACAGATGTGTTGCCATAGAGACAGCAGGCTGGTGATACTCTTTCAGGAGGGGGCAACCCCCCTCCCCTCCTTTCCTGTTTGAAGCCCTGTAATCTTATATGCAGGAGGCCAAGAGCTAGTGTTTGTTTAATCTGGTCTGAAGCTGAGGGCTGAAAAGAGACACAGAGAATGGACTTAGTCTCTGTGCTGAATCCAAAACTATGGCTTTGGGGACTCCCCACTAAAAACCTAACAGGGAAGCAAGATCTGTTGTAGTCCTAATGCTGTGAGTCCTTCCATCTTATGCTCAGAATGCATATATATGAAAATTAAATTTTATAACATATAGACACTGTAGTCTCCAGTGATCTTCATTCCAAGGAAACCAAGCTTTTGGCAAAGTGCAGGAAACTCTGAATTCTCTTGCTGCTCAGAGATTGGGGCATGCACAACAGTATGAAAACACAAGTCCCATCGAGCAAGCGTGATATTGCAGTTTCCTGTATTGTTGCCCAGGTTTTCTTATCCCAACAACAAATGAAGAGAATGTAATGACATCATAGTGCAATGTAGCCCATCAAGCTTGGTTATGTGATGATATCACTAAGTGAGTCTTAGATGCAGACTTGCTGCCCCAGTAACAGGCTCAATAAACACACAAGACGTAACCGCCTGTACTTTTGAATAAATAAGGTATACTATTCATTGTATCAAATTGTAGATTTCGACAGAAGTTTCATAACCTTCAACGAAAAAAGCAGAAGACCCAGTAGATCAGTTCATTCTCTAGTCAGTGCATGCATAAGGTCCATACATGTATGTCAGGGAACTGCCATCGGAAGGAAGGGAGGTGAAAGGGCTCACACAGGTTGGGAGAGACTCAGCAGCTGAAGAGGGAACCAGTAGGGGGAGAGGAGGTGAGCTGAGGGAAAGTGAGCTGGAGGGATGGCTCAGAGACACTTCCAGCGAAAACAGTGGGGAGGTTTCAGGACCTCCTGTAGGGACACCCACTCCTCGCCGGAAACTGTCACGCAGAGAGTCCAGAAGACGTGTTTCCGTTAAGGAGCTTTTATGTTGGAAGCGATTCCGAAAGCAACCACTGTCGGAATCTGCCAGCGACTGACGGAGCCATGTTTAAGGGGCTCCGTTACAGACAGAGGTTTGCAAACTTGACCAAACTCTGAGGGACTTGGATTTTACACACAAGCAGCTCATCGTCCCATCACAGCATTCCGACAGTCTCCGTGAGCAGCTTGTGCAGGAGAAGGCATCATGAGCAACCCAGCCGGAACCGGAGAAGCAGGAGCTGGAGCGGGTCCAAGCCTGGAAGAAAGGTACCGGGCGTTGGAGGTCCAGCTAGCGCTGCAGACGGCGAGGCTCGAGGAGAGGAGGGCTCAAGATGCAGAGAAGGGGAAAACCACCCCGCTCGCCAGAAAGTTGCCAGGATTGGTACAGAAGTTTGGGGGGGAGCCCAAGGACTATCATGCCTTTAGGACAGAGATGCAATATGCCCTTAATCTGCAGTTTGATGACTTTCCCGACGAGGAATCGCGGGTGGCTTTTGTGATTGGGCATCTCGAAAAGGGGGCGAAAAACTGGGTGAGGCCCCTGATGGCAACGAATAATGACATCCTGAAGGACAAGAGGAAGCTTTTTCGTGCCATGGATCTGATGTTTTCCAGCGATATTGAGCAGGGAGTGGTACGCAGACAGTTAATGGCGTGCAAACAGGGGAGCCGATCTGTTCGTGAGTACTGGACTGAGTTTACCATGTTGATCCATAAATTGGGGTGGGATCTATCGGCGGAACCCATTCAAATGCTCTTTGAAGAAGGGCTTTCTTCGGCTGTGAAAGACGAACTTTCCTGGGCGCCCAGGGCGGAGTCTATGGACCAGCTGACCAAATCAGCGCTGACCATAGGAGCGCGCCAAGAGGCGAGAGCCTTGGAGAGGCGGGAAGGGAAGGGGGAACGTTGGAGGGAGCTTCGCATTCCAGAGATTCCAGAGCCACCGTTCCCGCCGGGAGAGCCGATGGAAATTGGAACAGCGCGCGCGCGCGCAGTTTCAAAGCCCAGTGAAGAGCGGAAGAAGGAGGGGAAGGGCGCCAAGAAATGTTATCTCTGCCAACAGCCAGGTCATTTTGCCAGAGTCTGCCCCCAAAGAAAGGAATGGCAAGGAATGGCGGGAGCTGTTGCGGAGAGGGAGGAAAAGGTACCGGAGCAAGTAAAAGCCAACGCCTGGCTGCCACCGTCAGGGCACAGCAGCCAGGCCAAAGAGCAGTGAAAGTGCCCACGCCGGAACCTCCTAAACCCGCCCTAGTGATAGAGGTGTTACTAGAGCTGCCTAACGGACACCCACTAAAGATAAAGGCGCTATTGGACTCAGGCAGCTCCTGCAATTTCATGAGTAAGGAGTTTGCTGCTGAGCACCAGATACAGACTATCCCTTTAAGTAACCCTTTGCAGGTGACCACGATCGATGGAAGGGAGCTGCTGGGAGGAGAAGTCAGCCAGCAGACCGTCCCAATGATAATGAGGGTAGCAAGACACACTGAGCTAATAGCGTTTAATGTGGCTACCTTGGGAGGAGCTCCCATTATTTTGGGGATGAGCTGGCTAGCGTTACATGATCCGCTAGTGGGCTGGAATCAGAGAGTGGTCTCCTTTGGGTCAGCACATTGTCTAGAACACTGCAAAGAGCGGGAGGCTCAAGGAGGGGCCAGAGCCACTCTAGCAGGGACGGAAGTAACGGAGAAGGGGAAGGTTCCCCAACAATACGCCGACCTGAGCAACGTCTTCAGCGAGAGGGAGGCAGACAAACTACCCCCACATAGACCCTTTGACTGTCAAATCAATTTACTCCCTGGGGCACAGCTCCCTGTAGGCAAGCTGTACGCCATGTCAGACAGAGAGATGCAGGAGCTAAGGGAGTTCATTGACAAGAACCTGAAGAGAGGGTTCATCAGAGAGTCCAGGGCGGTGGAGGGCAGCCCAGTGTTTTTTGTGGATAAAAAAAACACGGACAAACCTAGACTTGTAGTGGACTTCAGGGCCTTAAATGCAGTGTCAGAACCAGTGACTTTCCCGATGCCCAGAATTGATGACATTTTGACAAGGGTCAGGAAGGGAAAGATTTTTACTAAACTGGACCTGAGGGGGGCGTACAACCTGATACGAATAAGGAAGGGGGATGAATGGAAAACCACCATGTTCACCCCTTTGGGGGCATTTGAATATTTAGTTATGCCCTTCGGCTTACAAGCAGGCTCCGCGTGCTTTCAATCATTTATGAACCACGTCCTGGGGCCTTTGCTTTACAAGAATTGTGTGGCCTTCTTAGATGACGTGTTAGTATATTCAGAGAATGAGGAGCAGCATGTAAAAGACGTCAGGGAAGTGTTGGGCAGACTGCAAACCAATCAGCTGTGGGTGAAGCTAGAGAAGTGTCAGTTTCATGCCAAGGAGGTGGAATTCCTGGGGTACCGCTTGTCGGACAAGGGATTGGCCATGGATCCTGGCAAGGTCCAAGCGGTACTGGAATGGAAAACACCGAAAACAAGGAAGGATGTGCAAAGATTCCTTGGATTTGGAAACTTCTATCGGAAGTTCATCGGAAATTTTGCCCACTTGACGGCGCCCATTACGGACTGTCTCAGCAGTAAGAGGAAATTCGTTTGGACGGCGGAGGCGGAGCGAGCTTTTGAGGAGCTGAAAAGGGCGTTCGCTTCGGAAGAACAGCTCCTGCATGTGGATTTACAAAAACCGATGCGAGTGGAAACGGACGCATCAGACCGGGCTGTGGGGGCGGTGCTTCTGCAGCCTGGCAAGGAGGAGTCGGAGTGGAGACCGTGTGCCTTTTTTTCGCGAAAGCTGAACAAATCTGAGAGGAACTACACGGTGTATGACCGAGAACTACTAGCCATTCATGAAGCGTTCAGGAGATGGAGGCATTTATTAATTGGGGCACAACATAAGGTGCAAGTGTGCACGGACCACAAGAACTTAGAGTATTGGAGAACGGCACGAGTGCTCAACCAACGGCAAGTGAGATGGGCCCAGGAGTTCTCCAAATTCCACTTTGAAATTTGTTATGTGCCAGGTCCAGAAAATGTTAGGGCGGACGCTCTCTCACGCAAACCTGAATATTTGGAAGGGGAGGGGGCACCCGAAGAGAGACATGTCATCCCAGAGGACCGCTGGGTGTGTGGGGCGGCATTGGTGGGGCAAAGAGAACTGGTAGAGGAAACAGAGAATGATGAATACGCCCAGAATAAGCTCAGAGGTCTTAGGGGTGAGGGAGAGGAACCAGGGGGTTTCGAGGAAAGAAATGGAGCTTTGTATTACAAAGGGGCACTGTATATCCCTGAAGGAGACTTAAGGGGGAGGGTACTCAAGCAGTTGCACGACAGCCCCACGGCGGGGCATTTTGGACAACACAAAACCATGTGGTTGGTCACCAGGGAGTTTTGGTGGCCTAAGGTGAGGGAAGATGTACGGGAGTATGTAAGAGGGTGCGAGCAATGCCAGCGAGCCAAAGGGGAGAGGCGGGCGCCGGCGGGGCTATTAGAACCCTTACCAACCCCAGAACGACCTTGGGAGGCAGTGTCGATAGATTTTATGACTGATCTGCCGAAGTCCAAGGGGAAAACAGCCATCATGGTGGTGGTAGACCTACTAACAAAGATGTGCCACTTTGTAGCCTGCTCGCATGCAGTCACAGCGGAAGAGACAGCGAAGTTATTTGTAGAACACATTTTTAGGTTGCACGGGGTGCCATTGAGGGTGGTCTCAGACCGAGGAAAACAATTTACTTCCAGGTTCTGGAGGAAGCTCATGAGCTTACTGCAGGTGGAGGTCAACTTTTCGACTGCCCGGCACCCTGAAACCAACGGGCAGGCGGAAAGAGCAAACGGTGTCCTCCAGCAATACCTGAGGTGTTATGTCAATGACAGAGAAAATGACTGGGTAGAAAAGTTGGCGCTGGCGGAATTTGCCTACAACAATGCCGAGAATGTGTCCACAGGGATGAGCCCCTTCTTGGCTAATTATGGGTGTCATCCCAGGGCTTTCCCAGGGGGAGAAGGGGAGAGATGGAGCGTCCCGGCAGCCGAGCATTTTGTAGAAGAAATGGAAGCAATCCATCGTCAGCTCCAACTCAACTTAGAAAGGGCAAAGGAAGAATACAAGAGGCAGGCAGACAAGAACCGAAGGGAAAGTGAAACCATAAGGGTGGGAGATAGGGTGTGGCTGTCAACCCAAGGGTTGCCGTTCAAAGGAGGTTGTAAGAAATTAAGACCCAGGAGATTGGGTCCCTTTGAGGTCATTCAACAGGTCAACCCAGTGGCTTTCAGGCTCCGGTTACCCAACCACATGAAACTGCACCCAGTATTTCACAGGTCGTTACTGTCACCGTATGAGGGGGGACGAGAAGGGATGGCCACTCGGGGACCGGTCATAGAAGAAAGGGAATGCAGCAGCCATGTGGCAGAAATCCTCGACGCCAGGTGGAAGGGGGATCAGGTGGAGTATTTGGTAGCGTGGGAAGGAGAACCGGAGTCAGAAAACACTTGGGTAATGGCAGAAGATATCAATGACGAGGTATTGATAGAAACGTTCCATCAAAGGTTCCCAAGGAAACCTCAGCCTGTGGAGAGGTTCTGGAGGGAATACTTTGGGACCACCGATGAGGAGGAGGAGTTGGAAGGATTCCCGGACTCGGAAGGGGAAGGGGAGATGGACTCTGAGGAGGAGGAGTACTTCGAGACCAGGAACCGCAACAGGTGGAGAGAAGTGTTCGAGACATCGGAAGATGAAGGAAGTTCATTCCGGGGTTTTGCCTCCTCACCGCCCGTAGAGGAGGGGGCGGGAGGGGGTGAAGGGGGCCCTGGAGGGGAGGTGGATGTCAGGGAACTGCCATCGGAAGGAAGGGAGGTGAAAGGGCTCACACAGGTTGGGAGAGACTCAGCAGCTGAAGAGGGAACCAGTAGGGGGAGAGGAGGTGAGCTGAGGGAAAGTGAGCTGGAGGGATGGCTCAGAGACACTTCCAGCGAAAACAGTGGGGAGGTTTCAGGACCTCCTGTAGGGACACCCACTCCTCGCCGGAAACTGTCACGCAGAGAGTCCAGAAGACGTGTTTCCGTTAAGGAGCTTTTATGTTGGAAGCGATTCCGAAAGCAACCACTGTCGGAATCTGCCAGCGACTGACGGAGCCATGTTTAAGGGGCTCCGTTACAGACAGAGGTTTGCAAACTTGACCAAACTCTGAGGGACTTGGATTTTACACACAAGCAGCTCATCGTCCGATCACAATGTATACGTGTCTATTCCACCTGTCTGTTCATAGAGTCCAATAATCCACATGAAGGGTTGTTACAGTTCCACAGAATCCTTTCACAGAGTCTAAGACAAGGATTTCCGGAATATTAGCCTTGTTTCGCCATCCTAGGCTTCATCAGTAGAACAGGCTCATATGTAATATTACAGGATCTTATAGCATAGTAGTGGTTGCAATGAACAGTATACCTTATTTATTCAAACGTACAGTCTTGTGTGTTTATTGAGTATGTTTTACGTATCCACAGGTTTGTTGTTGTTGTTTTGCCCCAGTAACAGGGACATCCCTGTTATTGACAAGTTGTACTGTAGCAGTTTCATTGTAATGCAGAATAGCAAAATGGGCAATGTTGGCCTGGGCAGCAGAAAGGTGTTCCTTTCCCAAAAAGTTTTCTGTTTTTAGGAGGGACAAAAATGTAGTGATGGATGGGCAGTTCTCTTCAGCTATATCCCTGACTGGGATGACAATTACATGTGCCTTAAGAGAACACTCAGGAAAAGAAATAGCCTATTTTTTCAAATGAAGAAGAAAGAAATATTCTTGAGAACATCAGAAATATGACAGGGTATGACTTACTAGTAGCCCTATTGGTGATATTACGTTAGTCAGATGAAAGTTTTTTTGAGGAAGAAAGTGCTCATTGAGCTCTTGATGGTTGAAAGAATGGCTATAAGTCACAAAAGGGATACATCCTCTGTAAAAGAATAGCTATTTATAAGCATGGGATATGGCATTGTATGATTTAACTAACCTAAATGATTAAGGTGAGAAAAGGAAGGCAAAAAAAACACGTTACTGAGAAACTATCCATTTTTATAATAGAACTCTAGGATTTAAGACAGCAAACACTTTTTGCATTATTAGGAGTATGATAAAGTATAGCATGATTGTCTAGGTTTTTTTAAAAAATCATGTTTTAAAATGGTTTAAAATATAGGGTATCTATCTGATTAATTATAGAATCCTTAAAGGTAAAATTTGGATGATAGAAAGCTGAATCAATGAGCAAAGCTGTATTTAGATAAATGTAGACAAAGTAAGTGTAGATACTTATGGGGAAAAGACACTGCCTAGTTTTTAGAATTGTTTCTTGGTACACATAGTTATTTGTGTACAACTTCCTTTCCTCCGTGAATTTCTGATTTCGCACTACTGTTTGTGGGGAGCAGGGATAAAGCAATGCACTGATTTTACAAGTGATGAACAATTCATTCAGCAGTCAGCACCAATGTTTCAAGTTGGAAGGGGCTTCAGCTCCCTGCCTGCCATATTGGAGCAAGTGAGCAACCAAGGAATAAACTTTTGAGGATCTTCCCCATAGCAGAGTGAGAGGGGCTTTGAGCAACTTCCCCCTCCTCTTACTGGGGGACTTTGGCCCAATCCTGTTGGGTTGCCTAGCTCTTGCTTAAGGAAGACAGGATCAGATTGGCCATTGTTCCGACATCAGGATGGGCAGAACATGGAAATGCATTCATTGGAGACATACCTCAGCTCAGGGCAGGATGGACCAACACACATGTTTAGAAGTTAAAAGAGGTCTTTGATCAAAAGAGTGACAAATCCATTTTCCAGCACAGACTTTTCCTTCACTACTGTATTGCTTTGGTTGTAAAAGGTAAAGGTAAAGGGACCCCTGACCATTAGGTCCAGTTGTGGCCGACTCTGGGGTTGCGGCGCTCATCTCGCTTTATTGGCCGAGGGAGCCGGCGTACAGCTTCTGGGTCATGTGGCCAGCATGAGTAAGCCGCTTCTGGCGAAACAGAGCAGCGCACGGAAATGCCATTTACCTTCCTGCCGGAGCGGTACCTATTTATCTACTTGCACTTTGACGTGCTTTTGAACTGCTAGGTTGGCAGGAGCAGGGACCGAGCAACGGGAGCTCACCCCGTTGCGGGGATTCGAACCGCCGACCTTCTGATCGGCAAGTCCTAGGCTCTGTGGTTTAACCTGGGCGATGGGCTTCGTGGGGTGGTGAATGCTTCCCTCCGTGAGGGAGCCTTCCCAGACCCGCTGAAAGAGGCGGTTATTAAACCGCTTCTTAAAAAACCATCTTTAGATGCGGCCACGATGGCCAACTATCGCCCAGTCTCAAATCTTCCATTCTTGGGCAAGGTGATTGAGCGAGTGGTTGCTGAACAACTCCAGGCACGCCTGGAAGAAGCGGACCATTTGGATCCCTTCCAATCGGGATTCAGGCCTCATCACGGGACTGAAACTGCCTTGGTCGCACTGGTTGATGATCTCCGGTGGGCTAGGGACAAAGGTGAGAGCTGTTTCCTAGTTCTGCTGGATCTCTCAGCGGCGTTTGATACCATCGACCATAACATCCTTCTGGACCGTCTTGAGGGGCTGGGAGCTGGGGGCACTGTCATACAGTGGTTCCGCTCCTTCCTCCTGGGCCGTGTTCAGAAAGTGGTGGTGGGGGATGAGTGTTCAGACCCTTGGGCTCTCACTTGTGGGGTGCCTCAGGGTTCTGTCCTCTCCCCCATGCTTTTTAATATCTATATGAAGCCGCTGGGAGAGATCATCAGGGGGTTTGGACTGGGTGTTCATCAGTATGCAGATGACACCCAGCTCTACCTCTCCTTTAAATCAGAACCAGTGAAGGCGGTGAAGGTCCTGTGTGAGTGTCTGGAGGCGGTTGGAGGATGGATGGCGGCAAACAGATTGAGGTTGAATCCTGACAAGACAGAAGTACTGTTTCTGGGGGACAGGAGGCGGGCAGGTGTGGGGGATTCCCTGGTCCTGAATGGGGTAACCGTGCCCCTGAAGGACCAGGTGCGCAGCCTGGGAGTCATTTTGGACTCACAGCTGTCCATGGAGGCACAGGTTAAATCCGTGTCCAGGGCAGCTGTGTACCAGCTCCATCTGGTACGTAGGTTGAGACCCTATCTGCCCGCGGACTGCCTCGCCAGAGTGGTGCATGCTCTGGTTATCTCCCGCTTGGACTACTGCAATGCGCTCTACATGGGGCTACCTTTGAAGGTGACCCGGAAACTACAACTAATCCAGAATGCAGCAGCCAGACTGGTGACTGGGAACAGCCGCCGAGACCATATAACACCGGTCTTGAAAGACCTACATTGGCTCCCAGTACGTTTCCGAGCACAATTCAAAGTGTTGGTGCTGACCTTTAAAGCCCTAAACGGCCTCGGTCCAGTATACCTGAAGGAGCGTCTCCACCTCCATCGTTCTACCCGGACACTGAGGTCCAGCACCGAGGGCCTTCTGGCGGTTCCCTCACTGCGAGAAGCCAAGTTACAGGGAACCAGGCAGAGGGCCTTCTCGGTAGTGGCGCCCTCCCTGTGGAACGCCCTCCCACCAGATGTCAAAGAGAACAACAACTACCAGACTTTTAGAAGACATCTGAAGGCAGCCCTGTTTAGGGAAGCTTTTAATGTTTGATGTATCATAGTATTTTAATATTCTTTTGGAAGCCGCCCAGAGTGGCTGGGGAAACCCAGCCAGATGGGCGGGGTATAAATAATAAATTATTATTATTATTATTATTATTATTATTATTATTATTATTACCTGCAGCGCCACCCGCGTCCCTTGCTTTGGTTGTTATAAACATCTTAATTCTTAAATTTGTTGGTTTGAACTGAGCTTTTTTCTCCCCCTTCAAAAGACCTACATCCGCCCTCAAGCATTTTGAGGGCCCCAAAACTTGAGAGACTAGCCTGATTATTGATTGATACAGCTTTGCTTGATTCCTTGGTGGAGGTTTGTGTGTTATATGTGGTGACTCATTATCGCCCTGAATAAGAAAGCAGTGCTGGAGAGGAATGTCTCTTGAAGAATAAACAGGCCTATGAAGCCGCTACCGTTCTCCTCTCACTCCAGTGTCTCTTGTTATATTTCAGTTTTCACTACTTTTTTTCATCATTCTAAACCTTAAAGCCACAGGAGCCCACGTTTCATTTCAGTATCTGCAATGCTATAGCTTTCACTCAAGGGAGCAAAACGCCTGTTATTTGAAAACAGACTTGTCTTGTGTGTCCTCATCCCCTTCTGAAATGAGCAGCTTCAAAGAGCTTGCTAAGAGTGTGGCAGCTACTCTGACTGAGACCAAAAAGAATAAAAGAAAAATCTTGTTGGCTCTAGGCATTGCAGGATCTTTAAAAGCAAGGAATATTTCCAATCTCATCTAAAGTAATGAAAGAGAAATGGGGCGGAAATGCAAATTATTTTTTCCCAACTGTTTCTCTTCCTGTGAGTTGCATTACTGTAAGCTCCGGCACCAGGGAATAAATGGGCCTAATAGCGTTTCCAGCAGAGAGAGAAAATCACAAGCACACCTCTCTTTTCACGCTGACTCAAACACCATAAAATTGTCATTATTTGGGACCTGGGAATGTCACAGTTTTTCATTCTTCTCTGCTGTAAACATATGGCAGAGAAAACAGTCCTGTTCTCCAGCTCCACTGTGAAGGACGGGGGGGGGGGCAGGAATCTGCTATATCCTAAGCCCACTTAGCGCAGGAGAGAAGGGGGAAATGCACAATTCATAAACCTCCCCAACAGTGCAAAGACAGCAGCCACGCTCCCGGCATCTATGAAAACACAACCAATGCCCACCAATCAATGGCTGTGCTGGTGCCAAGACCCGCAGACCAGCCACACACATGGAGGGAGCGAATGCAGTCTCATGGGGACATAAACCCATGACATCTTCCTAGAGCACAACACGAATGACACCATTGCATAATGTACTGCAGGTGGGATACTCAGCAGGGCCTCCCTGGCAGATCTAAACTTCATGTTTAGAGCCAGTGTGGTGTAGTGGTTGGGAGCGGTGGACTCGTAATCTGGTGAACCGGGTTCGCTTCCCTGCTTCTTCACATGCAGCTGCTGGGTGACCTTGGGCTAGTCACACTTCTCTGAAGTCTCTCAGCCTCACTCACCTCGCAGAGTGTTTGTTGTGGGGGAGGAAGGGAAAGGAGATTGTTAGCCACTTTGAGACTCCTTAGGGTAATGATAAAGCGGGATATCAAATCCAAACTCCTCCTCCTCCTCCTCCTTTCATGTATGCAGGCCCCAAAATCGTCCAGCACTTTATACCGTAAGTCATCTGTAATGTATTGAGTTCAGTCCAGAAATGTACTGGTAGCCCATGCAGGTCTGTAAGCACAGGTGTATTATGGCTCTGGGCAGGAGCACCACTCAAAAGGCAACCCACTGCATTCTGTGGTAGCTGTGTTTTCTGAGTCATCTTCAAGGGCCACTGTACACTGAGAGACTAGGGACGTGGGTGGTGCTGTGGTCTAAACCACCGAGTCTCATGGGCTTGCCAATTGGAAGGTCGGCAGTTCAAATCTGTGTGACGGGGTGAGCTCCTGTCGCTTCGTCCCAGCTCCTGCCAACCTAGCAGTTCGAAAGCATACCAGTGCAAGTAGATAAATAGGTACCGCTGTGGCAGGAAGGTAAATGGCATTTCTGTGCGCTCTGGCATTCATCATAGTGTTCTGTGCACCAGAAATGGTTCAGTCCACATGACTTGGAAATGCTGTCTGCAGTCAAAAGCCGGCTCCTTCGGCCTAAAAGCAGAGAAGCGCCAGACCCCATAGTTGAATTTGACTGGACTTAACAGTCCAGGGGTCCTTTACCTTACCTTTGCACTGAGAGCTTTAGAATCATTTACCAAGGTTACCAGAGCAGGACCTTCAGACTGGATGTAATGGTCTGTGGGTACATAGCATCTTTTCATGGCAATGTGTCTTACTTGGTAACCCAGCCCAGTTTCATTCTACTGTGATCCTTAACCTCTGGACTCACCTTGCTGGCACCACTGATCCTGTGTTCCCTCCTTTCTGTTACTGCCATGCCTAACAGCTCATAGGTGCTGAATTGCCTTTTCTGTTCTGATCAGAGACAACCAGCCCCCGTGGTCCTCTGCCTTAGGAGGAAATATAGGTTCCTTGATCCAGGGAGGGGGCTTCCCCTTGAATAGCAACCTGTGACATCCATCCACACATTTTGAGCACATATTAACTGGTTTTCAACAGTGCACTCAACTTTCCCCCTTCTTTTCTATTTGGTTGCTTATGTATTTTAGTCCATAACACTCAAACTGTTTAAGGGGATAAATTTATTTTAAAGCAGAACATTCAGCATTTCAACACTAGACTCTGGAAGTTGTATGTGGTCTTTCTTCTACAGTGGTACCTGCTTCTGAAACATTTGAAAACTGAGGCGTGGCTTCCCATTGGTTGCAAGAGCTTCTTGCACTCAGCAGAAGCCGTGTCACATGTTCGGGTTTCGAAAAACATTTGAAAACGGAAGCGTTTACTTCCGGGTTTTCAGTGTGTGAGAACTGAAACGTACGACAATGGAGGTGTTCGCGAACCGAGGTTCCACTGTATCTGCAAATGTCTGAAATGTTTTCTTTTCAAGGGAAAAAGAAAGAAAGGTATTTTGAATCACTGATCATTTCGAAGGGCTTGCATTATGCAAAACTATTGATACCTTCTGCCTGTTGAGAAGGCCTTTTGGCAGCATTCAGATTTAACAGTTTCTTTTCTAACAAGGTGCAGCATACAAAGCAAAAATTGTTATTCTGCTGTGAATCATTGCTCAATTCCACAGTGATTGCTGTGCTGTACAGGGTAAAACTACAAAGATTCACTTCAGTTTAAGGCAATTTGAATTCCTTGAACTAGATTTGCAAGGTCAGTTTAGCATTTCATAGAGGGATGCCTTCCAATTAACTTTTGATAATGAAAGAATTTTCATGTGGTACCTTTTTTATAGCCCAACTGTGGAAGAATAAATGGACAATAACCTATTTGCCGAAAAGCTGTTGCAGGAACTGATCCAGTGCTTTCAAATTTTAGTTAAAATTTGGGTGAAAGCAGGAAGAGGAAAACTGCAGGTCCCTCTTCAAATTACTTTTTTTTTTTAATGGTAAGCTTACAAAATGTGACAGGCAACTGCGAAGATGAAAGCAAAATTCTAAATGGACTGCAGAACAAACAAAAATATAGGAATGAAATAAAATCAAGTAGATATTCATTCAGAATTAAAATGAATATGTTGGGGCAGTATTGGTTGACCTCTACCAGTTTATGTTATAAATAATAAATAAATAAATCTGCATTCAGCACTGGTAAAAATGTTCATTGTTGCCTTGCTAGCAGAGAAGTAACATTCTCTACCCAAATAACTGCATGAAACAAGACAGAAAATGGCTTTGAGATATAATGGCTTCAGGACATAGTCCGAGGGCTCATGGTAAAGCCACTTTGCTGAAGCTAAACAGGTCTGGGCTTGTTGGGCACCTGCATAGAGACTGCCCTTGAGTTCCATGATGGATGAAAGACAGGCTATAAATGTACATTATAAATAGTTTGTACTATAGCATCCTATAAACCCATTTCCAGATGAAACAAAGGTTGTTCTTCAACAGTAACATTATCTTGAGGCAGTGAAATCCTTGTTAAGTACAGTGGTACCTCAGGTTACAGACAGTTCAGGTTACAGACTCCGCTAACCCAGAAATAGTACCTCGGGTTAAGAACTTTGCTTCAGGATGAGAACAGAAATCGCACGGTGGCAGCGGGAGGCCCCATTAGCTAAAGTGGTACCTCAGGTTAAGAACAGTTTCAGGTTAAGAACAGACCTCCAGAACGAATTAAGTTCTTAACCCGAGGTGCCACTGTATAAATAAGAAGTTAGTCTTGTTAGTTTGGTTAGAAAGAAGCAAAAAAATTCTCTTATAGAAGCTGTACAGCTCCTGTGCTTTCAACCATCTGCCAGGGTTTTCTTGGGGGAGGGGGTTTAGTGGATCAAAAATATTTCAGAAGAGAGGCGTCCTACTGTTAGATACCATGGAAGGTTAAACTGCAAGAGTAGTCCATTTTACGAACAGTTGTTCTGGCTACTTCTTAAAATTCTCATAATAGCCAGAAATAATATGAAAAATGGCCTCTACAATCTCTGAAGCTAATAAAATGGCTGCTTGGCATGTGATGTGACAAACCCCTTATGTTCTCATCTCCGTTAGTCTGAACTTCACTGGTATTCTCCACTGAATTATCAACCACTACAATCTGAAGCACTGAGTTCAGAAAGATATGCTCATAAACAGAGAGAGAGAGAGAGAGAGAGAAATGGTCTCAAATTCAACCTGGCTAATGAATGTGCTTCAGGGACCTTAGATAAAGAGCAGTATAGTTACTCATCATTACCCATTTTTAATGGTCGAGCTATGCCAGACTTAGAGAAAACCACTTTGTATAATAGGACAGCTCACAATAAGGAAAACAGCCCATTGGCTGAACAGATGATGAGCATCTAAACCTTGATCTGGAGAGGAGATGATTGCATTCACATTGGGAAGAAACAATTCTGTAATTTGTTAGTGCAGAACATTAGGCTAGGCAGAGAGCAGTGGAAATGTTCCAATGCTTTCATCAGCATCCTCGTCAACATAAGGCTCCTCAAAGGCTTCTGAGTTCCTGATGTTCATTCTTGCATATTAAAAGGCTGCAGAAGCGAGTCATCATTTGGACAATACACTATAGGTCCCTGGTTTCACAGCCCGAGCAAAAGAAGGTCTATCGCTTTGTACGCACTTAAATCTCTAGAGGGATTAAAGGGACCTGCTGTTTGACAAAAGAAACATACTGTGATAGCTGATGGTTTTCTACTAGAATGCACTTTTGGGGCGCGTCTCTTTGTTTTGGTTTCCCCTTTATGAAGGGAATAGCCAAGGAGGAATAAAAAATCCCAGAGCTATCACGAGGCAAATTGGTGCCTCTGACAAACTGAGTGACAGACACCACTAGGCTTTGAATACATGACAGATTGTATCCTATGGGGCGACTCAGCTGGTAGTAAGGCTTTCATCAGCAGTAGGGGCAGGGGAGCAATTTTTGACAATTCCTCCTCACTCGGTTGCATCCCTCCCACCCTCATAATCTGCTCAAGATGTTTAGAAAACCCTGCAGAGTTACTTTTATTGTTAGGTTCTGCCTCTTGGAAGAAGATACTGCACCGTTATAGAAATAGAATAGAATAGAAATACTTTGTTGTCACTGTATCACTTGTTTACAGTGAAATTAACTTTCCATCAAAGTTATTTACTGCATATCTTTTGCTTTTCCACTGAAACACTGGCAAGTCCATTTTGGAGAGGGAGAGGTAAAATATGAGGGGGGGACGACAAATGGTGGCAAAATGGAATTTAAATTAAAATATTTAAAACGGACAATTAGGTTGTGTTCATTGTGTTTGATAATACCTGGCTTTCCCTTCCTGCTGAAACACATGCAGACAGTTCAATGGAGTATATAGTGAACTGGAGGTCTGTGTACACTGCTGTATTCCCATTCAGCCCTCCTCCTCCAGTTGAAAAACTAAGTTGTTTTTGTCTCGTAGCTCAAGTAAAGTGATTGAATAGAAGCAGAAGGCTGGACAGGGATTATAGCATTGCATTTGACTGATAAGCCAATGTCAGGTTGTTGGCCAGACAGCCATAACCTTTTCACTAAGGTAGCTATGACTGTTCACAGAAAACAAACATAACAGCTTCAATTCAGATTTTGTTGCCCTAGAACATGGGTAGGCAAATTAAGGCCCGGGGGCCGGATCCGGCCCAATCGCCTTCTCAATCCGGCCCACAGATGGTCCGGGAATCAGTGTATTTTTACATGAGTAGAATGTGTGCTTTTATTTAAAATGCATCTCTGGGTTATTTGTGGGGCATAGGAATTCGTTCTTTTTTCTTTTCTTTTCAAAATATAGTCTGGCCCCCCACAAGGTCTAAGGGACAGTGGCCTGGCCCCCTGCTGAAAAAGTTTGCTGACCCCTGCCCTAGAATATCTGGCCTGTATTGAAGAAATGGGGAACCCTAGACCAGTGGTGTTTGACCGGGAAAAGTTGAATGGCTTGCCTTTGTTACAATTGTCATTGAATGCTGGTTCACTATTGTACTTTTTACAAATCAGATTACAATGTATCTGTATTATATTCCATCTGGTAGCATATAATATTTATTAAAGTGGACATGATACAGTTTTGAGGCCCACTCTTTCTTCTGCATCTGCGTCCTTACGTGCATTTCTGATATTTCACCACAACTTCTGAACCAAGAAATAGATGGTAAAGCTAGAATACCAAAACTCCCCTTTTTTTTGTATTAATATATACCAGCAAACATTTTATCAGTTGAGATAAGAGACAAGAGTTTTATCTAAGAGACAAGAGTTAATTTTCTTTTGAGGGCAAAACAAAACAAAACCCACAGGCAATAAAAGAAGTTTAAAAATCCCAAGTCAATTACAACATAATAACCCTTTTCTTTAGTTAAACGTGGCTAAACAAGCAAATAGCACGATCCACGCAAAATAATACCAGTTTGACATAATTTACAGAGTACTTATGCTTAAAGATCAAAATGTACACAAATCTTTATTTAATCACAAGACAAATGAGTCATCCGTGTAGCAAATTAGTCATGACTGAACAACTGGTTATAGAATAATTACAATTCATGATTAGAAATAATGATATTACCATAATTTAAATTGCTCTGGAAAGGACATTTGCTCACATAATTTATGGGATGGAAACTTGATTGAAGGGAGAGTTCCTCTCTACGGTTCTTGAGAAAGAAGTTCTATTTATTTCAATCACTTGTTCTGCCAAAGAAATTAGAAAACGTGATAAACAAATTGTAGCTAATGTACAAAACCATTTTATAAAACATGCCAAGCGTATTTCCCACTATACATGCTTCTGTATATCCATTGTTTCTTTACAAAAACACAACAGCTATTTGGGGCTGTTAGAAGATTGTGCTCTTTAGTCTGAACTGCATTGTACAAATGCAAATACAGTCATGAGTGAGTAGCCAGCTGCAGAACTCCAGAATCTGTGGATCAGGGCCACAGCAATGTGTCTGTAGCATTTCCAATCCCATGTGCAATATATTAAATCTACGTTGCAGCTAGGAAGGGAAGGAGTTTGATTTTCTTTGCATTTGGTATGTCCCACAGAGGACCCTAAGATCCATGAATAATGATAGCTTAAAGGTACCAGGCCTTAAGGAAGCCAGACTATCCTCCACCAGGGCCAGGGCCTTTTCAGTGATGGCTCTGATCTGGTGGAATGCTCTGTCCCATGAGACTATGGCCCTGCAGGACTTGATTTCCTTCCGCAGGGCCTGTAAGACAGAGCTATTCCACCTGGCCTTCAATTTGAATTAGCCCGATCCTCTATTCCCTTTTCCCTTTCCTCTTCTATGAAGAAATCCTTTCTGGGACCCCACATTTAAATTCTTCCCTGGTCTCGTTACTGGCCCTAGTAGGACCAACTTGGCCAGTTAGCCCTGGTGATCATTTGATGTCTACTGACTGGGTGTTCCCACCCCAAAAAATGACCCCTGAATTTTTGAATTTTATTGATATTGATGCTGCATTTTATGTTGTATTTTATGCTGTTTTTAAGTCGCATTTTCATCAATGTTTTCTATTTGCTGTTAGCCGCCCTGAGCCCGGTTTTGAAACCGGGAAGGGTGGAGTATAAATAAAAATGTATTATTATTATTATTATTATTATTATTATTATTTTTTATTATTATTATTATTATTATTAAGGAGTAACTGCCTTATTCACACTTCTCAAACAAAACACAATTATCCTTCAAAATTCACAGTTCTCCACATTTTGTGATGCATTTCTTCAACCAAGCAATGCATATAAAATGCATATACTAAGTGGAAACCTGCAGGAAAATGCACACATTAGTAAAAAATAAAATCCAAAATTAATTATATTAGGGGGAGTGGCTTGCAAAAAAAATGTGTATATCAATCAAAACTGTATATAAAAATGTTTATATTGGGGGGAAATCACATTTGAAATGCTAATAAACTATCATGGATTCATTTTTCAATTATATTTACCTTTAATGATATTTGTCATGATTCCTTCTGTAGAGGGGAAACATACTTTTCTCTAAATTAAAAGAACAAAGGAGTCCAACCAACAGACAAAATATGATTATTTCATTTGTGCCAGAGCACATCAGAGCACAGCAGAACATATTTGCAATGCATGGCTCAATCCTGAAAATGTGAAGTAATAATCTCTGCTCAAGTGCAGAGTACATCACACCAGACTAATCATAATCAGCCTCTGTTACTTCTGGCAATATATTCCAGGTTTGGGGAAGGATGTGGAGTCAGATACTGACAGGCATCAAGCTCAAACTTTTCATTTTAGAAATTCACTGACAAACTCACAAAAAACCAAGCTAGATATAATAGAGATAGCAGTCGCCTTCATTCAGTACAGTGGTACCTTGGGTTAAGAACTTAATTCATTCTGGAGGTCCGTTCTTAACCTGAAACTGTTCTTAACCTGAGGTACCACTTTAGCTAATGGGGCCTCCCGCTGCCGCCGCACAATTTCTGTTCTCATCGTGAAGCTAAGTTCTTAACCCGAGGTACTATTTCTGGGATAGCAGAGTCTGTAACCTGAAGCGTCTGTGGAAGGATGTGTGGATCCAGAATTGGCTTCCACAGTCACTTATGGACTCACTGTTAAAACCGTGTTTATGGAAGACCATCTTACTCAGCTGCAAGTGATCTCCAAAGAAGAAGAAGAAGTGCTTAACTGCTAGAATTATCTTGCTTAGTTCTGTGGTAAATATAGCCACAAAACTGCTACAACATGTGTACAGTTCTTTCTCCGACCTAAGATAAAATTATGTACTTTCTCCATCTCTCTCATTCTCTGTATGTATTTATTTATTTATTTATTTATTTGTGTGTGTGTGTGTGTGTGTGTGTGTGTGTGTGTGTATTTGTATGTATGAGTATGACAAGTAGAGTTGAATACACAACTGTGTTTATTACTGTGAAAGAAGCCCTCTCTGCAGCATTTATACACTTTGCTTTCTAGTTCATTTTCAGTAACTGATGAGACACTTCAGAGCCAAAGAAAACATCTGCTTTTGCCTTTTTAAAATTCATAACGTTTTAATTTTAATCAGCCTATTTTGGAAGAAAAAGGCAGGGAAAGCAATATAACCCAAAAAGTGCCTTTACAAATCTCTTCCCAAATTGCTTTATAGATTGGTTTAACTTTATGACACAATTTCATTGCGCTGCTAAGTTGACATACAACCATCTGTAGCACAAAGCTGCTGATTCCAGTTCAGGTGGGGATATTATTTATATTAGCATATTAGGGTGCTTGACAAGCATACATGCGCCTCTGTGTCTTTTAAATGAATTCCTTGGATGGGGCATGGCGAAGGTCAAAACACAGTAGCATAGACATTGGGTCAAGTGCTGTGAAATCTGGAAGGGTAGACTGAGAACAGGGCTTACAGACATGGCTCCACAGCTACTGAGACAATTCCCATCTATTTCAGCTTGTGCCTATAGCAAATTGAGCCCTTTACCAATCAGCTGAAATAATTCATTGTAATAAAACAGCTTGGGAATCACAAACAGAAAAATTATAATTACGCTTTTACTGAGCAAGCCACTCTTTAAAATACATCAAACAAACTTTCTATACTTATGTATATGTAGCAAAAATTATTTATTATAATTGCATATTATAATTACATGAATACTTAGCAAAAATATATAATTTTTATCATAGTTCTATACTGCCCTTCCTCACAAGTAGTTTACAATATAAAAAGACAAAAATACATAACATAGTAACAAACAAAAACAGTAACCCCCCCCCCCAGCCACAATTTAAAGGGCCATAAATGTTTAATTAGCCAAAGGCTGGGAGAAGAGGAATGTTTTTGCCTAGAACCTAAAATAGATGTTTAATGGCTGTGATGTTGCTTATGTATCTAAAACTGCAATCCTTTGCAACAAAAAAGAGGTTCAGCACCCACAGTTTGAAGGGGAAAAGTTGCAGTTTGGTATTAGCAGCAAGCTGGGGAAATGGCCGGAGCCATGGCTGATGTCTGTTTGAATCCACAGCTGCAGCTTTGGGAGAAGCAAAACCGTCTTCGTCATAGGCTCAGGTTGTAGATATGTGTAAATAAGCCATGTTATCATAAAGACACCACGGTCTCCACTGTGCCTCATTTCCAAAAGGAATCACAAATCTTGGATCACATGCTTGGACCAAAGGAATCTCGCACTGCTCAGAGATTAGGGTGGTGTGCAACACTATCATCCAGTTAGTTATGCTAGATGGTAGGGGAGCAAGGAATCAGGAAACAACCAGACATACACAAGGAAGCAGTTTTGAGGAGCACGTCTTCTGTAATGCCTAGACCTGCTGCTGGAGATTTATGTCACTCTTGGCTCAAATCCCTTGGGGAATATAACAACCAGGGACTTGCTATGTTCTTTTTTTCCTAGTCTGGCATCTCTGTATTTCCAGTGCCATTCAAAGCCAATGCAGCAAAAGACAGGGAGTTTTCACCCATGATGCTCAAAACATGTTTTGCCCAAATCACTCCAAGTCACAATTATATTAGCAAAGAGACATGGTGATTTGGAATATTAATTCATGACTGAATCCGATTGCAGATGGGATTACCCCTCTGAAGTAGAGTTGAGGATGATTCAAATAAGCTTCCAGAACTTTAAAGACTGGCCTAGACCACTGTTTGATTGTGTTGGTATTAAAAGCAACTGCTCCCTTCCTCCCCAGTCAGATCACATCTCCAGAAATGCATTCATTATTTTCCCACCCCACCTCCACATTTTCCAAGCCCCACTTCAATATAAATATTCTTAGAAAGTCTTACAGATGCCAAATAATACTTGTTCTGCTTTTGTAAGAAATCAATCTTTTAGTGTGGCAGCACCTACTGCATACTTTGTAACTCCCTGCCTGTTGACATTATCAGGTCCAGACACATCCCCAGCTTTGTAACAACAATAATAATTATTTATTATTTATACCCCACCCATCTGGCTGGGCTTCCCCAACCACTCTGGGTGGCTTCCAACAAAATATTAAAATACAGTAATGCATCAAACATTAAAAGCTTCCCTAAACAGGGCTGCCTTCAGATGTCTTCTAAAAGTCTGGTGGTTGTTTTTCTCTTTGACATCTGGTGGGAGGGCATTCTTCAGGGTGGGCGCCACTACCGAGAAGGCCCTGTGCCTGGTTCCCTGTAACTTGGCTTCTCGCAGTGAGGGAACCGCCAGAAGGCCCTCAGAGCTGGACCTTCATGGGGATGTGACTCCATTCAGTACAAGAGAGCCACAAGTTCCCAGATCAGGTTGGTTTGCCGCCATTAACATTTCCATCTTGTTTGACTGAATTTTAGGTTTGCTCATTCTTTGCAGATGTGTCTTTGTGTTACAGTATGTCTTTAAAATATGTTATTCCCAAAAGTAACAATAACAGCCTGCTGTTGCTTTACAAAAATTAGAAAGGCTTTGAAAACCTCATTGTGGAAAAATAGATAGTTATAAGATTATGAAGTCTTTTGTAAAACATTCTTTGTGAAGCATCCATTTCCAATTTCTAGGGATGCTAAATTCCTTTGAAGAATCTTGTTAAAATGCGCAGCATCCTTCTAATCTGATTTTATTGTTTCAGCTCTTCCGGCTTCTAATTATTAGCTAACGATTCTTTCTAGCTGACCTTTCCAAATGTCAGTGCCCCAAGCAGAGAGCAGAGAAAGGGGTTATCATGCTTGCTTACGCACTGAGCCATGGAATCATAGGTCTAGAAGGCCAGCAAGCCCCCCTTTCCCAGGATATCATTCTCCATAGTCCACACATCCAAAACCCAGAAATTAACTCACACAACACAGACTCTGTTCTCTAAATGATGCAATGCGGCGATACACTTCCTGGCTGTAAAAAACAGTAGATGTAAAACAGGGATGGTGGCATAGAATAGAATGTTTTTATTTATGTAAAAATATAAACATATATTGTTGTTTAGTCATTTTGTCATGTCCGACTCTTTGTGACCCCATGGACCAGAGCACGCCAGGCACTCCTCTCTTCCACTGCCTCCCACAGTTTAGTCAAACTCATGTTTGTAGCTTCGAGAACACTGTCCAACCATCTCGTCCTCTGTTGTCCCCTTCTCCTTGTGCCCTCCATCTTTCCCAACATCAGGGTCTTTTCCAGGGAGTCTTCTCTTCTCATGAGGTGGCCAAAGTATTGGAGCCTCAGCTTCAGGATCTGTCCTTCCAGTGAGCACTCAGGGCTGATTTCCTTAAGAATGGATAGGTTTGATCTTCTTGCAGTCCATGGGACTCTCAACAAAACAACAGGCATATGAACATATATAAAACTACAGAATATAAAATCAACCACAACAATCCAAAACTGCAGAGGCCTACCCAAACAGAAGAGGACGTGGAACTGATTGTACTGTGTAGGTATTTGACGATATAAAATGTATTGTATATCTGTAGAAGTGGAATATAGATAGCCAAGTCCAAAACAACCTCACCTCCTCAATCTCTTAGAAATAGGGGGAAAGAACAAGAAAGAAAGAGGTGAAAATGCAATGAATAAATAAATAGAACAAGAACCAGATTGTGGTATGAGATGAGGCATTCAAATCCTCTACCAAACAACTGATTGTGGAACATAAAATGAGAGCCAAAAAAACCCAGACCTACTGCCAAACCTTTAGCATTATAATTCAAAGCTAAAAATAGTAATAGATAATCCAGTTTATTAATTAATATGCTCCAGATCCCCGTGTTTTTTTCTTAATAGCAACTAGATCATAGCCAAATAAGATGAAGCTGTTTTTCCTGTTATTTTCATACGCAGATAGAATTAAGAGAGTAAGGGCTTATCTTCACCTACCTTTCACCCCACCCTTTCCAGCAGAGGCAAAATGTGGGGGGCCCAAAGGGCCCATGGCCCCGGGTGCACATTTTTGAGGGGGCACAGTCAGACACACCCGCAACAGGCACAGAGCCTTTGCAGCTGAGGTGCAGCAGCAGGTGGGTAGGTCTAATGGGCAGGTAGATGGAGGCAGCAGGCAAGAAGCCTGTTGGAGAGGACTCCATTCGCCTTCCACACAGGGTCCATGTGCACCCTCTGGCACGTGCCCCATCCCATCAGCCCAGTCCACCAGGGGAGTACAACACTTGCCCTGCCCGGGCACTAGCAACCCATGCTATGTCACTGCTTTCCAGGCACAGGTATGCACTTTAAGGCTCCATTTTTCTTTGCAATTGAGCTATCCCCATGAAAACCCACTCTGAATGGCAACAGATGGCAATTCAGATTTTCCGCAGGTGGCCATTTGTTCTGGTTCCATGGCAAAGAGTGGGTTTTCATGGGGAAAGCACCAGAGAGAGAGAGAAAGAGTGATGAGACACAGAGCTTTTAAGCACAGACCATGCCTGGACAGTACGAAGGAAAACGTAAGTGTGGGTAAGCCCTCAGAGCCTCTTAGTACAGCTACCCTACACGGAGATAACCTCGTGTGCAGAGGTTGTAATGTGTGAAGCAGCCCTAAATTATAGATAAGCTGCACCCTTTATCTGAGCAAACAATCTAATGAAATGCTTCTCAGGTATTCACAGTGCCCTTGGAAATATATTCTTTGTTGAGATGCAATTACAGATCAATTGCACAAAGTCAGAAAAATGCACCAAATGTGTCTCAAAAAGCAGCACTGTATAAACAGGGAGCTGTCAGGCAGCCTCATACATTTCACTGTAATAGTGATATAAAATAAAACTGCAGAGCATCTCTTAATAGAATCTTCCAATTCCTCAAAAAAAACCTTAAATGGCTGAGAATAGTTGTTTATATAGGACATTATGGCAGACTGAGAGAATTTCAAAAGGGATGAGGAGAAGAAAGGGAGAGCAACTGAGACAAAAATACAAAAGATCAAGGATATAACCATCGCAAGTCGGAAATCTGGGCAGCAAATGGCGGCTGAGCTTGGAATCGATGGGGAGCAGGGTTGGGAGAAGCTTCAGCATGAAATCCCTCAAAACAAGAGCAGGAACTATTGGGAAAGATATCAAGTCAGCAAACAAAATAAGAGATAAAATCAGTGATGGAGCAAGCTGGAGAGGAGGAGTGAAACGAACATGCTGTGTCTCAAATGAACTAAAGAAATCAAAGGGCTGTGTGTATGCATGTACAGGTAATTTGCAACTTGCATGTATTTAACTTATGCTCATTCAGCTTTATGCGCTTGGTAAAAAAATATATTATTTTTTTAATTAAAAGGGGGCAGGAAGGGAGTGAGCCTCTGGGAGAAAAGACTTTGGCAGTTCCGCCCATCATTGAACCCAATGTGTTTTGACGCTACATGATTTTGGCTCTACACGCTATCCCCAGAATGTAACCCCCATGTATGTTGAGAGTCGCCTGTATGAGTGCGTATACTGCATGAGTTGCAATAAATGATAAGACAAACTGCTCATTTGCATAGCAAAAAAGGGCCTGTTCTTTCACATGATCACAGTCATGTGTAAAGCAGAAGTTTGTGACATGCATTGGTGGGGCATACATTCACTATACAGCAATTACCGTATTTTTCCGCTCCATAAGACGCACCTGACCATAAGACACACCTAGTTTTTAGAAGGGGAATGCAAGGGAAAAAATATTTTTAAAGGGAGCGCTGAGCAGAGCCTGTATGCATCCCAGGCTCTGCTCAGTGCTCCCTTTCACGAGCCACGTGGAGCTTGCTTGTGTGTGGCGCTTGCAGGCTTTTCCCCAGGAGGGAGAAGGGTGCATGGCTCCTGCAGGCTTTTCTACAAGGTGGGGGAATTCCCCCACCTCCCACAAAAGGCTGCAAGAGCCGCGCAGAACGTGTGTGCTGCTCTTGGGGGCTTTTCCCGCCTGCCTCCCGCCTGCATTCGCTCCATAAGACGCACACACATTTCCCCTTACTTTTTAGGAAGGAAAAAGTGTGTCTTATGGAGCGAAAAATACGGTATGTAATTTCAGCAGGAGTTTCTGATGCCACCCTAATTATGAGAATAACCATGACATGAGAGGGCATGTGCTAGGGAGCTCATATATCTTCCCCTTGTTGCCTAACACATAAAGTAGCTCTAGGTCAGATTTGCATTTGACCTTGTGAATACCAGCAATTAGATAACTGGGTTTGTCTATACAACTTCAGAGAAGATGTGGCAACATGAATCAAATTGCTTTGGGTTTGGGGTCTGAACCTCAAGACTAGGTTTGTTTGGACTGCTTGGTGGCCTATTGTGCTGACTGGTATTTTGAAGTTATACATTGAGCTAATACAAAAAACTCGCCTGGAGGATGGAGAAGCAATCCATACCAGCTTCCAGGTTCCAAGGGAAGATGCTGAACATTCTCTTTCCAGCAAAAAATGCCCCTACCCAAGCTAAAATGCCACCTAGCGTTCCCACATGCAGGAAGTTTGTCATAAATCACTTCAGTTGGACAAATTCATAGAGAATAAGGCTACTAGTCAATGTTAGATATGTACTGCCTTCAGTACTGAAGGCAGTATGTATCTGGGTATCAACTGCTGGGAAATACTAGTGGGGAGAGTGTTTTTGTGTTCATGCCCTGATTTCAGGCTTCCCATAGACCTCTGGTTGGCCACTATGAGAACAGGGTGCTTTCGCCTGATCCTCAGTACTCTTGTGTTCTTAATTATTGAGTCATTTGCATTTGTGCATGCACTCTGAGTTGTTGCTGATATTGAAGTCAATTGAGAATGTTGTGCATGTAGGATCTCTGGATATGTATCAGTGCAGTTCAAATCAAGATCTTGAGAGTTGGAATTATTGCTAATTCATTTACTTGGACCACAACAAATATTTGGAATCACTGATACTACATGCATATTGTCAGGGCTGCCTCAAGTCTCAGCTCACAAAAGACCAACGCCTTTCTTTTCTTATATACAAAAGTGTTTATTGCAGTTCATTGTTTGCTTCAGATCCGAGGCGCGCAGCCCTACGTCTGCTAGGCTTAGACCGCTGAAGTCCCTTCTGAATCTGTCCCTGCCCTGCACCAGTTTAAGAGGCTTGCGCTGCTCCACCTCTTTCTCTCTTTCCTTTTCCGCAGGGTCTTCCTGCCCGCTGGGGTTTCGCCCCTCCTGGATTCCTCCGACGCGGAATCAGACTGCTCTTGCCCCCTCCTGCGGGCTTTGGGACCTGGCCCCTCCTCCGGGCTCCCTGTACTTCCGCGCGCCTCTACATTTGAACTTGGCGCGCGCCCCCAACCTCTAACTTTCCTTTTGACAGCTACGCTACTCCCTTCACTACTCCCCTCCCCTTCCGGGAGGGTGGCTTGCTCCGACCTCCCTCCTTTCTCTACTGCCGGAGCCGCCTCCCCTGATACACTGGAACCTCCACCCCCTTCGCTGCACTCTGGCGGGGAGGCTGGTCCTGACGCCCAGCTGCCACTTTGGGATCCCCCGCTGGCCCCCTGCTCCTGACAAGTCCCCCCTGGGGCTCCCCTGGCCTTGACCACCGGCGCCCCCTTCTGGGAATCCTCTGATTCGCTGGAAAGACTCATGGAATCTCTAGAGTCATTGTCATCCTCTTCCTCGCTGTCCTGGGATTCATCCCCATCGCTCTCCATCTCCTGCCTACCCTGTGCCTCTGTCCCTGAACCCCTGACACATATGTTTCCCTTTAAGGCAGAGATTATGCCTGCGTAAAACATCAACAACCTGAATAATGCTGTATGAGGAAGTCAATTTGAATAGATAGCTGAACTGGGGACGTTACATTTGTAAAGTTCATTAAAATCATCCCGGAAGGCTTTCAAAATATTTTTAACTGCACAATGTTTTTCCAGCATCACATCCTGCTTTGCACTGACTTTGTTAAGGTCTGCTAGCTAGAAATGCAAATGATTTGCTGTGCCCTACTTAATGTTCGTAAGAATTCTGGGGAGCTGTTTTCAAGCTATTCCATGAGCACTGAGATTTTTGTTTGCCCCTCATTTCATTGTTCAGAATTTGAAGAGCTTTTAAAAAAAATAGTCAAACATACATTTCAGAGCATTGTGTCAAGAACTATAAGCCATCCCCACAGTGTAAAATTAAACAGGATCACAATGTTCAAATAACGCAGAAAGTGAAATTGTCAGGCACCACAATTCTGAAATGGTGTTTGATTTTCCAGAGAGTACACCTTTCAGAAGGCCTATTCTACTTTTTTCTTGATAATCTCCAGATGGGATTACATCATTTTTTCTGTCAAGGATTTGACAATTATTTTAGAAGTTTGTTTTCCTTTGGGTGATGTGATGCAGAGGTATCATTTCAGGCTGAGTGGAGGAGGCAAGATTCACAGTAAGGTTCAAATGTCTGCTATTATTTTCAAGATTAAATAGCAAAAACCCAGTGAATTTTAAGGACATTTATTGAACCATCTTAATCAAAGGCATAGGTGCTCCTAAGAAATGAAAACAACTTGTAATATGAAACACAGTACACAAGGGAATCATCACACAGTGCACAGTTAAATGATGGGATTTGCTATCACAAGATAGACATCAACCTGCATGGATTAGATGAATTCATGGAGGATAATGGCTACTAATCATGATAATTATATTTCCAAGGCTGTATGTATCTGAATACCTAGTTGCTGAGGATCATAAGTGCTGTTATTCCCATGACCTGCCTGTAGGATTCCTAGAGGCATACCATTAACCACGGTGAGAACAGAATGCTGAACTAAAAGGGTCTTTGATTTGATCCATCAGGGTTCCTGTGTTCTCCTGCCCTCTCATAATGGCAGCCTTGCAAGGACTTTGCTATTGATCCCTCCACTTCCCACAGCTAATGCAACTAGACACAAAAACTGTGTTTGTGAAAGCTGAAGCTGAAACAGTTCCAGACCTAAGTGCTTAGTATTGCTGTAGGGAAGGTTGGGCCATGAACCTTCATGATAACACCATCAACCTGAAGAGACTTTGGGTGATTACAGTGGGGGAGGGGGTGGGCATCTGGGTACATTTGCCCTGGGCCTCAGAGGGGTAAGCCAGCCTCACCAGCCAGACTTATGTTGTCATGCCAAGAACGCCCCATGCCTCTCAGCTACCCAGGGTCTCAGACAAGCTCTGCCTGCAGAAATGTTTTCCCCAAGGCTTTCATTCTCTCATTTGGTAGCCAAATGTATTGGGCACACCACATCCTTTCATATTGTCTCACCTGCCCTATATATTGAAGGCAAGGCCATGGGTTTTTTCATATGATAGTTTGAAGCTATGGCAGCAGAACTTTTGAATAACCTACTTTGTGTGAGGAACAGAACCACAACAAAGTTAACTTGAATGAGATGTAGCCATGTGGCACGTCTAAACCCGTGTGCTGATATCATAATTTCAGCATACCCTCCAACATTCCTCAGATGAAAATAGGGACATTTCTCACTCCCCCACAACTGACCCGCCTCAACCCCCATCCCCCCCCCACAGCAGAGCATTTCCTGTCAGAAGAAGGACAAGTGCCACCACCACTACACCAATGAGACACAGCACACACACCCTCCACCGTGTTGAGAAAACCCCTTAATCCTTATTTCATTTTACTCTTTGGTAAATCTCAGAAAGGAGCAAGATTAGATTTATACACAAAAAGCATTTAAATGAAAACCAAGACTCCGTGCGCTACGTTCTGCTCCCTCTTGCTTCCTGCCCAGGGTGGCCCTGGCCTCTGCCTGCCCCTCAGAGCCGACACATCACATGGGGCTAGGTCTGGGAGGTTGCAGCCTCTCCTCTTCCTTGCCCGCTCTCCAGAATCCGCTGTGAGCTGGCCAAGGGGGCAGGTCAGCAGCAGTAGCATGGAGAGGCTATGGAAAGCCAATGGGATGCTTCCTAGCAGCTACCACTGCCGCCACTGCCATTGTTCAGCACAAGCCCTGGCTCATCCTCCTCCCCAGGCTCAACTAATAGCCACTGACAGCCTTATCCTCTATGAATTTTGTCAAATTCCAGCATAGCCAATGTTAGGGATAAGGGAATTGTACAAGAAATCTAGAGAGCCACCCAGAGGTGGAAGGAAGGAGAAGTGCCAACAGAAGAAGAAAGGCAGATAAAACTGAGGGAGATGGAGAAACTGATGGTGAAGATCCGAAACCAGGAAGATCAAGTATTTACTAAAGATTGGAGTAAATTTGTAATTTACTTAATTTACTTAAAAGACCACTGGAAACAGTTAAAATCTTTGGCAGGGATGTAAGGGCACTTGTAATGTGGAATTATTTATGATAATTGTGGTTAATTAATAGGTAAAAAGGTAAAGGGAACCCTGACCATTAGGTCCAGTCGTGGACGACTCTGGGGTTGCAGCGCTCATCTCGCTTTATTGGCCGAGGGAGTCAGCGTACAGCTTCTGGATCATGTGGCCATCATGACTAAGTCACTTCTGGCGAACCAGAGCAGCGCACAGAAACGCCGTTTACCTTCCCGCCGGAGCAGTACCTATTTATCTACTTGCACTTTGACATGCTTTCAAACTGCTAGGTTGGCAGGAGCAGGGACCGAGCAATGGGAGCTCACCACGTCGCAGGGATTCGAACCACCAACCTTCTGATCGGCAAGCCCTAGGCTCTGTGGTTTAACCCATAGTGCCACCTGCGTCCCAAATTAATTAATTAATAGGTAGATAGTGGTAAAAGATGCAGTAAACTTAAATTTAAATCTGGAATCCATGGAGGGAGGAAAGGAGGTTTAAACCTTGTATTTGAATGTTTGAAAAGGTTATGTTTTATATGTATCAAATTATTAAAAACCTAATAAAAAATATTTTTTAAAAAATCTAGAGAGCCATTGGGTTATGCACTATGGTGCTAGAGGTTACACAATAGGCTAAGATTATACATATGGTTTGTAGTGTTTCCAAATCAGGCATTTGTTAGTTAAGAGGCTTTTTCGTAAGACAACTGGCATCATTACTGCATGGTCACAGCAGCCTGTTTATAATGGCAGCACTACAATGAATTAATGGAACTGTCTGATCCCATTCTGAAACGTGTTGGCAGCATCAGGAATAGATTAGTTCCCCTCTGCCAGACTTCAGAGTGGATTGTGACATTTGACATTATACACCTGAAGGAACTCACGCAGGCTATTTCTACTCCAGGATTTCTCAACCCTTTTTTGAATTCGTACCCCTTCCTTCTAAACTGTTCCACTCAAACCCAACACCGCTACAAGACAGTATTTGGAGATTTTTGCATAACATTATCTGTGGATTGATACTAATCTACGTAAGGCTCTGAGGGGGAACAGAATATAACCTCTCTGACCCCACCCCCATCAAAAATAACAACTGGAGAACTTGGACTAGAAATGGCCATTGTGGCGCCCCCTAGAGGTTTGATGCTGGGACGCGGGTGGCGCTGCGGATTAAACCACAGAGCCTAGGGCTTGCTGATCAGAAGGTCGATGGTTCGAATCCCTGCGACGGGGTGAGCTCCCGTTGCTTGGTCCCTGCTCCTGCCCACCTAGCAGTTCGAAAGCACGTCAAAGTGCAAGTAGATAAACAGGTACCGCTCCAGCGGGAAGGTAAACGGCGTTTCCGCGCACTGCTCTGGTTCGCCAGAAGCGGCTTAGTCATGCTGGCCACATGACCCAGAAACTGTACGCCGGCTCCCTCGGCCAATAAAGTGAGATGAGCGCCACATCTCCAGAGTCGGCCACGACTGGACCTAATGGTCAGGGATCCCTTTACCTTTACCTTTATAGAGGTTTGATGGGTTTCTCTCTTACCTATCTACAGCACTGAGCTTTTCAAAAGCATGTGTCTGTGGCTTTGCTAATTACATCATTAACCAGCACACAAACAAATGTAATTTGTCGTAGTTGGATTGCTTTATAATTGAGTGTCTCTTCATTATGGCAGGCAAAAGCAACAGCTATTACCACCCGCTTTCACTGTTACGTCATTCCATTGCCATCAATAGTTTTAATTTGAGGAGCGGGGACTCCATTTTTAGTGCTTGCAGTTCCAGGTAATGTTAGTATCGCTCCAAGTGTAGCCCTCTTTTTTTGCTACAAGTATTTCCTGTTATGTAAGTGCTTCTGAGAACAAGGGTTCTGTAAGAGAGGGAAAGCACTGGCTGTATTTTCATTTTAGCTCAGGTCAAGTGTGGTACAGAGAGATGAATTAAATTTGCAGACCTGCTTCTCTAAATCTGCCCTCCCCAAAATTTGGGGTCAGAGTTCAGTTCAGGTCTAGTGGCTATGAATTTTCCAAGCAGATGTTGCTTCCCCACCCCCTTGGAAATGTGCATGGCTTTGGCAGGGGCCTAGAGCTCTCACACCCCAAAGTCCAGTGCCTTGCTTGCACTTTTGTTGCACTTTAGCCCCCTGGGCAGCAATCATGCTACTGGGGAGAAGGGGCATCAGGCAGGTCCCCAGCTGGCTCCAGCCACCGGCCAGCAGCCGGGCAAACTCTGGCCTCCCTTGGAACAGCATCAATCAGCGACTCATAGCTTCAGAAGCCTTCAGAAACTTGAGCACGCAAGCCAGCAGAGTGAATAAATCTTCACAACGGAAGTGGCTGACAGAGACATGTGTAAGCATTATTTACAGGCTTTTATTCAGCATAGTTCAGGAACAAAGGAAAACATGTCTGCTTCCCTTCGTGTCCAACAAAACAGCCGTATAGCAAAAGTAATATACAAACAGAAGTTCCCAGCAAGCCTGTGCTGGAAGTAAACAGGCATGTGACACACAACAGTCATGCCTGTTCCTTTTAAGGTGGAAAGGAACAGGATACACAGAACAAACTTAAGCAGAGCAAACCCACCACTAATGCACTATTACCGTGTCAAGAGAATGTTGCAGAAAACATCTACAATAAAAAAAACCAACAGGGAAGGGGCCACTGTAGGAAATAAACAGATTCCCGTTTAACTCAGAAGGCAAAATTGTGGAATATTTTACTTCTGCCCTGACCCTCCAAGAAATATTTGAGCGTCACACACACACAATTGCTATCGCTTCCTTGGTTTTAGGAGCATCTATATGGTTTGCAAAGTCACAGATCACGTCACTGTCAGTCAGTGGGAAGCTAAAATTAAAAAGATGGATGGGTAATGAGGAATTAGCATTTGGTGACCTTAATCAGTCTAGCGATGATTACAGCATTTTCACGCACCATAATATACAAATGTTAATAAGAAAAGTGCCATAAATATGTTAATACATGTAAATGGTACAATTTAGCCCCCGTAGGAATATAGATTATCTCAGCACCTATTCTGCAAACAGGTATTATGGAGCTTACACTCCAAGCATAAACACACTTAGTCTATTACAAATTAAAGAGAAGTGTAAAATGTTTCAGACTCAGGCATCTTTGCTTTGAAAAAAAGGGTTGAAAATAAATGAAAATTAAACTGTGCTACTCCATCTCTACTATTCTGAGCTGAAATGAGGTTTCCTGTAATGGTCAGTTCCTTGCTGCTGCCCTTATACATGGAACTTGATTCTTGAATACAGTGGTACCTCAGGTCTGTTCTTAACCTGAAACTGTTCTTAACCTGGGGTACCACGTTAGCTAATGGGGCCTCCTGCTGCCGCTGCGCCACCACCGCATGATTTCTGTTCTCATCCTGAAGCAAAGTTCTTAACTCGAGGTACTATTTCTGGGTTAGCGGAGTCTGTAACCTGAAGCTTCTGTAACCTGAAGCATCTGTAACCTGAGGTATCACTGTATGTAGGTGGTGCCACTTCTCTCCCTTCCTTCAGATCCCTCTTCAGAACTCACCTTTCCTGCATGATTTTTGGCTTATCCACTTGATCCTCGTTCCCAGCGCTAACTAAGGACTCAGCTATACAGCTACAAATAAAACGTTTTAAGTGTGTTTTATACAATGTGAAACTAGATGGCGATGGTGAGCCTTATGGAAAATTCAATGCATTTTTTTAAAAAAAACATGTTTTTTTAAAGCATTTTCAAAACAGTTTTTATATGTGTGTACCCAGGCTTTCAGTGCATGTAGTGGTCCATTTGCCCACATTCTTCTTTGTCTGCTGTTCTCCCTCCCTCTGTCTAGCCACCAGCTCTTTTAGATTCTAAGCTCCTTGGGAACAGCTATGCTGCCTTTTGTGACTCTGCAAGTTACCATGTAGATGGAAGGTGCAGAATGAATTAAATCAATCTTAGATAGATAGATAGACCATGATGCAGCTCACCCACATCTCAACTCAGCCTCATGAAGAAAGGGGAGGAGCATGGGCATAGCCAAGGGGGCGTAGGAGTCAGCTGCCCCCCTAAATCCTCAAAAATTATTGAAAAGTATTGTTGTTGTTTAGTCGTTTAGTCGTGTCCGACTCTTCGTGACCCCCTGGACCAGAGCACGCCAGGCACTTCTGTCTTCCACCACCTCCTGCAGTTTGGTCAAACTCATGCTGGTAGCTTCGAGAACACTGTCCAACCATCTCGTCCTCTGTCGTCCCCTTCTCCGTGAGCCCTCCATCCTTCCCAACATCAGGGTCTTTTCCAGGGAGTCTTCTCTTCTCATGAGGTGGCCAAAGTATTGGAGCCTCAGCTTCATGATCTGTCCTTCCAGTGAGCACTCAGGGCTGATTTCCTTAAGAATGGATACTTTTGATCTTCTTGCAGTCCATGGGACTCTCAAGAGTCTCCTCCAGCACCATAATTCAAAAGCATCCATTCTTCAGCGATCAGCCTTCTTTATGGTCCAGCTCTCACTTCCATACATCACTACTGGAAAAACCATAGCTTTAACTATACGGACCTTTGTTGGCAAGGTGATGTCTCTGCTTTTTAAGATGCTGTCTAGGTTTGTCATTGCTTTTCTCCCAAGAAGCAGGCATCTTTTAATTTTGTGACTGCTGTCACCATTATTAAAAATACTCAATTAACTGAGGTTCTGCCCTCGCCGCTAACAGAAGTCTGCCGCCCTAGCAGAAGCCTGATAGGCATTCTCCCCCAAAATGCTCGACAACTTTTTGCTCACACACCCAACAAAAATCCTGGCTAGGCCCATGGGGAGGAGTAACTTGAACTGAAACTCTATAGAGCCAAAGCAATAACTATGGCTAGCTGTTTAAAAAACATAAAAGAAGGCATTGATTCGGCATGTGCACTGGTCACAGATTAGGCTTGCACCTGTAAACTTTGGGAAGTAGTCTGATCTGTTTCAGAGCTACCCTGTGTGTCTTTCCAATTTGGCTCATTACTCAGGACCAAATTAGAGCTATTGAAAACAAAAGTGCTGCCCCCACTGCTGACAATCTAAAACAAGGTTAAGACTTCTTTCATGTTCACAGATGCCTATGGAATTTGCAGGCATAGCAGCTCCTCCAGAATGCATTGAGCCTGCCACATTGTAGGCAGATACATCCAGTGGTTCTCATGCAGGGCTCCTTTGAAGGCCAGCAAGACTCATCTTCCAGGACTCTTGTTAATGCCTGGGCCCTTTCAGGCACGATAGGAGAGACCCAATGATGCCCTTTTGTGAGGAGCTGGAAATGGAAGAGTTATCACTTGGTACTCCTCATATATTTCTTAACCAAACCACTTATTCCCATAACAAGAGTTCCTATTGCTTATTCAATAGATGGTGGCAGGCAGCTACTGATTTTTAATTTGCTTTTGAATGATTTAGTCCCAATAGTAATGGCTGGACTAATTAGCCTCCCATCAAATCCAGTTTAGCAGCTAACTGTGGGGCTATTAAAGTAAAGAAATGGGTAGAGTCGCAAATCTATAGCCAAAAACATATTTTTATTAAGCAATCAATTATATATTAATTATAAACTGCAGTGAAATTAGTGAAGGTTTTTTTAAAAGTTATATGTTTTTATGGAGGCTCTCTGGCGTAAAGCTCTAGATTGTGTAACAATTCTGTCAACAATGGACTTTCTCGTTCATATTTTAGACTCTTACCAGCATATGTGTCATATTGTAGAACACATTTTCTGCCCTGCTATATGGAAAGAACAAAGAAGCTGAACGAAAAAGCCTATGACAAAATGTGCCTATTTGAAGAGAATGATATATTAAAAATACTGACTGTAACCATGGGGCTGTAAACTTCATCATCTTCTTTGGCAATCACTTGTAGCCAAGTAAGATTGTCTTCCATGAACACAGTCTTAACGGTGAGTCCGTAAGTGACTGTGGAGGCCAATTCTGGATCCACACATCCTTCCACAGTGGGGACAAAGCGGGCGGGAGTTGATCTCGGTGAGGGTTTGCTAAACATGCCTTCCTCTTAGGACATTTCTCCCTTTTGTCCTGAGTTTGAGCGTCTTCAGAGTCCATGGCACCTTTGGTAAAGGCTGTTCTCCAATTGGAGTGTTTGCAGATCAGTGTTTTCCCAGTTCTAGGTGTTTCTGAGACATTTTTTAAGATTTGGCTTGAGAGAGCCTTTAAACCCCTTTTGTTGACCACCAGTGTTACGCTTTCCATTTTTAAGTTCGGAATAGAGTAGTTGCTTTGGAAGACAATCATCAGGCATCTGCACAACATGCTCATGCCAGCAACAACATTTGTTTGTGGTGGTCCAGATAACCAATCAATGGACTAGCATTAGTGCAGATATAGAATGGCAGCTGGAATATACAACTACCCAATTTCTTATTTTGGATATAGTAAGGGAATTCTGAAGGGCCTGTAGGTTCAGAACTCCCAGACTTGAAACCAATTCCTCCCCTCTCCTGCCATTTAGCTGAAACCCACAGCTGGTAGCAGCTGGTGAGGTGGTGTGATTGGTGGGAGGGGGACTCCATTGCTCTCCTGGCTTCCCAACACAGTGAGTCACTGATACTTACCAAGAGGGAGAGGAGAGGGGTAGAGCTGAGGAGGCACAGAATATGCTGGCTCTGGAGCTGGAGAACCTGTGAATCGAGATGGAGACTATTATCTTCCTTCTTTTCTTTCCTGGGGTAGCTCAGTCAGTAGAGCATGAGGCTCTTAATCTTGAGGTCGATTCCTGCATTGCAGGGCGTTGGACTAGATTACTCTCGCTGTCCCTTCGAACTCTACAATTCTATGATTTTATTATTCTTTCTGCTCTTGTATGGTGGTAGTGCTGCTGTTGTGAGACACCTTAACATCAGAACATGACCTGATATTGAGTCCTGACTCCACCAGTGGAAACCAATGATGTAGAGATAATCCTGAGCCAAGCAGGCCAATGGTCTAACTCAGAAGAAGACATTTTGCTATGTGCCTATGAACTGCAAAGCCTTATTTGCTTCAGATACAGTTGCAGAGCTGCTAATTTGTGTATTTACTTACCTCTGGAAATAGACAGCTACAGAATAAAAACCATATCTGAAATAGAACTATTCCTCCCAAGAGTAGCAATTTTCTTGGTAATTTGTTTTGGATTTAGAGAATAACATGGTTCCTATTATGGGTCTTCCTTTATTCAGAGCCATTGGACTTTGTAACATCAACATTCAGTTCCATGTTCTTTATATTACAATGTGGCACATTTTCTGTGTGTTTTGGATTTAGACCTGCACTGAATGTTTAATGAGAGCTAGACTAGGACAGGATTGTTCAGCTTGGCAGTGGAAATACATCAGTGGGATATTCTACTGGGGTTAGTCTGAAATGCAACCATAAGCTGCTTATGGGCAGAAACCTCTTTTTCTACTGAGCAGTTAGCAAAGTGCATTTTTAGACCTTCACTGACTTGGCCAGAAAAGCCTGCCGCATGCCATTAATTTTCCTACAGACCTTGCAAAGAAACCCATTAACAAACTAGATAATTCATTACTTATTTGCTTCCAGATTCGGCCCCCTCATCCTACTTGAACTACAAAAGCATGCACAGATGTTGCCACTGTGTCCAGTATATGACCTCCATTGGTTAAAAAACAACAACATGAATTTAGGGCTAAAAGGGGAGGGGACTTGTTTAAAACACTTTTGGCAGCAACAAAAAGCCTTTTGTTTTGACAATTTGGGAGGGAATATCAACAACCTCAGATATGCAGATGACACAACCTTGATGGCAGAAAGTGAGGAGGAATTAAAGAACCTTTTAATGAGGGTGAAAGAGGAGAGCGCAAAATATGGTCTTAAGCTCAACATCAAAAAAACTAAGATCATGGCCACTGGTCCCATCACCTCCTGGCAAATAGAAGGGGAAGAAATGGAGGCAGTGAGAGATTTTACTTGCAGCAGTCACAAAATTAAAAGACGCCTGCTTCTTGGGAGAAAAGCAATGACAAACCTAGACAGCATCTTAAAAAGCAGACACATCACCTTGCCAACAAAGGTCCATATAGTTAAAGCTATGGTTTCCCCAGTAGTGATGTATGGAAGTGAGAGCTGGACCATAAAGAAAGCTGATCACCAAAGAATTGATGCTTTTGAATTATGGTGCTGGAGGAGACTCTTGAGAGTCCCATGGACTGCAAGAAGATCAAACCTCTCCATTCTTAAGGAAATCAGCCCTGAGTGCTCACTGGAAGGAGAGATCGTGAAGCTGAGGCTCCAATACTTTGGCCACCTCATGAGAAGAGAAGACTCCCTGGAAATGACCCTGATGTGGGGAAAGATGGAGGGCAGAAGGAGAAGGGGACGACAGAGGACAAGATAGTTGGACAGTGTTCTCAAAGATACCAGCATGAGTTTGATAAACCTGTGGGGGGCAGTGGAAGACAGGTGTGCCTGGCATACTCTGGTCCATGGGGTCAAGAAGAGTCAGACACAACTAAATGACTAAACAACAACAACATCTCAAAGGGGGATGAAAAGGTTCACCCATACAGAGTGAACACAACTGATAATTTGATTGGCTGAGAACATGCATGTGACTGATGCACAGAGTACTGCCCCTACTCTCAGTTGGCTTTGTTTGTTTCAGTACCATCATCATGAAACCAAATCTGACTCGCTAAATATCACTGTGATGTCACATTCAGTATGTGATCCTTGAGTAGTTGGGATCACTCCAGGGTGGAGGAAGGCACTCCACCAGGAAAAATAAGCAGCACTAAAGAAGGAAAGCAATGGCAATGGATAGTAACATCTTTCTCATGAGAAGCAGCCTTTGAATTTCGTCTATGATAAAATCTGAAGCGATCCAAATTCTGTTCTCTTGCCCTACAAATTGTTTCCTAAAACGATTCCACTTCCTTCAACATTCCTGCTATTGATTTGTCCTTCCAAACTCACCTTGTCTTTTGATTTAAGAGCATGCTTAGTTTCCCCCCAAATAGGAGGGACTTAAAAGCACTTAACTTTGCATGGATTGTTTGCTGCTTTTTGAAAAGCTGTGGTTCTATTTCTCTCCATTAACCTAATTTCCTAGTACGTATCACAAGTTTGCAAAAGAATAAAAATAAAGTGTGGAGGAGGGGGATTTTGTAATATGGGAGTTTAAAAAAAAAACTGGAAATGGTTCTCCTTTATTCATCTTCATGGCTCTGGGAGGGCATTTTATAAAATTTTATGAACCTATCTTCTTTGAGAAATACATGTAACCATTTTAATGAGACTATTGAACGCAATACATCAAATTTAGCGGCAATTATCTGAATGCACCGTAAGAATGACCGCACATGGTGGCCCGATTTGGAATAATTTTGATCTTGTAAGTTGACTAGTGTGGAAATAGAAAATGTAATTTAATGAAGATAGATGTAAAATATTAATGTCTAAGGTCAGCAAAACTAATAGAGGGTACATATTTTAATGGAATATGTGTGCAGTACATTGACCAGGGAGGAATTCAGATATTGAGTGGGGTGGGGGGGAATCTTTAAAGGCATCATCTTCTGTAATAAAAATGAAATATAGGAGCTGGTACAGAATACTGGTGTATTAAATGGCTTGTAAGAAAGCAACACAGAACACTTTGCTTTTTCTTCATTTGTCTTCTTCCCTTTGTAAGGCAGCTGAAATCAGGCCATATTGTGTGTCGTAAGAATCACCACCCAACCTTGGCTCATTTCCCCCCCTTTTTAGTGTTGGTTAGTTGCTGTGTGCTGACTGTACTGTGCAGGCGCACTTGCTAAGATGCCTGCTCTATAACAAGAAATGTGATATACCACAGATGGGAAGGAAACTGGCTACAGACTTGGAAGGTAAGGAGAACAAAGTGTGGAAAGTGGTTTGCCTGCCTGCCTGTTTGTTCTCTATGCTTTCGGATAGCTTTTGAGATATAATGGCTCAAGTTGCCTGTGGTGAGGAGCTGATTTCATTTACTTTTGGGCGCCATCAGGTGCCATTTTGAACCAAGATGGCAAACCAGAACATTCCAAGTTGCACTGATTTGGATGCCTCCAGAGATTTTGTCTCTCAGTCTGGTGTGATGGTTCCTGGGATGGAGAAGCAGGTTTTGGCCTACATTTGGATATTGTCAGATGCCATTTTGTGACCAAACTGTTCCAAACTGCATTGCCCATTTTGGTATGATGGCTCCTCAGAGTGAGGAGCAGGTTTTTGCCTGCATTTGGATTCCATTGGATGCTGTTTTGAATCTGGAGGGTGGACCAAACCATTCCAAACTGCACTGTTGTGAACATGTCTGAAGATAAAATCGCCCATGATGGTTCCTGAAATAGATGAGTGTGTTTTCACCTACAGTATATTTGGATAACACCTGCCACCACATGCCATAGCAGGTTGCATATTTTAACGTGAGTTAATTCCATTTTCCATAGCACAGTTAACACAGTTGCATACTTCTGTGGGAAAGAAAACCACCCAATTTCAGAATAGCTGTGATATGTTTCAGATAAGCTAAAGGAACTGAAGAGAATCAGCATGAATTTATCATCAGAAGCCTTTCTTGAGCATACAGTGGTACCTTGGGTTAAGAACTTAATTCGTTCTGGAGGTCTGTTCTTAACCTGAAACTGTTCTTAACCTGAAGCACCACTTTAGCTAATGGGGCCTCCTGCCGCCACCACGTGATTTCTGTTCTCATCCTGAAGCAAAGTTCTTAACCCGAGGTAATATTTCTGGGTTAGCGGAGTCTGTAACCTGAAGCGTATGTAACCCGAGGTACCACTGTATATTGGAAATGTATACAGAACCAGGAAACATAGCTGTCAATGTTTCCCTTTTTTTAAGGGAAATTCCCTTATTCCTAATAGGATTCCTCGCAAGAAAAGGGAAAAGTTGATAGCTATGCCCGGAAAGATCCAACAGAATCCTAGAATTTTGTATGCTGTTCAGAACAAGCCTCTTTGTCCCCTGAATACCTAGACCACCACAGAGAGACTTCAAATGTAAAAAATATTTATCATGCCTGAACATTAAAAAAAAAAAAATCAAATGAAGGAGGACCATTAAGCATTTCCAGGAAGCTCTCAATTAATTATATCCTTTAATGAGCAGTAGAGGTAGGCTGGTAGCTATTATATCATCGCAGTTAATCACTTTATTCCATTTTACTTTTCTTAATGATGAAAAATATGTTTCTGGTAGGTCTTGCATTGCCTATCATACCTTCAGTGAGGGGGGGGGGTGAGAGAGAAATGACAGAACACAGATTAAGGCTGCCATCTCTCATCTTGAAGTAGTCCCCAGCATGGCCTTAAACATTAAAGTTTTTGTGATACCTTCTATTAAGGGGGGTGTTATTGATGGAGCCTGAGCTAATGACTTGGTTCCATCTTTATTCATGTCACTAAATCAGCTGCATTTGCCAATATCTGACAAAGACGATGAGGCAGAGAGAGCTCTCCAAAATTGCATCTGGACAAAATGCATCCGAACAGAGAGGCGATGCCATTTACAAAGTGCATTTTACTACCAAGCATAACAAATTATCTTTTTTTTCCAATTTCAGATCTATCCTATTAAGGATGACATGATCATAAAAATTGTGACAGTGCTATGTGTGAGTAAGAAGCTTCCTATGCACGTTGAGGTAGTGATCCTAAAGTTCACAGCAGGGGTGTATTGACAGGAGGCAAACAGGGCAGTTCTGTGTGCAGTGGCAAATTGAGGTGACGGTGTTGTGCAATTGCAGTTAGTTGCAATTAGAAGGCCAGACCATTTCTCAACATGTTGCCTGCGGGGAGAGAGAGGTAGACGGGGAGGGGGGCTGAAAACACACATACCACAGCACAGGCTCTTCCTCAGTGGGAGTAAGAGAGAGAAGGTGAATGAAGGGTAGTGGAAGGGTGTGTGTGTGTGTGTGTGTGTGTGTGTGTGTATGTTAATTGTGGTTCTTGAGTCCCATCACCTTGAGTCCCATCAGTGGAAAAGGTGGGGCATAAATAAAAATAGCATCATTGTCGTTGTCATGACTACTACTCCTTAATAGCCTTATCACCCATGAATTTGTCTAAAGCCATCCTTGTTTTGGGTTCTCGCTACTTCCCATGGGAGTGAATTCCATAATTTAATCATAGAAAAGTACTAGGTCAACAGGAAGTGGACTGGGCTAAACATCTCTCCACAATGTAATAGGTTGGTGAGGTTCACTTGCCATGAGATTGTGGGGCAGTATTCAGAAATGGGGCACCCCCACCTGTAGTCTGAAGTGATACCACATGCTTTATCATCTTGAGATTTCTTTCACATCATTTTGCTGTAACTGTAGACCGCACTTGAAACAAAACAATCCAAATGGTGAAGACAAAGAGAGCTTAGGAAGAATAGTGAAGAGTGACAGTTTTGTTAGAAGGGCAGCAAGATATGTGGAATAAGATTTCAGGTGGATAAAAAATATTCAGTGCCCATACATCCAAGTTTCATAACATACCTTCCCAATTTATATCCTGCCACTTTCCCATACTACCAACATAATATAACATACCAATGTCACCTCCTCCTGTGCGTTAGAATTCGCCTGAAGATCATGAGCAAGTTGGGAACCAGAACTATCATTATGTTCTTCCTCTTCTTTAATGATAACATGTAGCCGAGTAAGATTTTCTTAGGTCAGAGAAAGAATGTACACATGTTGTAGCAGTTTTGTGGCTATATTTACCACAGAACTAAGCAAGATAATTCTAGCAGTTAAGCACTTCTTCTTTGGCAATCACTCGCAGCCGAGTAAGATGGTCTTCCATAAACATGGTCTTAACAGTGAGTCCGTAAGTGACTGTGGAGGCCAATTCTGGATCCACACGTCCTTCCACAGTGGGGACATAGGCTTCCAGGCAGGAGTTGATCACAGTGAGGGTTTGCCAAACGTGCCTTCCTCTTAGCTCATTTCTCCTTTTCACCCTGAGTTTGTACTTCTTCAAAGTCCATGATACCTTTGCTAAAGGCTGTTCTCCAACTGGAGCGCTCACAGGCCAGTGCTTCCCTATTGTCGGTGTTTATACTACATTTTTTAAGATTTGCCTTGAGAGCATCTTTAAACCTCTTTGTTGTCTACTGGTATTTCGCTTTCCATTTTCAAGTTTGGAATAGCGTAGTTGCTTTGGAAGACGATAATCAGGCATCCGAACAACATGACCTGTCTAACAAAGTTGATGTTGAAGAATCATTGCTTCAACACTGGTGATCTTCAAGTACAATGACATTAGTTCGCTTGTCTTCCCAAGTGATATGTAGATATTTTCAGAGACACCGTTGATGGAATCTTTCGAGGAGTTGTTGATGCCATTTATAAGTGGTCCATGTTTCACTAGCATACAGTATGGTTTGTAGTACAATAGCTTTGTAAACAAACATTTTGGTTTCTCTGCAAATGTCCCGGTCCTCAAACATGATGTATATTATGATGTATATTATGTATATCATGATGTGTATTATGCCAGCCGCATTGTTACCTGCGGGTGTGGTGTAGTGGTTAAGAGCAGTAGTCTCGTAATCTGGTGAACCGGGTTCGCGTCTCCGCTCCTCCACATGCAGCTGCTGGGTGACCTTGGGCTAGTCACACTTCTCTGAAGTCTCTCAGCCTCACTCACCTCACAGAGTGTTTGTTGTGGGGGAGGAAGGGAAAGGAGATTGTTAGCCACTTTGAGACTCCTTAGGGTAGAGATAAAGCGGGATATCAAATCCAAACTCTTCTTCTTGTTGTTCTTCTTCTTATATGGCAGGAAAGCTGACAGGAAACCAAGGCCAAGCCTAGGAAGGTTTCCTATACATAAGCTCTCCCTCCTCCTGGAGTTGCTGGTTTCTTAAAAACAGAACTGAATTCACACAAATGCGTCTATACAATCCTCACAACATTTTATCCTGATAGCTGAGGAAAGGGGGGAAACTTATACCTTCTTAGTGAAGCATGAGATTTTTCACAGGGAAAAAAGTGCAGGCAACACTTCTGCCTTACTGAATTTCACTAGCAGTTCCTCTGGAAAATTGTTAGTCCATATCCTGCACACTTAAACTTTATTGAAGATGGAATATAATAGGGCCTCACTTCACTTCTGGTTTGAAGCCATCTCACCTACTCCTTGTCTCTCCATATAGCATTCATTACAAGTATTTTCAATCAATCTTGCTAGCTCTTCAGGGACCACACACTTTCTCATTGCCTGTCCTTTTCTGTCAAGTGCTGTGAAAAGCCTGTTTGAAATCAATAATGTTCACATAGCTGCTTCCTCCCAGAACTTCTTTGCTATCTGAGCTATCTATGGATCCCTATCGATCCACATGGGGCTTGTTGTTTACAAGATTCAGGGGTGGTTATCTCAGCATTGTTCCCCTGCAATAACAACTTCTATGTACATGAGCCAGGAACTGCAAGGTGCTTTAGCCACATGCCTTTGCTGATTATCTTGTGTCAATCAGTACTCAGGCCCAAGGACAGACATACCTGTATCTTGGAACAGATGTAGCGTATAGACAAACAACAGGTTGATAGACTGCAGAGGGACCAATAACAGTCTGGCTGGTAGTTCCATCTACACTGATACAATCTGGTACAGAAAAGGAGATCCAGGTGGCTTCCACTACGGACAAGCTGCCCAGATGGAGGAAGTTGACAAGCCCAGAGAGTCTCTATTCTCACCAGTGGCAGTGGATTGGCCATCCTGTGTCACCTGACTTCCTTGGCCAGAAGATTAAAAAAAATATATGTTAGTCTTCCCCACTACAACCTAGTGTAGGTTGTGGGAAGCCATGATTGATCCACAGGCCTCTCCTTTCAAGCCTCTAGCACCTGATAAATCACACAGGTCAATGGATTTGTGGATTCATCACATCGGAGGGAGAAACTTGCTACTTCAAGAGAGTCAGAAGCCTCTCATATTTTTTTTCCTGAGGGTCTTGATTCTCAGCTCTTCTTAATGCATCATTTAATCATTGAATATGATTAGCTTATCATAGGATGAAGTGAGTTCAAAGGATGATGTCATATGATAATTTTCCATGTAAATAGATCAATAATCCTCCCCATTGTTTCTGATTCTTTCTCAAATTTCTTCTGCTTGTGTGTGTGTGTGTGTGTGTGTGTATACCGTTATGTGTTATATATATTTCTGTGTGTGTGTGTGTGTGTGTGTGTGTGTGTGACTATTCAAATGCACTTCTGGTGTGTTGTAACATACACTGGCTGTGTATATTGAACAAGACACTTCTGTTTAGACTCAGTTCTGCATTCAACATCAGTAAACGAGTCAGATGACTCTACCCCACCCCCTCCAAACCCTTTCACCAGTCTGTGTGCACAAATGGGTGATTAAAGATATTAAGAATTTGCATAAAGCAATATTGAGTACGTGTCCATTGTGTTCTGAGACACACGTAACATTCAGTAAATAATGAGAAAAAGAACACAGATGTTCAGCATCTGTCGGGAATTGGCTCAGTATGCATATTCTATCTTCATTTAAATTGAAGGTGCAATATGTTCAGGAGATGAACACTTCGGATGTTTTCATGGACAGAATTTTCTTCTGTTGACTGTATTATGCATTCTGTGCTATCTCATAAGTATCCCCAAACAGACATTCTTTCCCCATTCTACTTGGTTCATCTCCTCTGTGAGACAGAAGAGTTTTGTTTTCCCCTGAAAACAGAATCTGCAAATGAGAATTTCTGCTGAGATGTGGAACCTGTAGCCCTCCAGATGTGCCAGGCTCCCATCACTCCCAATCAGCATGGCCAGAAGTCAGGGGTGATTGGAATTGTAGTCTGAGAATATCTGGAGGGCTACAGACTCCCCATCACTGTTCTAAGAATGCAAATACAGCAGATACGTACCTAGGAAAGAGAGAGAGCACAAGAGAATGAAAGAAATTGACTGAACACCGATTATCAAATAAGGGTAACCATCTGACAATCTTCCTATAGCTGCATAAATATTGACAAACAACTGTTTGTAGGGTCTTCTTCTTTGGCGATCACTTTTAGCCGAGTAAGATTGCCTTCCATAGACACGGTTTCAACAATGAGTCTGTAAGTGACTGTGGAGGCCAATTCTGTACCCACACGTCCTTCCACAGTGGGGACATTGGTTTTCGGCCAGGAGTTGATCATGGTGTGGATTAGCCAAGCGTGCCTTCCTCTTGGCACGTTTCTCCCTTGCATCCTAAGTCTGAGTGTCTTCAAAGCCCATGACACCTTTGGTAGAGGCTGTTCTCCAACTGGAGCTCTCGCAGGCCAGTGTTTCCCACTGCAACTGCCACCATACCTGATCATTGGCACCATGGTGGCTACCCTTTCCCTTAAATATGGACCTTTTGTGGGTCTTCCAATACCCTGGCTAGTTTGCAATGGAAGCAGCATGCTGGAAATGGGTTAAAGCCCAGACTGCCACTTTTCAACTCACTTGTTTGCGACACTTCTTAGCAGTGCAAATTGCAGGCACCGGAGTAGCGGTCTTATCTGGATCAGGCCTCCTTTGTTGTTGTTTAGTCATTTAGTCATGTCCGACTCTTCGTGACCCCATGGACCAGAGCACGCCAGGCACTCCTGTCTTCCACTGCCTCCCGTAGCTTGGTCAAACTCACGTTGGTAGCTTCGAGAACAGTCCAACCATTTCATCCTCTGTCGTCCCATTCTCCTTGTGCCCTCAATCTTTCCCAGCATCAGGGTCTTTTCCAGGGAGTCTTCTCTTCTCATGAGGTGGCCAAAGTATTGGAGCCTAAGCTTCAGGATCTGTCCTTCCAGTGAGCACTCAGGGCTGATTTCCTTCAGAATGGATAGGTTTGATCTTCTTGCAGTCCATGGGACTCTCAAGAGTCTCCTCCATCACCATAATTCAAAAGCATCCATTCTTTGGTGATCAGCTTTCTTGATGGTCCAGCTCTCACTTCCATACATCACTACTGGGAAAGCCTCCTTTGTAGGAAGGGGTAAACGACCTCTAACCTACCCCTCCCGCCATGATAGGGCCTCAATCAGGATTTGACCTCCATCACTGTCTATTTGGTTTTTTAAAAACAACACCAACACCACATTGAAGAGTGGAGATGCTTGATGAATAGCTTTTCCCTCAAGGAAAAGCAGCCGTCAGGCTTTTGCTGCGCACATATTCTTGAACTTCCACCTTGAATCTATCAAAAATTAGACCTGCGGACACCAAACTACAGGAAGGATGTGGGGCGCACTGCAGCTTGTAGAAATGCACAACTGCTCCAGACAACAGTGTTACAGCAATGCTGGTATTTCACAGTTCTTAGTATTCCATCAGAACTACAAAGCACCAGTGAACTTTACAGGAGTCAATGGAGGTTACATGGGTGTGAATGGAAGCGGAATTACTTACCCTTTATCTTGTCCGGCACAAATAGATGGATGACAGTATGTGAACTGCAGCCACCATTATAGCTGACATTAATTTCTCCCTGCCAGCCTGATCACCTAGTAATTGAAAAGCGGCATGTCCCTTTGTCCATATCAAAGAGAAATTCCATTTATGGAAAGGAGAAGCAATTTACTTAGGTTATGATCCATTCAGGTGCTAAATATCCTCATTTACCACTGATTTCAAAAGGAGTTGGAAGCAGAGCTTAATTAGAGTCATGGTTCACCAAGGCTCAGTTTTCAAACTGATCTCCACGGCTATGGTCCATCTCTTGGAAATATGAAGTAATAAGCAAGAACACGCTGTCTTTTGGCATATGAAGGGTGCCTTTCCCTCTCGGCTGACAGTCATGATCAGTGGACTAGGGGGACTAGACTAGTCCCCTAAATGCTCCCAGTAAATTTGAGTGTTAAAGTATTAAAGCCTGGCGCCTCCTTCCCAAAGGAGTTACTCTCCATGCTGCCTGTGCAGACAGATGTGTCTGTTTATGAAGCAGTGCGGGAGAGGCCCCTGCCTGAAATCCTGGAAAGCTGCTACCAGTCCGTGGAGACAGTATGGAGCTAGATGGATTAATGGTCAAAGCCAGCTTCTGGGGTTCCTTTGTTGTCAACAGTTAGCAAATGGCACTGGACCAAATCTAACCCTATACAGTGGTACCTCTGGTTACATACTTAATTCGTTCTGGAGGTTCTTAACCTGAAACTGTTCTTAACCTGAAGCACCACTTAAGCTAATGGGGCTTCCTGTGCTGTCGCACCGCCAGAGCAAGATTTCTGTTCTCATCCTGAAGCAAAGTTCTTAACCTGAGATAATATTTCTGGGTTAGCGGAGTCTGTAACCTGAAGCGTATGTAACCTAAAGCGTATATAACCCGAGGTACCACTGTAATGTACAAAAGTGTTCCCATTATTGAATGAAATGAGGTCAAGGGGCTAATCTTTATTTATACGTCCATAAAAATATAACAAGGATCGATCCATTATTGGTTAGCTGGTGAATGAACAGGGTTGCTGAGAATTAACATCTTTGGCAATAATTTATTTTGCCATTAGTGGGAATGTCACAAGATGAGGCTAAAAGCCTTTGTTAGAAAAAAAATGTTGCAGTCCCTCCATGCACAAGCAAATAGCAAGGATTATAAAATAAAAAAAAGAGTTTGCTTTGCACTTTCCATGTTATGTGGCACAACTGAAATGAGACCACGGGGAAATTCACTTCATTGACCTCTGCAAATGAATAGAGGGGAAGATGCAGCGAATGAGCTCTGGAAGTAGCCTATAATGGAGAGAACAACTGCATATGATGCAGTTAAAAGTCTAATGACTATCAGCAAGAAAACCAGTCATTGGTGAGGCATGTTCCTTGGGAGACCATTTACTGCAGAAGTACACTGTTGGCATTATAGCTGAAAGTTTGCAGTGTAATCAACAAAGCTGCTTTGCTGTCCCATTTTACCTGGAATTCAGTAGCACTTACTTCTGAGCAGACATGGTTAATATTGCACTGTAAATCAGTCAGCTAAAAATTCAGCTACTTCATTGGCGATTGCAATCAAGAGGACACACTTTAATTGATGGGCATGTGAGTTGAGGGCACACATCTTGTTGATCTTTTAATTTGGTTCTGGAATACAACTATATGCTATGTTTAATTCATTGTTACATTAAATGGTAGCGTGTGTGTTTTAAAAAGATATCAATATTTTAAAAGGGTGTCTATTGATTTGGGTGGTGGGCAGGAATACGGTAATACAAAATACAAGCAACTAAATGCATTTAAACGCAAGCCACAAATTAACACATTAAACTGGGAGAAAGCTCCACTGAAAACAATGAGATTTATTTCTGAGAAGACATTGCTGTTTAAAAGGCAATCAGTCAATCACCTGAAAATTCTTTAATTTAGAGTTGGTGGTCCTAGTAGGTCTCAAACACTTCATCCAAAAGGTAAAAATAAATATTGAGAGGGAGATTTAAGTAAGTTGATCACTATGGTGAGTTAATTTCAGTTTTTATAATATTTTACACCAGCAAAAATAATTTATCCTTTTGTCTCCGCACCCACTCTCAATAAGTACCCATATTGCATTATGAGGAACATTTTCCCGTGTGTGGGTGAGTCAGTCTCCTGTCAATAAACACTGCCACCTTGTGGAATTAAAAACCAACGGAATGGATTTCCACTACTCCTTTCCATTTTGATACTGGAAATTATTCTCTGTGCTGCTAATTCCATATCTGAAATCTCTCCTGATATAAAGGAAGTGATCTCTGTCCTCTGGGCTGCCACCTACAACTTGAGTAGCCTCGCAGCTCAGAATACATCCTTTGCACTCAAGCCACGTGGAAACAGAACACTTGTATGCATCCCGTTCTCCATTCCTATGTCAGATTAATGAGCAGAGAAAGTATGTGCCTGTTCCAGAGTATATTTAGCGTTATGGGTAATTAGCCCTTGGCAAGGTAAATTGTTAGAAATTACTCTGAAATATGTTTCGTTCCTTTCCTCCAATCACGAGAAACTAGAACACCAGCTAAGCTATAGAAAACTCACGTGGCACAGACACACTATAAATATTTCTGCAAAGCTGATTTTAGGCCTTAACTAAACATTACACTCAGCTGCTTCTCCGCATCTTCTTAAAAAGCTGCTTCAGAAAAGGGCAATTTAGTGCGGGGGAAGGGAGCCTAAAAGCCATGTTTGGGTCTGCTGTAATATTTTATTTTTTTCCCTGCTGTAATTTAATTGGCAATTTATTTTTATTTCACTTTGGACAACAGCTGTTGAAAAGTAGGCTGCAATGTCTCTTAAGCAAATTCACCCTTGATGCTTTTCTGTTCAAAACTCACCACAAGCTGCGTCACCCTCCTAACTGGGCATCACCCACCTGAAGCGTTTAGCTAGTTGCACTCTTCTCTGTGTTATTAGGCTCTGGAGTTTAATCTCTTCATACATTAGGCTGGGTTTTCTGAAGTGCAGAAGGTGTCCTGTCATCCCTGCAGTTCTGTGATGAGCTGATACAGATGTCTAGCCTGCCCAGTTAAAATGTTTGGCATTTGACAGGCTCCTTTTCCCTGCCGAGTAATGCAGCTGATATACTATGGTTATTAGAAGCTAGCTAGGTAATTGTGCCAGATGAGGCACAGCTTTGGAGTTACACGACGTGCTCTTAAGCTTTTGGAAGCCAGCAGTTAAGAGAATGCGTTTCATAGATGCTCGTAGTTTTATCTGTTTGGAGATTTCATTTGGTCAACATTGTCAAGCAAGCTGCCCTTATTCATGCTTCCTGGAATGCTGTTATTCTTTGGTTTCTGCTCTTTTCCAAGTTTTGTGTTACAATTCTGAGCTCAAAAATGTACCAAAATGCATATTTTATCAATAACATTTACGGAAAAAATAATGTGAGTTTCTTGCAGTTTTTTTTAAAATAGATTGAGGACATGATATGGAAAAGACAAGTGAAAACATGAAAAACTGACACGGACAACAAATGGGCCGATCTATCCCTAATTTTATGACTGTACCTACAGAAGATGACAAAGAGACAAAGCTGCAAGCAGCAGCCATGGTTTTTTCCACCTGTTTGTGATTGTCTGCCCAGTAGAGTAGGGGTGGCTAACTTGTAGCCCTCCAAATGTTGCCAGGCTACACCCCCACCTCACCTAGCCATTGGCTATGCTGGGTAGAGCTGATGGGAGCTATAGTTTGACCACAGCTGGAGGGCCAAAGGTTCTCCATCCCTGGAAGAGGCTGGCCTCCACTCCAGCATTTATTATTGCTTCCAGGCATCCTCTTTCATCATAGCCAGGGGTCAGCAACCTTTTTCAGCTGTGGGCCGGTCCACTGTCCCTCAGACAATGTGGTGGGCCGGACTATATTTTGGGGGGGAAATATATGAATGAATTCCTATGCCCCACAAATAACCCAGAGATGCATTTTAATAAAAGCACACATTCTACTCATGTAAAAACATGCTGATTCTCAGACCATCCACGGGCAGGATTTAGAAGGTGATTGGGCTGGATCCAGCCCCCTGGCCTTAGGTTGCCTACCCCTGCTTGAAGTCCATCAAGATGGTCCCTTCCAAAGTTGTTGCATTAACAAGAGGCAGCAAGGAAGTTTCTGTATGTCACAAACTATGTCATCAAAAGATACTATTGTAGTCCAAATGCTTTGTGCTTTCATGAATTGCCAGAGGTTTTTTCCCCTCACTTGCCCAAGCTTCCACCCAGAGAAACCATTTTAACTGGTGACTAGGGAAGGCGTCGATTTCTGCTACAATCGAGCTTACACTGGAGCTGAGCCCTGTTCTCTTTCTCATGGCCATTTGCAAGCCAATTGGCTTCATGCAAGTGCTAGTGATACATAGCAGTACAAATTTCTTCAGTTGTGAAAAAGTAACCAACTGACCAGCAACTTATGGAAGCAGGCCATTATAACTGCCTAGCCCATTTTGATGTCAGATCTCTTGTGCTGCTAAAATGTGTAATTCCCTTGAACTCTGTTTAACTGAGGTGATTAACATTCACAAAATTATGTTTCTAACTCTGTTTCCATGACTGGCAAGAGGTGGGTGGAGGTAATAATGCTTAATGGTACTAATTGGGCAGCTCAATTTTCTTTTTTAGTAAAAGTCATACACACAGACACACAAACCGATTTTCAGTTTGCCACGCAGTACAAGATGGCAGTGCTACTGCTTTCGCAAATAGCTGATAATAAAAATAATTCAATGTATGCACATTACCAGGTTAGTCAGAAATCCTTTCCTAACCATGTCTACTAAAGAGCAAGCCCCATTGAAATCAATGGTGCTTGCTCCCAGATAGGTTAGGATTCCACATTTTATACTACCAGTAAGCAAGTGTCACTGAAAAATGCAGCCACCTTTGCCCTCTGATCCTCTTTACCATTTATTGCTAAGTCCAAAATGAGGGGGGAAACATTTGCAGGTGTGATTTTAAAAGGCACATGTCTCTTGCTCTGTTAATCTTGCATGAAGACAAGAACAAAGACACCGCAAGACAAACAAATGGCCATGCAAATGAGGACCTGCAAATGGACACTTGGCAAAGAGCGAAATCTATTGCACAAGGAGAATCAAAGACAATCATGTCCTTTTTGCAAAATGTGGGAGTAGGAGGAGCTGACATGCATTTTGCAAGCTATGGACTGAACTGAACCAAGTTTATGCAAAGACAGTGCCAGGGTGGGGGAAGCAAACTGGTACATGATTGCAAAGTCCACCCCTATTAGTGACTTGTCACACTTGGAGCACAGAATATCAACCGCATCTTTACTTCAGTGTAATTAACAATAGAAAACAACATGAAGGCAGCAAAGGACAGCACGTTTTCTTCCTCCAGGCATCCCAGAGTCTGCTGTCTTCTTTACAAGTGAGCAGCTGCAAATGTCCAGATGGTAACTCAGCAGCCTACATGCTCTTACTCTCCAAGTAACAGGTCAGCCCATCTGGAACATGCTTGGGAATGTAGCCTGGAGTGTTGATATTGCTGCAGACTCAGCATCTCCCTTTAATTTTATGTGGCAAAGAGACAGTTGATCTGCTTTTATAGTCATCTCTCGACCAGTAATTCACCCAGCTTCACCTGTTTGCTCCCCAGAAGCTGATTGGTGGCTCGGTGGGTCTTCCTTGAAAAGCGACCCTCTTCTCAGCCCAGTGCTGGGCTTGCGACTGTAGCACCTGCCAGGTGTGGTTGGACTTCACCTCCCATCAGACCACCCAGCATGGCCAATCATCAAGGACAGTGGGAGTTGTGGTCCAGCCATAACTGGAGGGCACTACTCCTGGCCTAGTGTTTCTTCTGGCCTTCTTCTGTGGGTAACTCTGAGATTTCAGCCAGCAACCATGAGGAAGCCCTAAACAGCAGTGAGCAACTCAACAGATGTTGTGGGACTATCAGTCACATCAGCCCTGACTATTGACTATGTTGTCTGGGGTTGGTGGAAGTTTGGGGGGCATTTTCCCATTTCTACTCTAAAGCTTCCAATAATTATTCCTTTTCCTCCCTAAAATTGGTTTAAATATGAAGAGATAGTAGATCTATCTTGGTCTTGTTTGAGAATCAGGGTGATATAAGCTTCCTTCCAGGTTTCAGGTGCTTTGCCCCCTCCTAGAATCGTGTTACATACTTCTACCAAAGGTTGAATAAGCCAATCTTTCAATGTCTTATAATATTTTGCTGATAGACCATCTGGTCCCAGGGCCTTGCCAAGTTGCATTGAGTTTATTGCATTTTCCACTTCCTGTCTTGTAATTAGTCCTTTTAGTAGGATCTTTTTATCCTCGGGAATGTTCTGCAGACTATTGGTTTTAATAAATTGCTCAATCTTAGTCTGATCCTCTTTCTCCTTCTTATACAGTTGTTTATAATACTTATGGAAGCATTTTCTTATGTCCACAGGGTTCTCCACAGACTTTCCTTCTGTTACAATATTTATGGTGGTACTTTGCTTTTGCCTCTTTTTTAATTGCCATTACAGGGCTTCATCCTCTCTGTCTGGACCTCAAGAGTGTCCCCACAAACACACACCTCATAATCCCTTTGAGTGCTTGTGCTTTGCCGGAATGTACTCTAGAACTGCATTAAGTCAGCATGGTGCAAATGCACCGGCAAAGCCAAAATGGTGTGTTTGCACCATTGCAACATCTCTGCTGCTGGTTGGCACCCCTGAAATCTGCCACTACTTGGAGATTTGGCTGCATAACAGTACTTTCTCTAGACTCAACAGTGACCTTCCCTTGCAAATCTCTTCCCTTCCACCCTAACCATGCCTTGACTTCCTTTATTTGTGTGGCCTATGCTATTGCCTTGCCTTTGCTATGTTATATATAATTGCCATACATTACTCTGTTCAGATTTTCTCTTCCCTGAGAGTTTTAAAGCCTCTAGCTTCAGCTTTTCCCCGCACAGTTTCTAGAGTGCCTAACAACCTCAGACGCTCATTTACCTGCTGCTCATCTTCCATGGTGAGATATGCCATCACCTGCCTTCTACTCAGGAGAGATCAGTCTCTTCACAAAATAGCATATGGACACATCAGACACCAGAAATGACAATACTGAAAAACCAATTAAAGAAATGTCGTTTGTTAAGGGTGACTAGAATTCACTAAGGGAAAGAATGTGCTTTGAATGTTCTTTAAAGGTATGGTGTGCATGTTAATTTTTCTCCTTTGGGTGTAAATGGAAGGGGAAGGGGTGGGAGGCTAAAGGGAATGGGGCAGGAGAGGAAACACCCATCCTGCAAGCAGGGCATTTGATGTGGTACCACAACCACCAAGGACTCTCCACACTTTCAGATGACTGATCTGTAACGTAGGACTCAGCTATACAGCTGCAAAGAAAACGTTTTAAGTGCAATATACAATGTGACACAAGATGGCGATGGTGAGCCTTATGGAAAATTCAATGTATTTTAGAAACACTTTTTTTAAAAAAGCATTTTCAGAACGGTTTTTATATGTGTGTATATTCCACCTAAGATTCGATCAAATTGCAGATTGTTGATTACTGTCTTCTTGCAAAATCCATTGGAGCCCACTGGAAGTCTAGTATTACTGAATGATACTAACTGGCTTCACCTTTCAGCATCCTTAGTGTGGATTTTCATAATAATTCAGATTTCAGAAACATGAATTGCGTGCCGTGTGTGTGTGTGTGTGTGTGTCCCCTTCTCACTGATGAGCAGTATCTTGAGATAGGTACCATGGAATACTCAAGAATTCAGTCCCTTATTGCTTTTTTATTTCCAACTCCCTCAGCTTTTATTGAACAGGCATGCTTGACCTTTCTCAACTCCCACATGAATTCTAATAAAGAGACTGTCATAGTAACTAGATGCTATGGTAGAAAAGTATATACACGGTATATTATAGAGTCAGCAAAAGAAATCCTAAATTGGTCCAAAAATTCTATTCAATGACAAAAAAATAAAATTATATTCCCATCTCCAGAAAAATCCTTTCCATTTTGTGGTATATATATATTTTTGTCGCATGTAGTGTTTAACAGCAAAATAGGTGTAATTTCCTAATTTTCTACTATTAGTACTATTACAATTTCTTCTATTAGTACTACTATAATATTGTTGTTGTTCTTGTTGTTATTGAAATACACGGCATTATCAAACTCTGACTACCTCCAGGTTAGACTAGTATAATGTGCTCTTCATGGGGCTGTCATTGAAGATAGTTCAGAAATCACAATTATGCAGTGGCCAGATTACTAATTGGAATTGGGCATTCTGATGGTACTACATAGGTACAACACCAGTTTCATTGATTCCCAGTTTGCTTCTGAGCCCAGTTCAAAGTGTTGGTTTTGATTTTTAAAGCCTTCTATGGTTTTAGTTGACTAATTGGTTATGTAATTGATTAAATCTAATTACTTAATTGAACATGAGAAAAATAGTTCGTAAAAAACACATTTTTACTGTTTCAAAGGATCCTCACATGTTTTGGTGGCTGAAGCAGTCCTCTTCCTGAAAGAGACACCTCCCATTCTCTCACACATAAGAGAGAATGCCTCTTTTAGTAAGGTAAAGGTAATGATCCCTGGACAGTTAAGTCCAGTCAAAGATGGCTATGGGGTTGCGGCACTCATCTCGCTTTCAGGCTGAGGGAGCCAGCGTTTGTCCACAGACAGCTTTCTGGGTCATGTGACCAGCATGACTAAACCGCTACTGGCGCAACGGGACACCATGATGTAAGCCAGAGCGCACAGAAACACCATTTACCTTCCTGCCACAGCAGTACCTATTGATCTACTTGCGCTGGCTTGCTTTCGAGCTCCTGCCTCTTCTAGGATGGTACCCAACACTAACAAACTAGGCACTTTAGTCAAAACAATTTACAAATATTTCATCTATGGACAGATTAATCACCCTATCAACATGGGATTGTTGTGATCTGATTGGTTTATGGACTAAACTTTGAAGTCCTACTTATTTATGGATTTTAGAGTCAACCCGGTTCATGATTCAAAACTGGTATCCTAGAATCCAATCTCTACATCAGGGTTGAGGAATTTGTGGTCTTCCAGTTGCTGCTGGACTCCAGCTCATATCAACCCCAGGAAGAATGGTCAATGTTGTAGTCCAACAGCATGTGGAGGGACACATGTGCCCCAACCCTGCTCTACAGTCTAGTCAATGGGTCACTTTTGGTGGAATCCAAATGGTGCCCTTGCATTCACAGAAGGGCTTTTGATCCAGCAGATGTCTCCAATAAGGGATGTGATTTTGGCTTATTTCCCTTCCCACTATAGCCTCTAGTGCCACTGCCTCCAACCAACTCCAGAATGCTGTTCAGAAAGAAAGAATTTGGATTTGATATCCCACCTTTCACTCCCTTTATGGAGTCTCAAAGCGGATAACATTCTCCTTTCCCTTCCTCCCCCACAACAAACACTCTGTGGGGTGAGTGGGGCTGGAGACTTCAGAGAAGTGTGACTGGCCCAAGGTCACCCAGCAGCTGCATGTGGAGGAGTGGAGACGCGAACCCGGTTCCCCAGATTACGAGACTACCGCTCTTAACCACTACACCACACTGGCTCTCACACTGGTTCATCCTCTGAACCAGGTGAAACGTGATGTGGGGGAACGGTAAATCAGCAGCAGCAACAACAACAACAAAATCTTTCCCTCCTTTTCCATTACCAGAAATGTACACTGGATCCAAAGTCCTTAAATCCATGTAGCACAGCTTCCCCCAACCTGGTAGACTTCAAATGTTTTAGACCACAAGGCTGTGCTGACTGGGAGATGTATTCCAAACCACCTGGAGGACATGAGGTTAGGAAAGACTGGAATAAGGACATGAAGTCACTAAATGGATTCCACCCACCATCCTTCACTGGCTCAAACATAAAAAATGCAGAATAATCTCAGAGAGACAGAGAGAGATTCACACACCCAAATTGATGAAGACGGACAGACATTTATTTGTCTTTAACTCTGCTCAACACTTCCAAACTTTCTGCTGCTTTTATCTGAATGAGGTGCCACTTGCAATGTGATGCATAAGTCGAATTGCGACTCTCAGCAACCTGGCTTTAAAAGCATTTTAATTATACCTAAGAAATTGTTAATTATTTTTGCAAAACAAACAAGGTTGCAAAGAGGAGTGGAGTGGGGAGGCCAGGGAATCTACATTGCATGCTTTTTTGCTGTGTCTAAGCAGCCAGCCGCTGAATAAAAGGAACCAGGCCCATCTTGACACAGGACACCGACCATGTACCTGGAATGACAAATGTGGCTGGATAAAAAATGAGGAACCTTGAAAACATTTGACCACAAATAGTTTTTGCTCGTCAGTACATGTCAGGGCTTCATGCTCAAGTTTATTCCAGAGCTTTAAAAGGATGCCTAAATCCAAAGAAAAAAAGAATATTCTTCACATGTGGTGGCCACTTGGAAAACCTTATGTGCTAGCACCAGTCCATGTCAAAACAGATGAATAAAGCTGCCACCTACCTTCTTTTGAAATTACAATTGTTCTGGCTCTTGCAAATGCATGCTGAGGGCTAGATATTGTTCATGATAGGCTCGCTATCATTCTAGGCTTATTGCTTTTCCTGAAATGACTTTTCAGGTGGCCGCTACATATCCAGGTAGTTCTGTGAAGTGGTCCTGAAGATTTGCCAGGCTGCTATATTTAGGACCCTCTTCTTCAAATATGAAACTTCTAATCTTATATTATGATGATGATGATTCATTTTTAATGTTTTCTATTCCAATCTTCCTTCAAGGTACTCAGTGCATTTTGCACATTGTTCCTAAGTGATCTCCCTTCTCTACGCTTAAGCCCCTTAGTTTTGACAGAGGAACCTTATCATGTCCCTTTGGACCACCTCAGGCTGCAGTCGTAAGGTGTATCTGTAGGGGCGAACCCCGATGAAGGTAGTAGAACCACTTTATCTGGTGCCCTGCTCACCACATACTGATGAGGAACGAGCTGAGTCAAAATGCACCCCTAGCGCCTATGGGCAAGACGGCCCCGGTGGCAAGATATACTGCAGCCAAACAAACAGCAGTCACAATTTTATCTGATACAATTGCATTATTTGATGAAAGTTCAATTCTGCAGATGAAACAGGTTAAGTATAATTTCTAGTCTGTTGAGCCAGCAACAATATCTATTAAAATAGTATAATTGGTTGGGTTTGACATGCGATATCCTTTTCTGCCTGGGTGATTTATGCTCAATTCACAAATGCAGTGCCACAACACATTCCAATAATTACTGGCTCTGTCTCCAGCTCGGCACAGCAAAAACATCAGAAGCTAATAGGTACAGTTCTGCCAGCTTTCCGGTATGAGTGGATAATTTGAACTGTATTCATATTCTTAGGGTATGTCCACATTAGTGGCTTGAAACACAGTGAGGTCATTTCTCCACACGGTGTTTCAAGCAGCGTTTGCCTGGAGTTGTTCACTTCAGATAAGGGGTGGAGATGTTTTCACCCAATGCAGACTTGTGTGTTCATCTGCACCTTCAAGACAGCTGTTAAGGTGTTTCACATTACCGCTAACTCTGCATCCAGTTTTCTAATTGGATTTAGCCAGTTTGAGGGGGGCGATATAGATTGAACAGCAGGTTTTTTTGATAAAAAAAGTACAGGAACAATGTGGGAGCACAACGGATGTGGAGTAAGTGGTGATGTGAAAATACCCTTTATTGTGGGCTAATGCAGTAATGGCTAATAAAGATGCAAAAACCAAAGATGTCTGCAGCAGGCACCCAACACCAATGTGAAATTCAAGAAATCAAATTGCTCGTGTAAAAGACAAACAACAATTTCTAGCAGAACCAGAGATTCCTGCAGTTCTTGGTTCAGATAAAGCTAGTTTCCTAATACAGGTTCTCTAAACCTGAAATGTTCATATAGTTAAAGCTATGGTTTTCCCAGTAGTGATGATGTATGGAAGTGAGAGCTGGACCATAAAGAAGGCTGATCGCCGAAGAATGGATGCTTTTGAATTATGGTGCTGGAGGAGACTCTTGAGAGTCCCATGGACTGCAAGAAGATCAAACGTATCCATTCTTAAGGAAATCAGCCCTGAGTGCTCACTGGGAGGACAGATCCTGAAGCTGAGGCTGCAATACTTTGGCCACCTCATGAGAAGAGAAGACTCCCTGGAAAAGACCCTGATGTTGGGAAAGATGGAGGGCACAAGGAGAAGGGGACGACAGAGGACAAGATGGTTGGACAGTGTTCTCGAAGCTACCAACATGAGTTTGACCAAGCTGCGGGAGGCAGTGGAAGACAGGAGTGCCTGGCGTGCTCTGGTCCATGGGATCAAGAAGAGTCGAACACGACTAAACAACTAAACAACAACAACAACAAAGCTGAAATTGTGAGAATGGGACAGGCCAGCTTCTACTTAGTAAAGGCTAAATGGCATTGAATGATGAGGATTACGGTACATTATCATGAGAGTAGACCTGCTATCTGGGACCTATAAACCTGGACCGTTTTTTAAATGAGATGTGCTATCTGATTTTGTATAAACTCTCTTATGATTCCACAACTACCCCAGGCAAATTCATTCATCTTCCAGCTGCTCCAGTTAGAAAATATTATCAATTTTTAAGGCTTAACCTGCTTTTTTGCAACAACCCCACTGCAATAAATTATGTTATACCAACATACAGGTTGTTTTGAGTTGCACAATTTTATAGCAACCATTTGATTTTCAGCCACCAGAACTCTGGAAATCTGCCTCAGTTTGTTACAAATATCTCCTTTAAAAGTGTTTTTAAGGAAGTCCTTTTAATACCACTGCCTGCCTACCCGCCTGCCTGCCTGCTAACATATGTTGCAGATTCCATTTGGAACAGCACTTAAGGCTTAATTCTGTCAAAACTGCTTTAGCAGATGTTGTCATGACACTTCCTTTGGCAAGATTAAAGTGTTGCCATTCTAGCGTCTAGCACTAATGGTGAGGTAATATAATTTGCGAAGCATAGGAGCTTGACTTTTGCAAAGGAAAATTATCACATGAAACATTTGTAGGGAGAACAGTATTTCAGTAATACTAACATCAGACAAGTCTTCCATATAGGCTTGTATTTTGCTTTCCCAGTGATGTTCATATTTTATTTCTTCGAGTTCCTCACACACACACACACACACACACACACACACATCCTGAAAGAAAAACAGCCTGCTGAAGCTTGAGAGTGCTAGACAAATTTTATTATGTGTTGTGAACACAGTACTACCTACTGTTTGGAAGTTAAGATAGTAATATAATGGAGTAGGAGAACTGAAAATAATGCCAATATATTTCACATCTGGCAACCAATGTGCCCCTTTGGTTTCAGATAAATACATGGGTAGACGAGTCTCAAAAGCCCGGGACACGAATTTTCACAACCCTCTAACAACTATGGTGACTCATTTACCAGAAGTGATGTATTTAGTGTATACTGGGTTACAATTTTTCACAATTTTGGAAGTGTATACTGGATTGCATTTTTTTCATGGGACATTGTGACATTGGCCTGCTTAGCCTTTCTTGTCCCAAGCAGTGACAACAAACGATGTGTGATGCTGTCATGTTGCACACTGAGTTTTACTGAAAGTTGTAGGAAAGAGAGGATGAACTAGACCATCCTTTTTGGTAACGCCTCATTTGTGCTCCAGTCTGTAGATTTATTACCGAGACTCCTTCCTGGCTGAGCAGTCCCTGGTATTAACTTGTTAATTTATTAATAGAATTCATATATTGTCCTTCATCCAAAGAGCTCAGGGCAGTTCATGGATAGTCATTGCTAAGTGGGTACATTTAGCATGCTTGTGAATTTTCTCTTGTAGCATGTAGTAAACTGTGGTGCGCTGGTAAAGTTCCTTTGTATAATTAAATTTTGTATGATGTTATGCTATCATGGATTTAGAACAAATTATTAAAAAATCTCTGTGGACACACTAAAAATAAAACCGTGTGTGTGTGTGTGTGTGTGTGTAGACCAACGCTACACAGAAGTAACTTTACCTACCCTGACGTAAGTGGATGCAGACCTTCTTTATTGTCCGTGATACTGAAAATGTTGCTGTGGGGATGAAAAACTAGCTCTTTCCTAATAATGCTGATTCATAGGGCATGCTGCTCACCCAAATTGCAGAATAATAAGGCTTTATCTGCTGCTGTTGCCAAATGGAGCCGAAACCATTTTTATCTCAATTTCATGTCTTGCATTTTTCAAAGGCAGCAAATTGCTAACTATTATGTTCTCAAGCATTGTAGTGGGGGAAATGAAATGTCCACCTAATGAAATGTACATCTGAGCATGTAATTCTATTTCTGTCTCAGAGTCCGTAACAAATGAACAGCAGGGCAGGGAGCAGGCATAGCCTATAAGATATGCAAAGACGCAGATGAAAATTATTAATAGGGGATAAAATAATCCCAAAGGTTGGGAAGAACATCTAATGCATGCTAAGAATGTGGGAGAGAAAAGTTTTCTGAATGGAAAACTGTAACCATAGCTTCTAGATCATATTGGACCCTGGTTAAGTCAGTTTGTACAAATCTGTCCTGGACCTCTTATTTCCAACCCAAGCATAATAAAATTCAATGATCTTACTTGAAGTAAATACTTGAAGTTGTTTCCTTAGTGATACACCAGCAAGACACAATCTGAATTATACCCACTATAGTACATTTATTTTACCCAAGCTCAGGCACCAATGCCTAGTCTGACCATAGATTCATAGAATCTTAGAATTGGAAGGGACCCAAGGGTCATCTAGTCCAACCCCCTGCAATACAGGAATCTCAGCTAAAGCATCCATGACAGATGGCCATCCGGCCTCTGCTTAAAAACCTCCAAGGAAGGACATTCCACCACTTCTGGTGGAAGTCTGTTCCACTGCTGAACAGCTCTTACTGTCAGAAAGTTTTTTCGAATGTTTAGTTGGAATCTCCTTTCTTGTAACTTGAAGCCATTGCCTCAAGTCCTACCTTCAAGAGCAGAGAAAACAAGCATGCTCCCTCTTCTATGTGGCAGCCCTTAAAATATTTGAAGATGGCTATCATAGCTCTTCTCAGCCTTCTCTTTTCAAGACTAAGCATACCCCGCTCCTTCAAGCGTTCCTCGTAAGGCTTAGTTTCCAGACCCTTGATCATCCTGATTGCCCTCCTCTGCGCACATTCCAGATTGCCAACACCCTTCTTAAATTGTGGTGCCCAGAACTGGACACCGAATGAAATCTTCTCTCAGTCCAAACCTTTCACATCCTTGTAGCTGGGTTGCTTTTGCAGTTTCCTATCTCATCTTTTCTGGCATGCTCCTGTAGTTTACTCCAATTAAAGTCCAGTTAACAAGATAACCTGTGCTTCCAGGAACGGGATGGGGGGGTCGGGGCAGCTGGAGTGCTCTGTGCACCCAGTGCCTTTGCCTTCCCTCGCATTCCATGGGGAAGGGAGTGCCACTATTGAAAGAGACTCAGTTCCTGGTGCACTAGAAACAGGAAACCTTCACTTTTATTCTCAATTCCCCAAATGTAGGATAAAAGTACATATCAGCAATAATATATATAAACAATTGACAAATGTGACCTGCATTTTTCATTTCTACATCTGGCCTGTTCTTATATTGGGCCTTACAATTTAATATTCAGTCAAAGAACAAAATATAACATTTATCATATAAAAGAAAAAAGACACACACACCCGACCTCCCTCAACTTTCCCTTCTGGATCTTTAAATATTTACTACGTCTGCTTAATTGTTATCAGGTTTTTATGATCTTATATCTGAATTCTCTTAAATTCTTATCATTTTTGCACCAAATTTTCTTTCATAATTACATCTTACACCAAATTACATTCCATATTAGTGTTTCTTGGCCTTTAGACTTGTTTTCTTACTTGTAATTGTTTAATCAAACCCTGCTAGTGAGTCCATTTATTTACAGTATTTCTGTAAATTCAACATAAAAGGTTCCCAGTCTTTTTTAAAATCTTCATTGTCACTGTTTTTGATTCTTTCTGTAAGTTTTGCCATTTCTCCATATTCCATAAGTTTGACTTGCCATTCTTCTTTCATTGGTATCTTATCGTCTTCCCATTTTGGGGCTAGGGGAATCCTAGCCACCGTTGTTGCGTACATAAATAACTTCTTCTGCTCTTTTGGTAATTCCTGTCCTATTATTCCTAACAGAAATGCTTCTGGTTTTTAAACAAAAGTGATTTTAAACATCTTCTTCAATTCATTATCTATCATTTCCCTAAAGTTTTTTTGATTACTTTACATTTCCACCACATATGATAAAACGTACCTTCTTTCTCTTTATACTTCCAGCACTTATTGGAACTAGTTCTATACATTTTTGCAAGTTTAACAGGAGATAAGTACCATTGATACATCGTTTTCATACATCTGGCCTGTTCTGATGCAGCCTTTTCCGAGCAGGGACTGCTCTTTGCTTAGTCAGCAGCAGCTTTAGCCTGATGGCTTTGGCGTATATAGCAATAAAATGTCTGAGATTCTGTTCTACCTGGATAGCTCTGTTGAATGGTTACTTTAAATGTAAAGTTCATCATTGTTCCACCTGATGTGTATGTCTTTAAGGGGCCAGAGCGAGGGCCAGAGCAAGATAACGAGACCCAGCTTTACAGCTGTGAAACATAGCAGGTGCTGCTGAGTTGTATTGATTAAGCTGTGTTGGCAATTGGGTGTAGTATATAAGGAGCAGCACCTAGCTCTCCCATTACCCTGGGGGATGGGTTGGTGGTTGGGTCATGTTTGTTTGTTTGTTGATGTATTTAGTGTAAAATGAGTTTTTGTTTTTGTAATTAAAACCTTGTTTAAGTTATTTTTGAGTCCCTTTTTAATGCATGGTCTCCCCAGCAAGCTCTCTGCAGCGCTGCTACAAATAGCCAACAAGCTCAGCCAATAGAGAATGCGACTCTTAATCTCGGGGCCGTAGGTTCAAACCCCATGTTGGGTGAGTGATTCCTGCATTGCAGGGAGTTGGACTAGATGAACCTTGGGTCCTTTCCATCTCTATAATTCTATTATTCTTCGAGAGTAGTTTTAAATGGATGTGTTGTGTGAGTTAGAATTTTAACTAGCCTTGATGAGTTTTGGGCATGAGCACATAACTGTATATACAACACAGTGGCTCACAAGAAAAGAGAGAGAAAAAGCATCAGTGGTGAATGGCATATGCGCGCACACAGCCAGGAAAGAGGAGCATAGCTGGAGAGTTGTGCATGGATGCATGTGCTGATGTGTAACAGCAGCCACTGTACTTCTCCAATGCACAGATAATAGGATACTAAACCTGCAGTCCAAAACACATTATAGGATGTAAGCCTCATTGAACACAATGGGACTTACACCTGGGTAAGCCTACATAGGATTGTGCTGTACTTCTTGCAAGTGTTTTCTGAAACTGTTCTCATTAATTGGATGTCTCGATGGCCCTGCTACCCCTAAATAAATCCCCACGGATGAGAAGAAACTGGGTTCATTAAAAATGACTGATCACCCACTAACTTTGCTGGAAGTAATTGACTCTGTCTTTACAGAGATTTGATCAGAGAGAAACACGGTCCGTCTTTAGAGCCCAAGACATACCTCCTCCAACCAACCGTCTGTGAAGGTGACTCCAATGCTTCAAGCAACTAATGTCAGCTAGCACAAACTGGCAGTATGCTGGCAGCTTTCCATCTCTATAATAAAGTTCAGCAGCCATGGGTTGCGATCATCTCGCTTTGAGCCATCCATAAGAAGCTGGCGGTTTTTCATTGTTAAACAAAGAACACTCCAGTGAAGGACAATTTGAAAATACACCTGTCTCAGGCGGATAAAACTTCTGTCGTCCGTCCGTTCCCCCCCCCCCCCATCCTCCTATCAAATCTATGAGAACTCAAAGGTCTTAGCAGCACAAAGTGAGTCTGCGTGTGATTTTGACTTTGGGAGTAGGTCCTAAGGTTTACCCTTGAAGATCTGTACCCCACAGGACTGGACACAGACAAAGCTTCTTGCTGTCATTTGGGTGGAAGAAAGGACAAAGGCTCTGCCCACTTGTACATAGCAAGGTGGACTCACTAGGGCAGCGTGAAAAAACACAGGGGAAATGTAGATGTCCATCATTTATTTTGCAACAGCCTCTGTCATTCTCGCTCTTCCTTTCCCCCACCCTGCTTTCACTTTATCCCTGAACCTCTTGGAAAGTCTAGTCACGACTAGGGAAATTCAATTCAGGTTCCATTTAAAGGCAAACTTACCTAATTCATTTTTTCCCAAAACAATATGTGAACTGAAGCACAACTGTCCTTTGAAATTTGCACATCTCCAGACTTTGCAGCAGTTCTCCAGCCAAGTAACATGTCGGAAAATGGATACACTTGCACATATTAGCAAAGATAAGACACATTGGAAGGAACTGCTTTTCTAAAATGTGTATATTAGACAAACATGCATACAAGCCTATGTATAATAGGAGAAATTCACCTAAAATGCTGGTGAATATTCGTGGGATTGTTATTATTTTTTTAATGCAAACTGAGGTGGGAATGTGGAGAACTGAAGAATGGGGAAAGAGTGAAGAACTTAAAGAAACCAAAATTGACGAATTTGCCCGTTCCCAGTCCAAAGGGCCAGAATGCAGAAACCCTATAAGGACAAAGTGCAACTATAAGGACATAACAGGTCCAGAAAAAAAGAAAAGAAAAGGGAGGATGAAAGGTTTTATGAAGGAGAACTAAGTCAGGGCAGGGTATGGAACAAAAGAGAAGGTAAGTAGAGCTACAGCCATGGCTGTGTCATGGGAATGAGTAGGGAGGAGAACGCAGGGGGAAAGCAGTGGTTTCCCAACCCCTGCCATTGTTGAAAACCATCATTTTCCTCTCAGTGTTCCTCCATCCCTGCTTTACTCAAACTTATTCCATTGTATACAGCAGCCATTTCCCCTCTTTTAGACTAGATGGTGCTTGGGGTCCCTTCCAACTCTATAATTCAATGATTCTCAATTTGCCCTTGCCTTCCATTTTGTGGTGAGGCAGCAGTACACAAAAGTATCACCCTCCCCCAGAATACTGAGCACCCACCAACTCAGAGGAAGCTTTCTAATCTGGTGGCCACTAGCCCATAGCAGCGTTGCAGAGAATGGATCAACGGCAATCAACCTCTGACTAGATCCAATTAATGTCCTGATCCACTCATGGCTATGGCCCCATTTTGCTACTCATCAGAATGGTATCCTACAATTGGTTTTCTGCTGTAATGGTTTTCCCCAAGCTCAAGGCAAGGTGGTGGTACGATCATGACATGATGCATGGCCCGGTATCTTTGCTCTTTCTAATCTGCTCCACCGTCATCGCAAGTCCTGAGCAGAATCCAGTTGAATCAGAGCTATTGTTATTCTTCTTGTAGCAACTCGCTCCCAAGCAGCAAACTCCCTCGCCTAAAACAAATATTCCAATCAAGAAGTAACCGCTCAGGCATGTAATTAAGAAGAAAGCTATGCTCAAAGTTCTACTGTATCACAGGGAGGAAACAAGGGCACTCAAATGAGCAAAGACAACTTTGATAATTATTGATTTAGAGCTACAGTGCAACTACAGTCCAATGATGCTGCCCATAAAAACACAATAGTTTTTTTTTAAAAAAATCAATACCCCCGAATGAATCTTTGCTTGGGGGGAGGTGGGGGAAAAGAGAACACATTTACCTGCATTACTCTCAGAAGAGTTACAGCTTAGTTGAGCCAAGAAACCTGTGAATTTGTGGAGGGGAATTCAGTTGTTTCTCCTGGCTTCTTTGCTCTGGAAACTGAGCTGCACATTGTGTTTTGGCAGATCAAAAATGAGGATGGGGTGAAGCTCTGAGGAAAGATAACAGCAGTGCCTACTCCTGACCCACTGTTGGCACACGAAAGCTACTCAAAGCCTGCATCCCTCAGCAACTGAAGCACCTCAGTCTCAGGCAATGCTATCAGGTGTACAAGATATAGACATATCCAAGAATCAGTAACCTCTGTATGAGGTACATAACTATTTATATGATAAATTAGGCTTTGCTCGGTGTTTCTATGGCTGGTTGTGGGGAGACCATAGGGAGACCACTTATGCATCACCCAAAAGGAGGGAATATATTGAAAAGCCTATAAAAAGGACAAAACAGGACACAATTTTGTATGATGTTTGCACATGAAATTTAGATTCATAGATGCAAACAGAAATAATTACCATTATATAAATGAAAAATAAACAGTATATCTCACCTTAGTGGGTAAGACTGGGAACAGGTGAGCCTTGTGCCTTCTCAGTCTCCTGTTCAGCTCCTTCAAGGTTCCTGCTCTCTCTTCTTAGGATCCTTTATCTTTAAACTGGACTTGAACTGGACAGCCCTCAGAACAGAGAACTCCCTCTAGGGACCCATTCATGTCAACATACACCAAACTTTCCCATGTATAAGACGAGGGTTTTTTTACTGTAAAATAATGTTCAAAATGCGGAGAGGGGTGTCTTATACATGGATAGTGCAGGAGGATGGAGGATGGGCGATTGGTTGCAGCTGCTAGCAGGAGCTTGTCAGTGGCGAATGTGTGTGTGATTCGTGGCTGCGGCAAGGGCTGCTTTGGATTGGCTGCTGCTGCGGCAATTGGTTTAGTGATTGGTGGCTGCATCAATTGGCTTTCTTCAGCAATTTGGTTGGTGACTGGTGGCTGCGGCAAGGGCTGCTGTGGAGTAGCTGCAGCTGCAGCAGTTGGGCGAGCAATTGGCGGCTTCTGGTGGCAAGCGGGCAGATGCTTGTTTGTTTCTGCGACGCGTTCATTTTGCAGCGTTTGTCAGCCAGGTGAGTTCGTCATCCCTACCCCCCTAAAAAGTAGTTGAACAGCCTTGGGCAATCCTCGCCAAAAAAACTCAACAACTCTGGGCCATCTCCCCCCCATTTTCTAAAATTTGAGTCCCCCAGAATTTGAGTCTTATACAAGGGGGCGTCTTATACACAGAAAAATATGGTGAGCATTATGATACCACTTTAAGCAGTCATGGCTCTCCCCACCCACCCAAGATCCTGGAAGCTATGGTTTGTTAAGGGTGCTGAGAGTTGATAGGAGACCCCCTATGCCCTCCACCCCAAACTACAGAGGTCTCTGGGAAGAGGGATTGACCCCTCTTAAACCACTCTGGGAATTGTAGCTCTAGGAGGAGAATAGGGGTCTTCCTATTGGAGAACCTTGCCATAATATCAGGAGGGATAGCATGTTCCAAAAGAATCAAAATTCTTTTGCGTGAGAAGGGAAGTTTGATGAAAAACATCTACAGCCACTGCCTTGAAAACAAGATGGGGACGTTTTATGCTTCATAATCTCCTCTGCATTTCTTTGCAATTGCAGCAAGGCGTGCGCAACATTTCCCAAAAAATGTAAGTAACGGAGAAAGACGAAGTGCACAGATACAACCTCCTAATCCTCCCTGTGTCTTCTGCTTGGAAAAGAAGGTCTGGTGGTGATGGTGGAAGCTGTATGCTGAAGATGTGTAACTCAGGTAATTAGCAGAACCATGTGGGGAAATGAAGGATGTGACAGAAGGAAATGTCACACATTCATTTCCCTGTCCCTTATTAGTTCCTACTGCCTTGTGGAATATGGTAGAATGAGTATGATGGGCACCTATTGGGTGGTGTTCATGTTATGAGTGCTTACAAGTACTACCGCTGCAGCAGGAAGGTAAATGGCATTTCCATGCGCTCTGGCTTCCGTCATGGTGTTCCGTTGCGCCAAAAGCTGGCCACGTGAGCCGGAAAGCTGTCTGTGGACAAACGCCACCTCCCTCGGCCTAAAAAGTGAGATGAACGCCACACCCCAAGGTCGCCTGTGGCTGGACGCAACCATCCAGGGGTCCTTTACTTTAACATTTTTTACAAGTACTACAACATACAATGAGCCCTGTGACATGCTCATGCCATGTGGTGGCTCCTTTAAAATATATTTTTGTTATCTCTGATGTTTTAAGATTTAAAGCTCCTTTTCCTCAAAGACTGCTTGAGTCATAACCCCCCGTAGTCAACAGCTAGAGATCTCAGAGCTGCTGTTTTCACTTCTACGTCTGTTTATTTAGTTATAAATCTGGCACAAATCTTCAGAGAATGGAAATCCGCTGTTATTATTATTATTTTATATCTAAAACTTTCAATTGCAGCATTTGCTGCTCCTGCACGGTGAGAGAAAGCCAGGGGGAACGAGATTAGGAAAGAACATAGTAATTTCTTTCTCAGTTCTCTTGGCAGGCTGGGAATTACAGTGTTTGTCCCCAGACTCGGGGTTAGCAGGGTGAGAGAACAGCTTGTGTCAGCAGGAGCTTTGCATCCATTTCCCATGCACCATCCTCTTTACTATTCACCTCAAGCCTTGAAACTATAAACATTTCTAAATGCCACGGGCTTAGTCACCGAATTACAAGGTCCTTGGTGAGAAGATTCCCTCAGTCACGCTTCTGTGTAACTTCAAAATGGAGGCAATGTTGCTCAGAAGAGAGCGCAGGCTCTGGCGGCTTTCAGCCCCAACAGAGGTTATTATAAACCTTTGCTGCAGCAAGAACTAGTAGGATGCTTTTTTCAAGCCTGATCAATTTTCAAGCGTAACTCCAGCTTCTAGGTCTCCTGCTGCAATTATGCTCTTCAGCAGGACTTCAGATCCAAGCCTCGTGTTAGGTTACTACAGCAACTGCCATGCATTAGAAAACAAGCTCATGAACTTTCGCTTTACAAAAAACCCCACCACCAACATTCACAGAGGCAATATAAAGTCCTGTTTGTTTCCAAATGTATTCATGATAGGTTGCTGCTTTTGGGGAAGGAAAGATCTGAAAGGATTTCTGACTTCACCCAAGGCTGAGTTACAGTGGGAAATCGACTGTCTTCTCATGAGAATCAGTGTATGGCTCATTTGTCTTTCCTGTTATGTGGAGGGAATTGATTATCTAGACCTGTATCAATCTGGTTTCAGGCCTGGTTGTGGCATCGAAACTGCCTTGGTCATCCTGATTGACCTTTGATGGTATCAACATACAGGGAATACAACCCTGCCCTGCTCCATTATATCCATCTGGCTTTTTGTGCTATCAACCACAGTATCCTCCTGAAGTGAGTCTCTGAGGTGGTGGTCAGAGGCACCATTTTACAGCCAACCTCTGGACTTGTTTCCAAAGAGAGCAATTTGATTGCGATGAGTATAGTATTTAGAACACTGAGAATGATCCTGTTACTTTATCCAGGGAATTATTATTATTATTATTATTATTATTATTATTATTATTATTATTAATACCCCAGCCACTCTGGGCGGCTTCCAACAAAATATTAAAATACAGTAATGCATCAAACATTAAAAGCTTCCCTAAACAGGGCTGCCTTCAGATGTCTTCTAAAAGTCTGGTAGTTGTTGTTCTCTTTGACATCTGGTGGGAGGGTGTTCCACAGGGTGGGTGCCACTACTGAGAAGGCCCTCTGCCTGGTTCCCTGTAACTTGGCTTCTCGCAGTGAGGGAACCGCTAGAAGGCCCTCGGCACTGGACCTCAGCGTCCAGGCAGAATGATGGGGGTGGAGGCGCTCCTTCAGGAATACTGGGCCGAGGCTTTTTAGGGCTTTAAAGGTCAACACCAACACTTTGAATTGTGCTCAGAAACGTACTGGGAGCCAATGGAGATCTTTCAAGACCGGTGTTATGTGGTCTCGGTGGCTGCTCCCAGTCACCAGTCTAGCTGCCACATTCTGGATTAGTTGTAGTTTCCAGGTCACCTTCAAAGGTAGCCCCACATAGAGCGCATTGCAGTAGTCCAAGCGGGAGATAACCATCCTGTTCCCTATGCAACTTAACATTTATATACAAAGCTGTTGGGAGAGGTCATCAGTAGGTGGCAACCAACTCTATCTCTCAGTAATCACCAGATTGGTGGCTGGAGGACTGGATGTGGGACAACAAATCAAAATTGAATCCAGACAAGATGGAGATGTTAAGTGTTCTGAGTTCTTAAGACCAAGAGGGCAAACACCCCGGTTTAACCAGGTCTGTTCTAGATGGGGTTGAATTCCGAGATGGATCAAGTGTGTGCCTCTGGGTACTCCTGGATCCGACATTGTCACTGGAGGCTCAGGAATTGCATTGAAAAATCTGCCTTGGCAGTGTCTGTCATTAGCTCACAGGAAGCTCCACAGGTCTCCCAGATCAATCTGTAGATAGGAAGTTCCTGTGGAAACACAATTAAAATTACAGTTTGAGCAGGGCAATATTTGAATTGCAAAGGTTTCATTTCAAAATCTGAGAAATGCATATGGCTTTCACGGAGTGCAGCTGGCTGAAGAAAATCTTTAAATGAAAGCAATCTCCCAGGGTCTGAAATTGGTGATATCACACTGCTGCCATGCCTTCAATCTCTGACTATAAGGTTTCAAGTGCTTCTATTTATACAACTTCTGCTCTTAGACTTTTCTTGGTCCTGAATTTAACTAAGACAGTTGCAAGTTTACGAACATCTAAATAGAGCTGCATAGATTCAAATGCTTCTAAACCTTATGCATGCTGGAGTTTGGGGGGTGGGAACCCATACGTAATCCATACATCATGTTACCCACTTCTGTTTCAGCTCATGGGCCCATCTTGTGGGTGCATATTTATAAAGGGACTGAACAAGGAACTCAAACTGACAGCAATTTTATGTATCCAACACAATTCTTTAAAAAGGCAATTTGCTAGCAGAAGAAACTTCCAGCGAAGACTAATCTTCTGCAATGGTGGCTGGAGCCCATTGGAACTCATGGGGAGGAAGACAAGCAGACCAATAGTTGGAGGAGCCAGAACCAATGACAGGCAGAACCAACTAATTCTGGTTTTGTTCCCATCCCATCCCCACTTCCACTAGTTCTACAAGGACAACACCTAAGCTGCGGCTTATGGTGAAAACAAATATTGTGGCCATCTAAGAGATCCTGATGCATCACTGTGAAGAAATCTGATTTGCTTGTTGGATGGAGCTTTGTTATATGTTGAATTTGTGCAGGTTCTAATATTTTAAGGGAGAAATTAGTGCTCGAGGTATGTAGTTGCCTTTCCACAACCTCCCTTAGAAAGAATCTGGGTGCCAGGTAAACCCAACCATCTCTGGTTGCGGGGAATAGACAGGTTCTGGTCTTGCCAAAGGAAGATGCCAAGGTTTGGTGCTTTTCTTGCTGGAGTTGGCAAAAGTAGAGGTTGTTATTCAATCTTATATTACACAAGATTATCAGTTGCTGAGATGAATGATTGAAATCTAAAAGTTGCTAAGTATTGGAGTGGGAATTCTACTCTGGAATGTTTATTGGCTGAAATCACAAAAGGAGAGGCTCTTTCTTCCTTAAGGAGATTGTTACTATGGAGGATCAAGGTGGGCTTCTTTTCTTTTTCATGCTCTGCCCTTTTTCATACTCTACCCACAAAAAGGAGAATGTGTTGTTGTGGTTCTTTTACACCCATATTTATTAGTAAGTGCACAGTGTTTGCAGAGCGGAACAGGCTTAAGGTTGATATAAGGACCTGCCTCTCCTTGAGACCTTTTGATCGTTGCAGGAAAAAGAAAACAATAGTCATATATTTAAGTGCTATCTGGGCTTCTCAAGCATTATTTCCCCCTCAAAGCATTTAAATTAAATGTAGTCAAACTTCATGACTTGAAATTGATGATATCACAGTGGTGCTGAGTCTGTAATCTTCTGAAACCAATATATAAAGAAGCTTGTTTTGATCTGTTCCACCTGCCCCTATTGTATTTTCCATTGTATTTGTCTTGATCTTGTGGGTTTTATTATGATATTGTGATTGCTGTAAGCTCTCTTGAATGATGTATATGCATTAGAAGAGTAAGGTAGAAATACTTTAGACAGATAGATATTGGCAGAGAAGGTGGAACAACATATATATGTGGCTGTGCTCATGTAACCCGAGGTACCACTGTAGTTCTATATAAATTCTATGTAACACTCACATGGATTTGAAGGCCCTGAGCCCACACCAGTGCTTGAGTGGGGAATCTTATCAAATCTGGAATTGCACCAAGAGACATGCCTAGCCAGCTGTACTTTTCAGTCGGCAAAAGCAGCCAGAAACTTGAAATGCTTCAGAATGTGACAATTTCTGTAAGACAAACAACTGCTGTGAATAAAAAGGAAGCTCATTTTCGCTCTCCCTTGTCCCTGATTTTTGACAGGCCATGGGCAACAAAGAAAGCCCCTGCCCGTACATGTTTTACCATGCATGCCTAGCAGTGTTTAATACACTTAAATAATAAATAAATTATGTAAAAGGTTTTATTTTGTTTTATTTCTATTCCACTCTTCTTCTTACAGCTGAGCCGTTCAGAGCAGCTAACCACACAGATCAGAAGCAAACATTATAACAATAAAAAAGCTTTTAAAAATTATGAAAGTACAATCAGGCTTGCCACAGTAAAATCACTCACTATGTGTGCCAGCTTAGCTATCTATGTGTTATAGCTAGGCTGTCACTGGTGGGTAGCTCAGGTGGGGGTGCTAACCTTATAACAGGAATGGAGTAGTGCATGTGAGAAGTCCATTTAAATGTGACCAGCTCTGACGGGTTATGGCTTTTTTGTATGGCTTGCACTCTATATATATCAGGTCTCCTTTGCCCCCTTTTAGGGATCTGAAGGATGGATGGCTAATGATAAAACAGGGAAGAGCCCAATCGCAGATTGTTGCTGAATTGAGATACCCAACCTTAAACATCAGGAAAGTGATATCAGAATACAATGAAGCTAATGCAAAGGTCTCTTAGACCCCAGCATGCTGCCTGATGAAATGATGGCATTTGTTGGGAGAGAAACAAAGTTAATGTGTCTCTGTTAATTCTCCTTGATCTTTTAGGAGCATTCAGTACCATCAACCATCTTTGGTATTCTGCTGAAGTAACTATTTAAGTTGGGGCTGGGCGACAGCACTTTGTGCTGGTCCCAGTCCTACATGAATGGCTGTTTTCAGAGAGCGGCACTTGGATATTATGGTTTGGTCCTTCTGTGTGGGCTTCCCCAGGGTACGCTTTAACCTCTCATGTTTTTCAACATCTACATGAAACCACTGAATGGGGTCATCAGGGGTGTTGCTGTACGTAGTCACCAATTTGCTGAGGACACAAAGCCCTGCTCCTCCTTTACATTTGCAAGTGTGGATGTGCTAGACTGGTGTCAGGCCTGGGTGAGAGCCAGTACAGTGGTACCTTGGGTTACATATGCTTCAGGTTACATATGCTTCAGGTTACAGACTCCGCTAAGCCAGAAATATTACCTCAGGTTAAGAACTTTGCTTCAGGATGAGAACAGAAATTGTGCTCTGGCAGCGCAGCAGCAGCAGGAGGCCCCATTAGCTAAAGTGGTGCTTCAGGTTAAGAACAGTTTCAGGTTAAGAACGGACCTCCGGAACGAATTAAGTACTTAACCCGAGGTACCACTGTAAATTGAAGCTTAATCCAGACAAGACTGAAGCATCTTTGGTGGGTGCTTCCCAAGGCTGGATGAAAGGGATTTGGTCTGCTCTGGAAGGGGTTACACTCATCACCGCCTTGCCCTGCCCCATCCCAGCGAACACACTGCTGCTGCTCTACCCCCCATCACGCCCCTCTGCCGATTGTTATTACAGTAGGAGCATCACTGTGCCTGTTTTATGCTGCACAAAAGAGAAGCTCGCCATTCTAGTTTTTAACTCCATGGTGAGGCCACCTACAAGCTACAAATGAAGCCATTGCCAGTGCCATTCAGATACCAACTGGAACTCATTATTTCCTGCAGCAAGATACATTTCCTGACATCTGGGCTTAGGGGAGACATCTAGCATTAAAGTGCTTCTGATTTCCCTTGTGGAAAGCAAGACATTTTCAGGCTTGCTCTTCTTCTTTTTTTAAAGTAAGCTGTCTCTGTTCAGAGACCAGTTGCTTTTGGCCCTCTCTTAACTATCACCTGACAGCCGCCATTCCATCAGTCATTAGAAGGACTGCAACTTTATAGGTGGGCTGTTTTTTACTGCTTCAGGTGTGCTTTTATATGCTGTGTGTGATCCACTCTATGACCTTCAAGACGTACAAAATATTAATAATGTCAGAGTGTGCTTTTTTCCTCCTTCCTCGCCAACCCTTTTTGTGTGTGTGTCATGCCTTTTAGATAGTTCCTGCTTCCAAGCTTACAGTCTTCTCATCATTGTAAGGTACCCTGTCAGCACTTTTAGCTATTCTTGCTCCCAGTCTTCATGCATTCAGCTGAAGGTGTACATAGAATTTATATAGGACTACAGTGGTACCTCGGGTTACATATGCTTCAGGTTACATACGCTTCAGGTTACAGACTCCGCTAACCCAGAACTAGTACCTCGGGTTAAGAACTTTGCTTCAGGATGAGAACAGAAATTGTGCTCTGGTGGTGCAGCGGCAGTGGGAGGCCCCCTTAGCTAAAGTGGTAAAGGTAAAGGGACCCCTGACCATTAGGTCCAGTCGTGACCGACTCTGGGGTTGCGGCGCTCATCTCGCTTTATTGGCCGAGGGAGCCGGCGTATAGCTTCTGGGTCATGTGGCCAGCATGACTAAGCTGCTTCTGGCGAACCAGAGCAGCGCACGGAAATGCCGTTTACCTTCCCGCTGGAGCGGTACCTATTTATCTACTTGCACTTTGATGTGCTTTCGAACTGCTAGGTTGGCAGGAGCTGGGACCGAGCAACGGGAGCTCACCCTGTCGCAGGGATTCGAACCGCCGACCTTCTTATCAGCAAGCCCTAGGCTCTGTGGTTTAACCCTTTAGCTAAAGTGGTACCTTAGGTTAAGAAGAGTTTCAGGTTAAGAACGGACCTCTGGGACGAATTAAGTACGTAACCAGAGGTACCACTGTACTTATTTGCATGTAGGGGTGTCTCCTAACTGCATGATGGGGGTTCCAAATCAAGATAGGAAAGTGGTACATATGAAGTGTCTATGCTGAGCTCCAGCTGAGCCTTTGGAGGTTAGGAATGAGAACAGTGTTGAATGGAGCAAATGTCCAGGTTTAATAGCTACTTTGTGATTCTCCTACAGAATTTTAAAGAAGCATTTGGAGAAACATAATACAAAATATGTTACATCTCCTCTTTTTCCCCCAGCACTTTCCCCATAATGTCACTTTATTAAATTAATCATTTTCTCTGTGCTTCAATAATGTTCTGCCGGCCTCTATACATGATGAAAACTTTGTAACAATAATTTCCAGCTATGCCTCCATCTAAACTCCATGTGAATAATTACTGGTTGCTTTTCCAACAGCCAATTTGTAGAACTGTAATTTTTGTTCAGCAGTAATTAACTTTTCTTTAAACAGATGGCTCCTGATATATCATGCCACCTTGAAGGCTTCTATTATGCCACCCCTTCGGAAATGATGGTCAGCTTCATTCTGGCATCATTTGCCAGGTGGTTTATTGCTTTTGGGGGGGTGAGGGATTGCACCAGGTAATATAAATGTCTCCCCTCTGAGTTATTCTGTGATATTTCTGCACAGTAATGGTCTAAAGCCAGGGACACACAGCTTGCTAAATGAGATGCTGCTGAATTAATGTGATGAAAGATAACGAAAATCTTTTAACATATTAATTACTGATTAGGTGTAAATGCCAGATGGTTTTAAATGTAAATGCCCGATCCTAAATTAAATTATTCTCTAAGTATCTCCAAAGCCCTTCTCTCACAGGAGGTGGGAGATGGTTAGCTTCATGCTTTCCCTTCTTTTCAGGATCCTCCAGTTGCCATTTGATTGGGTAGCTGCTGCTGGTCCATTCTCAAGAGGGGGGAAAGTTCGCTTTGCAATAATGGAGGATCATCACAGTGAGTCAGAGCTGGTGTCCACACTTGGTATGCTTGGGCAGTTGCCCAGCAGAATAGCAATGCCTACAGCTGGCATCTACCTTTTGTCCTTATCAATAAGTTGTTTGATGAGCATTTTATGCATTTTGTTTTGTCCATTGTTTTATCTTTCCCCCTGGTTTTAATTTGCTTTCATGTGTTGTAATTTACTGCATCAAGTTGGTTTGAGACTTTTTAATGCATAGAACAATAAATGTAATTAACAACAACAGCAAGGAAGCACAAATGGTAACAGACACTGTGGATAAAAACCACACACTGGGTTTGCCATATGAATTTTCATCTGCCAGTATGCTGCCCATTTTACATCCTGCTCCACATCACTGGCTAAAATTGGCAGGAGGGAAAAGATGTTCAGGATACAAGGTAAGTTGTGCTACAGGTTATGGCTTTTCCCCATCCTTAGAGAAAGGCCTGTGTTGGGCTACATTGAGTTTTGGTCTGATTTAGTCCTATATATAAACAAGATCTATATATCTAGAGCCGTAAGTTCTCTGAGGGTGGTCATAGATTTCAGAATTGCAGCAACAGGTGTCGTGCAAACTAGAGGTTTTTGGCTTTCGACAAACAAACAGCTGACAACAAAATAAAAAGTTACCAGATAATAGAAATACATCTTCCTTCCATGTAGAGCTAGCGATGCTGGCACTGAGCCCAGAACTCTGCTTGTTTCCAGTCAGGAGAAGAAAAGAAAATAGAGCGGTCCTCTTGTTTCTGGCTTCCAGCGCTGCTATCTGAAGCACGCAGAGCCAGAAGGAGCAAAATTGTTGATACTGTGATGAGACAGATGACCACCAGCAGCAGTAGTGATCATCCATATTGAAAACTAGCAGTTCTGGCCTTAGGCATTTCAGCACCTTGGCTTAAAAATCTAAAATGAGTTATTCTTTCAGTGATTGTTTTAAATGACACAGATTGAGGTTGGAAGTGAAAAAAATTATTCCCCACCCAGAATTTTCCACCAGAAGCAATGGCTTTGTGTTACTGTTGTTGTTGTTGTTGTTTGTTTGTTTGTTTGTTTGTTTGTTTGTTTTGGAACGGGCAATCCTGACACCTACGCAGTACAGATGAAAGCAGAATTACTTACAGGATCTATCAGAGGCAACCCAGCACACTTGCACAATTTTTTTCCCATGGCCCAGGAATGAGTTTCGCTCCCAGGAATGCAGTAAGGCCACATAAGATCAACTTCCGTCAGCCATGCGGCATCTTTATAGAGCAATCTGGAAGCCAAAGTGGCAGCTAATCTCACCCATTCTTCTCATTGCCATCCCTCCCCAGCGCAGGAAGGACCACACCTCAACTCAGTGGTAGAGCATCTGCTTGGCATACAAATGGTCCCAAGTTCAACACATGGCATGGCATCTCCAGGTAGAGGAACCCAGAAAAGCCACTGCCAGTCAACTGAATAACATCAAAAATAATACAAAATACAGTTTAATACACATCAACTTATAAATAAATAAATAAATAATTTCTATCCCGCCCATCTGGCTGGGTTTCACCAGCCACTTTGGACAGCTTCCAGCACATATAAAGACATAAACAGGGAAGCTGGAGACCATTTGAAGTGAAATAACACGCCTTGTTATTAAAGATGCCTCCCCTCAAGATAATTAAGTCCAAAGTCCAAAATGACCTGTTTCCACCACTAAATTGGTGAGTATGACTCTGATAACCTCTCCTCCAAACATTCATTTTACACAAATGGGTGGCAGAAAAGGTCTTATATATGACAGGTCTTATATATTACTCTGTGATCTTTCTTCTGTGTGGGCTGGGTACACCCGCACAAGATAAAGCGAGAAATCTTTACCATCTGTGCTGTAAAGTTTTTACAGTTGCACTCTCATATACTCCCTTATATTTTATGAGGCTAGATCAAACAACCCATTTACTCTGGTTCTGCCTTCCTTAATTTGTCTTCATACAGAAGACTAGTTTGGAATAAATAGGTTATGGATTGTTACCCCAATAAAGTACCCGTTCATTCCCATGTTTTCTGATGAGCCATGACTCCAAGTACCTGGAACACCACCCTTGTAACTTGTTCTTGATGTATGATTAACTAGTGATTTGTGACAAAGTCAGGCCAGAGGTTTTAATTATTCTATTGATACCTTTAAAATCTCTCTCTCTCTCTCTCTCTCTCACACTCACACACACACACACACACACACACGACAATTAAACCTCTTAGGCATTATCACCCTTCATTAAAACATCAGTCAGCCAGTCAGTCAGTCAGTCAGTCCAATTTGTTACAAACCAGTGGCCATGACCAAAATACAAACATTATACAAAATATCAAGTGTATTAATTCCCATCCTTCAAAAAATAATGGATCCCTTTTTAAATAATGGATGCCAGTTCTAAATACCTTCACTGGCATATCGACAGCAGATTTATCTGCAGCAATTAGCAGGTGATACCAAAGCCTAAGAACATAAAGAGAGCTTGCTGGATCAGGCCATGGCCCATCTAGTCTAGCACAGTGGTACCTCTGGTTAAGAACTTAATTCATTCCGGAGGTCTGTTCTTAACCTGAAACTGTTCTTAACCTGAGGTACCACTTTAGCTAATGGGGCCTCCTGCTGCCACCGCGCCGCCGCCATGCGATGTTCTCATCCTGAAGCAAAGTTCTTAACCCGAGGTACTATTTCTGGGTTAGCGGAGTCTGTAACCTGAAGCGTCTGAAACCTGAGGTACGCCACTAGGGGGCGTATTGGAAGATGGCCGACAATACCATCTCTCCGACCCACACGGAGTAATTAAGAGGCTGTTATGGGAGTAGGCAGCCTCCCTTGTTGCCCCAAGGAAATGGGGAACACTGCCCTTGCCTGCTGTGCCCATAAATCACCCCCTAATTCGAAAGAAGGGGGTGAGGGCCCTAGGCAGAATGCCCCCGTGTGGACCTCGGCTCTCCTGGACGCTGTCTCTGATTGCGCACTAGTTGCAGCAATTTAGAATAATTAATTACAAAAGAAGCAAATGCACATATTTCAAGTGAAGAAGGGGAGTGAAGTCTGCTAATTTAAGTGACCTCTGCGAAAGAAGACGACGGGCTGGAGAAACAGGAATATTTTACGATGAAGATATACCAAAGGCGGGGTATGTTGACAACGGGGCTGAATGGGGGGGGGGACCTTTTTTACTTTCCTTCTATGTGATTTACAAGAACCCCTCCTCATTAGAACCGTCGGTTGAACTGACCCAAGCAGGATGATTAAGGTCTGTGTGGAGATAAACTTTAACCAAAAGTATGCTTTATGGAGACCGAGAAGCAATAAGAGCTTTTGGGAATGGCGCAGCAATTAATTCGGAGTTGCCATCTTGCCAAAGGATTTATAGCCGGGAGGAAGAACGGACTTGTTTTCAGACTGCATTCCTAGTGAATCTCCTCAGAGGTTTTGAGAAAGGAGGCAGATTGGTGAAGATTAATGACGCTAAGACTGTTTTGATGTATGGAAGTGGTGTTATATGGAAAACGTCTGGATATGGCTACTGGATAAAAAAAATAATATCCACGCAGGATTACAAACTGTTCTAACCAGCTTGCGGAGACTATCAGAGGTCACAAAGAGAAAGGAAAAATATATGAAAATAACAACAAGAGATGTGGAAAAATAATAAGAAAGGACTGGATAGTACTGTGAACATCATAAGGTTAGATTTGTGGACATTAAAACAGCAGTAAGAAGCAAGAAGTTGATTGGATCCCTTCGGAACTTGAAATATGGGTACCCCCAACAAAAATTTAAAATTCGGCTGTGTAATTTGGAATTTATGTAATTTGGTTTGATTTGATGTGATTGGTCGGTTAATAAAAAATTATTCATAAAAAAAAAAAAGAAACCTGAGGTACCACTGTATCCTGTTCTCACAGTGGACAACCGGATGCCTGTTGGAAGCCTGCAAGCTGGATATGAACACATCACCATCTGCAATTCCCTGCAACTGGTATTCAGAGGCATAATGCCTCTGACAGTGGAGGGAGAACAAGGATTTAGCTCCATGTGGTGCAAAGTTTCACCTGCTGAGTTCAATATACAAATTTCCTGTTAAAAGAAGAGTAGATCAAACTTTCCCCACCTGAGCCAGTGGGAGCCCTACTTTTTAATAACTATTCAGAATGATACCTGCATTTCGAAAACTATGGTATCCTCTCTTAAGCAAAGGTCAAAAAAGTAAAGGTAAGGTAAAGGACTCCTGGACGGTTAAGTCCAGTCAAAGGCAACTATTGGGTTGCAGCGCTCATCTCACTTTCAGGCTGAGGGAGCCGGCGTTTGTCCACAGACAGCTTTCTGTGTCATGTGGCCAGCAGGACTAAACTGCTTCTGGCGCTTCTGGCGCCCAGAGAACCATGACGAGTGCCAGCGCGCACGGAAACGCCGTTTGCCTTCCTGCTGCAGCGGTACCTATTTATCTACTTTCACTGGTGTGCTTTTGAACTGCTAGGTTGGCAGAAGCTGGAACAGAGCAACAGGAGCTCACTCCATCACACAGATTTGAACCGCCGACCTTCCAATCAGCAAGCCCAAGAGGCTCAGTGGTTTAGACCACAGCGCCAGCCATAAAGCTAAGCATTCCAGTGCACTTGTTGTTTAGTCGTTTAGTCGTGTCCGACTCTTCGTGACCCCATGGACCAGAGCTTGCCAGGTACCTCTGTCCTCCACCGCCTCCCGCAGTTTGGTCAAACCCATGCTGGTAGCCTCGAGAACACCATCCAACCATCTCGTCCTCTGTCGTCCCCTTCTCCTTGTGCCCTCCATCTTTCCCAACATCAGGGTCTTTTCCAGGGAGTCTTCTCTTCTCATGAGGTGGCCAAAGTATTGGAGCCTCAGCTTCACGATCTGTCCTTCCAGTGAGCACTCAGGGCTGATTTCCTTCAGAATGGATAGGTTTGATCTTCTTGCAGTCCATGGGACTCTCAAGAGTCTCCTCCAGCACCATAATTCAAAAGCATCCATTCTTCGGCGATCAGCCTTCTTTATGGTCCAGCTCTCACCTCCATACATCACTACTGGGAAAACCATGGCTGTAACTATACGGACCTTTGTTGGCAAGGTGATGTCTCCAGGGCACTTACTTACCCTTTAATACTGAGACAGGCTACTGCAATCTTGATGCTTAAGAGCATAAGAAGAGCCCTGCAGGATCAGGCCAAATGCCCTTCCACTCTAATATCCTGTTTTCAACCATGACCAACCAGATGCCTGTGGGAAGTTCACAAGCAGGACCTGAGAGCAACAGCATCTTCCTGACCTAGCAACTGCTATCTAGAGCAGACTGCCTAAGACTGGGGAGGTAGAACATAGCCTTATCTTACCCCATGATAGTCTCCAGAGCCAAGGGCTCCCTGGTATTATTCTTTTCTCTCACTTGACAGGTGAGTTAAAGAACTCTTTTCCAGCCTAAAGCAGAATTAAATCTGTGGATGCAGCTTCTTATCTTCTTTCCAAAGTTTACCCGCAGCAGAGCATGTTTGTTATCACTTACAAAAATGGGAGTTTGTTGCTGCATTACATCTTCCTGGAGAGTTCTTATATATTCTCAAATCCTGTTAAGACTTGATTCCTTTGAACAGCAGCAGATATCTGGAATGCTATCCCACGCTGTGATAGATCTGTTCCATTCAGCAGAATGTGCTTCTTGCTTTTTCACTAGTGAAAGCCTGGACTTCTGATTCAGTAAATCAAAGCCTGACACTTTCTTATAGGGTCAGACTCAGTAGCTTCCTTTCACGTGTGAGAGTCCTTGGGTAAAATAGTGTATTTAATAAAGGCGGGGTTCTACCTTAAAGGAAAGCAAATCAAGAAATAAAAGGTTTATTATGTGGCAGTATCATTCCGCTGTCTGTTAAACCTTCCACTATATTCAAGCAAAATTCAATGAAACAATTTATTAATAGATGAAAGATGATCAAATTCAGAAGTGAGTTTGCAGTGATATGGGAAGAGAATTAAATATACCTTTCAGCTAGATTAATTTTAGGGGGGGTGTTCATTTTAACATCAAGTGAAAAACAAAAGGTATAAGTCTTCAATAGTTCATTTGAATAGCAGAAAGGGATGGGAATTTGAATGAAATGAAAATTCATTTATAAGTTTTTTAACAGATTTATTTTCTGAAGACATAGGCTATAATTTTACAGATATATCACAGTTCATGAGAAGGGAGGGACAGACAGACAAAACTGATAGGTATAGTGGAAATCTCTATTGAGGGCAAAACCCTATGGATTTTGCAGGTTTCTCTCTCCATGGACTCTCTCTGGATATTGCTTTTACTGATATACCTTATGTATTTTTACTGCTTTTGTTTAGTTTTTTTGTTATTATTGTTTTTCTGTTACCCTCAAAATATTTTCAAATGGTGAGCAGTACATAAATTGTTTACATAAATTATTCAGAAATTTGGCAAGTTTGATGCCCTGCGAGTATCAATCAATCAGTTTTTATTGTATATAGCCAAAGGCCTTTACAATGGACGACAGAGAATAAAAGGAAACTTTAATCTAAAACCATACACGTAACCTGTAGCAGTTTGCAACATAAAAAGAAATTTACAACATTAAGACTTAAGACTGGCGTGCATTCACATAGCTGGAACGGAGCTTCTTGGCTGCCAGCACAAATTTGGCTACCTGGTGTGTGATATAGAGGTGTTTATCTGCTAGGAGTTCAACTGTCACTTCCTGTGTGGATCGACCTGGAAGCCAATTAAGAATTGGCAATATAAATTTTCCTCTGGGCATTGTATACAGGAGGCAAGTCAGCAGGTAGCCTTCTACTTGATTGCATCCATGTTTACATTTGTGATCTGTATGGGGAATTCCCTGATATCTTTCCTCTAAATATGTTGAGGGCATCTGTTGAAATCCCAGTTCTACAAAGGCCCTGCATAGTTGTGGGAAGGTTAGAGTCTCAAGGTAACGAGGCCTTGAGTGATTGGTCTTAATTTGGGGGTACCAAGCAGAGTAGTGGGCAGCAATGATGGATGCTCTGTCTTGATTGGCATCCTGATCAAAAATCCAATTTCTAAGGTCACGTGGGCTAAGTAGTTCGCCATTTGGACATTATAAGCCCTAAGCTTATCTTGGCACTTTTGTGCCCAGCCCCCTGTCCTTAGTTGCTCTAACCAGCAGAGTTTAGTAAGTATATGATCCTTGAAGGCATTTAGCCTGCAACAGTATCTCAGACAGGCTAGATCAATTCTGGTGGCTAGCAAGGGAAGGCCCAGCTCAGCTTAGAGGTGGGCTGCCGGTGTCCTGCAGGGAAGCCCCAAAATCTGCCTTATAAATTTATTTTGTAGAACCTCTATTTCAGATTTGACACCAGTTCCCCATATCTTAGCTCAATAGAGCAAATATTTGGGCGATATTTTAGAGACAAACATCTTAATAGTTGGGTTGATTAACTGTCTACCCTTTGAATGGAAGAACCTATATAGCTGCCCAGTAGAATGGCCAGATATTAGATTGATTGCTTCCAGATGGAGTTTCCATGATGACTTCCCATTGATAAGTAATCCTAGATATTTAAATCTGGGTACTTGCTCAAGAGTGTGACCGTCTATAGTCCACCTGGACTTGTTATTCCTCTTGCCAAATAGAGTGACCTTGGTTTTATCATAGTTAATTTTTAGATGCTCTTTTTTACACAGCTGTCCAAATTTAACCAGCATCCTTCTAAGTCTGATTTTATTCTGGGATAACAAAACGAAGTCATCGGTGCAGAGCAGAATTGGCACTTTACGATTCCCTAGGGTGAGGGCAAAGAAGGATGGGGATACCATATCAGGAATGAGATTATTTATATAGTAATTAAATAAGAAGAGTGCCAGTATACATCCTTGCTTGACACGTCTGTTAATTGGAATTGCCTGTGAGAGGGCAACTTGAAGGCCCAGTCTCACTTGCATGGGGTTCCCTCAATGGATGAGCCAGAGAAGTCTTTTATCGATATTTGAATGGGCCAATTTGTTCCCTATCTATTAAATCAAAGGCTGAGGAGAAGTCAATGAATGCAGCATTCCCTGTGAGCATAGAAGAATGTCAATAATTTTGTGCAATTTGGGTAGAAAAGCTACAGGCAACAGATGACATGCTTGAACTTCCATTAATAATAATTGGAAGATGAATGAATGCATGTATATTATTGAAATGAATGGAAAAATTGAAATGGTTTGTTTTCACCCCTAGCTTAATTCATATCCAACTTGAGTATGAGTGCACTTGGTAGCGCTGGTGTTGATGAAATTGCCATTAATTCCTCACTGGGATGCAGAGATCAGATTGGAAGTTTTCTCTGTTGATCCCAGGTCACAAACCTGGATGGGCTGCCCCTGTTCTAAAAACAGGCAAAACTTTGCACAAGGTAAGAGTGGTGGTGGGGTGACGACAGTAGAAAACAAACCTAGACCAAGAACTTAGGGTGCCAGGCCTGCATTTCTAGCTGCTGTCCTAGAAAACTGCAGCAAAAATAACCTCAGGAAGAGGCAATTTTTCATAAGAATGACAGTGCTAACAAAGAACACATTTATGTAATTTATCAAATCATAGTATGAGGGGAAAGTCCTATTCTCTGTTAGTGGGGATTAGATAAATCCAGTTCAAACAACAAATCTGCAAGTGCAACGATATTTTATGAGAGCTGAAAGCTTCCACTGATCGATCGGTGTGATTAATGAAAGCATCGATTACAAACTAAAATTTAGCACACAAGTACTCAGTGGGGCTGAAAACAAAGAATAACTCTGGGGCTTTGAATTCCTGAAGAGGCTGCAATTCTGAAGGTCTGAGAAATCCATCCACTTTACTTTTCCACCACCAAATGTTATTATTTTTCTTTTTAAAAAAGCTTTCCCTCTCTTTTGGAACCCAAGATAAGAACACTGCTTTCTTTTCATGTTTAATCGACTTCAACCTCCTTTCTAAGAGCTGGGCTACACATTACGTTCAAGAGTAGCCCAGCTTTTGCCTCTTGGAAATTCTGCTTTCACAGATTCACAGAATCATAGAATGGTAGAGTTTGAAGGGACTCAGAGGATCATCTAACCCAACCCCCCAACAATGTAGGAATACGCAGGTGGCCCTTATGGGAATCAAACCCACAACTTTGGCGTAATTAGAACCATGGTCTAATCACCTATTTCTGAGGCTATTCCCCCCCCCCCCCCCCGGGTTTGGGAAGAGGGTGAATAGGGGAAATTAGCTAATGAATTAAAGAGCTAAGTGGAGATCAACAACAGGCAGAGAAGTCAGCCAGCCACTCCTTATACTCTACATACTTGTGATCCCCTTTGTGTTTTCGGCCTGCTGGTGGGGCAGCTTTTGGAATTCTCAGTCACCTGCACAGTGCTGGTTATAATAACAGAAAGCCAAACATTACAAAACCCACAGGCAACCCAACTATGCAGTGCTCAAAGCAGGGACAATGATAATACTATATATATATAACCAGTGCTTTTTTTCAGCTGGAGCACAGTTCTGGCACCTCTAAGGTGGGTGCCATTGCGGGCCAGCACTCCCCTGCCCACTTCTTGGCTTTACGGACTTCTAAGAAGCAGGAGTAAAGGCACAATGGAGACAACGAAGCCCTTAAAAATAAGTCCAAATTATATCAAACTGCCTTATATTGAGTCGTGCCACTGGTCCATCTGGCTCAGGGGTAGCCAATGGAATGCCCTCCAGGTGTTGTAGACAACAACTCCCGTCATTCCTGACTATTGGTCATGTTGGCTGGGGAAGATGGAGTCCAAAACCTCTGAAAAGCGTCACATTGCCAACACCCTGATCTAGTTCAGGATTGTCTACAGTGAATGGGAGCCATTCTCCAGGGTTTCAGACAAGTAAAATTCCTTTCTGACATAAATAGCACCTCCTCTGCCACCTACACTTTCCAGCCAACTTCAGCAATGTTAAGATTACATGAAATAAATCTTTTGTCAAGGAGTATCCTCAATAAGGCACACAAGTTTATCTTTTTATAGCAGGGGAGGTGCTTTGCTGTCACAGAAAGCTCATCTTCCTGTCATGCTTGTTTCCTTTGCACCCAGCAAGCACTACGCAGATGTGCCAAAATAATGATTCTACATTTTGAAGCAGTACAAGTAGGCTGAGAAGGAAGCCTCCTGCTTTGAAGATCAGTGGTGTGTCAAAATGCACTTGAATATTCTGGAAAAGGAGGAGACTAGCAAATAGTTTTTATGCAAAAACAAAACAAAACATTCTTTCCTTCTCAGAGCCTACCCAATAGCCCAAGTCACCGCTGAGGAATCTTTTTTATAAGATGCATAGAATATGTGTCAGTTTATTTGCACAAAGAGTTTGAATGTGACTTCTTCAGTCTTGGAATAAAACTACTTATTCAAAACTGATTAACCTCCTGGGTAAGTGGAAGGCGGTATTCTATCCCTAGTAAGTTCCTGATGCAAACTTAGATCCTAGATGTGATAACAGGTGCACGTATTTGCAAAAAGAAAATGTGCATTTATATTCCCCTATTATGTATAAGAAAGACACTTTTGCAGCAGATTGGTTCTGTTTTATTGCATATATGAACAACCTGAGAAACATGGGTCTTCTGGCAACGTACAACATTTTTTGGTTGGTTTGACATCTGGACAGCATGCTTTTCCTTTTATAACTGCACAGATCCTGATATATCAAAGTCTTATTTTTAATGCTTTCGTATTCTGCACTAGGCTGCACATTTTTTGTTGTTGAAGAATAGGAAGCTTCAGGTTGTTCTACTAAATGATAGATGTCATAACAAATGCCTAAAATAGAAAAGAAAGAAAAAATAGCTTACCAGGGGTTCATTTTTTATTAAGTACATCCATGTCATTTTTAGAGCATACATAGAGCTTTGGATGGGGCACAATTGGTCTCCAGTGTGGCAGTTAGAATGCAAGCAGGCTTAAACACCCAACTTAGAAGGAATAAGCAAGAATCTGAGCTTCAGCTGCAGTTTATGTAAGGGACTACGTGCTGGGAGGTCAGTCAGATAGTGGCAGCCAGCAAACTTCCACAAGTGCAGCCAATGGGGCTGCATGGCAGGCTGTTCAACCCCACCTGTTACATTGAGAATATAGCTCTAGAGGGCATTGTAAGAGAAAAGCCCATGCAATTTCAGGTATGAGTGTTTCATTTGTTTTGGGGACACAGGATACCCCAGAATAAAGTCATTTTGATCTGAAAGAGATGGACAGGGGAGGCAGCCTACTGGTCCAGATCAAGGGAAAGTGACCCAGCCCCATTAACCTGGTGGCATCGAGGAAATTATTAGTTGAATACCCAAGAGCAGATGGTGCCAGGTATTCACAGTGGGGTTTAGGATCCCATGTCAAGTGGGGGGAGAACTGTGGTTTTGTAATAATGTGTAGTCAGTAGAAGAGACTGAAGTGGTGATCGGGTAGAAAAGAATGGGAAGGTCATGGAGGAAGACAGGATTCTAGGCCCTCTTTCCCAGTTCTGTGCCTTTACCTGCACATCCAGCCATTGTTTGTCATCCCAGAAAAAGAAGTGGGGCAGTTCAGAAAGGCACACCATCTCTCATATTCTGAAGGAGACTCAGTGAATTACTTTGTTCCTGAGCATTTCTGCTCAGTGCATTAATCTGAATTTGATGGTGCTGTGAGAGTGGTGCACAGATATGGCATAAGAGATCTCCAGTCTTCCTTCTGACTCCTCCCAAACTGTTCAAGGGAATTTTGATTCATTGGAGTTCTGTTAACAAAAGTCAATTTTACATGGCTATGGCTCATCTTATGGGTTGCTCTATCTCATGTGCAGCATTTGAGCCTTTTGGCTCTTTGCCGGAGTGGACTTTGAGGAGCCAGGCTGGTTGGACAGAGAGTTCATTGCTTGCATGTTGTTTTTTTAGTGGGACAACAGGGGTTGGTGCAGCTATGCAAGGATTTAACAGGCAAGCTTCAGGTCTCGTTGGGTAGAGAGAATTGAATTAGATGCAGCAGCTCAGTTTTCTCGCCTTCCTTGAGAAAAACTGACTGTACTGCAGCAGAAGGGAGAGGAGGTGTTAGCATTAAAGAAAGTAACACTGAAGAAATTACAGGAACCCTCTGTCACCTCAGTTTTGCATGCCATGTGCTCACTCCTGGCAGAGCATTCATGAGATGGCTGTGTGATGCCATAAAAGCTATGAGAGCTGCGTATCACAGGGTTAGAGTTATGTCAGAAATGAGGAAGGATCTTAGGCTATGGATGGAATTTTTGAAATCATTTAATGGTTTAAAGCTAACCTGCTTTTAGACGCACCATAGGAAAAGGTCCATGAGAGCAGTATGGCAACATCATATGATAAAATATGCCCAGTTAGAGCCTTAAGGGACTACCTAGACATGAGAGGTCAGTCACTAGGACATCTGTTTTGTCCTGCCAACAGAGGCCCATTGATGAAGTTCCTATTTTGGACCATAACAAAGAGGCCTTAGGAATGAATGGGTGCCTGTTTCCAGGACTTCAGAACACATTCATTTAGAATTGGGGCAGCACCAAGAGGGAATTCATAGTATAGGCAGATAGCAGTTTTCTGTCTATATGTCATATGCATGGTTTCTGAATGGGCAGTGGAAAGACAGTTAATGTTTGTTTATTGTTCACTGTTGTTCTCTTGACAGGTGACTGGGATGGAGGAGACCAAGTCAGAGTCTTCATTACAGGCTACAGCATAGTTTTTGGGGACAGCCATAGGACAACAGGCCCAAATGGAGCTTAGCCGGATGCAGGCAGTTCAATGGTTGGCTACGAAGGAACTAGCTCAGGAAAGGGTGTTGCCCGCTATCTTCCAGAAGGGTGTGGTCAAGCAGCCATCTCACTTCCTGGTTCTGCATATGAGTGGTAATGACCTCAGGCTGGTGAAATGCAAAGTTTTTATTTTACAAGCTTGTTTTGATTTTGATGCTATTAGATGAAGGCGGCCCAAGGTGTTGATTCTTTAATCAAATATCTTACCTGGGAAAGTGTGGCAAGGGCATTCAATAGACTAGAAAGGAAAGTGAACAGGGTATTGAGGAAAGCTTTACAGCAGGTGGTGAGATAAAGTATAACAGGGCTGAACTTTCTAGATAAGGTAGAATATATTTATCGGATATGGGAAATTAAACATCCCTGGTGGATCTGCATAGGGATGTGTAGTTAGCGATACTGGAGAGGTCGGAGAAGAAATGCTAAGTTGTGACTTGCCCTCCTGCAATGGCAAAATTGTGCAGGGAAAGGGAAGAGGCTGGAAGAAACAGTGAGTACCCTGTTCAGGTGAATAGCAATTCCTAAAACTTGCACATAGGGCTGTGGCACTCGTGAGACAAGGAGAGGGTTACTTTTGAGGCTATCCTGTGGCACTAACTATGGGGCTACAATGGGACGAGAATGAGGAAGGCCTGCCTCCTCACTTGAAGAGGTGTGGCATGGGAAAGGGGTGGAATTAATGCCCCCTTTCCTCTTTGCAGGGTAGGCTTGCCCAATGATGACAGGCGTAACAGCCTGGTAGTTTATATTTCCTGCACATCCACTTTCCCCTCTGCAGATCGCAAGATCAACTGTAATTTTAAAAGGGATCCTTGTGCCTTGTTGTTTATTTGTGATGTCCCCACAGAGTGCTTTCATCTGTCACCTTCTCTGGGTCTTAATTTCTGGCAATTCCTCCGATAAAAGCCCTTTGTCATTGCTCTCTGTTTCCCAGTGAAGTGATGTGTCCATGGCATAAACATCAGCAAATGAGAATTGGCTATCATGCAGGCCTCAAACACTGCAGAATCTGGGGTCAAGGTTGGGCCGAGTTACTAGTTTACTGAGAGACCATCAAAAGTTACAATTATCTTCAATTTTAATCCCTTTAAAATGGGAGCAGTAACAACCCTACCATTTTGTTGGGAGGCCAAATATGAGTTGTGGTACAAGTGGATTTCATCAGTCTGTGTATTTCTTTATTAACAAACTTTGTATGCCGCCTCATAACATAAAGCTTTCTAGGCTGCTTACATACAGTCATACCTCGGGTTAAGTACTTAATTCGTTCCGGAGGTCCGTACTTAACCTGAAACTGTTCTTAACCTGAAGCACCACTTTAGCTAATGGGGCCTCCTGCTGCCGCTACGCCACTGGAGCACAATTTCTTTTCCCATCCTGAAGCAAAGTTCTCAACCTGAAGCACTATTTCTGGGTTAGCGGAGTCTGTAACCTGAAGCGTATGTAAGCTGAAGCGTATGTAACCTGAGGTACCACTGTATTTCCAAACATAGGAGCCAGCTACCAGGAGCCGTGGGGGCTTTTACCCCCATAATAAAATTTTTGAGGGTGCTGCCCCCCCCAGTTGATGGGCATTCCCATTCAAATGGTGTGTGTGCATTGCATCATGTGATTGGTTTTGCGGGACAGGTCTTACCTAGGCCCCCACAATAGTTTATTCAAGTTGGCACCTCTGTTTCCAGATGTTGTTCGCTTTGGCCAGTCAAAAAGCAGGAAATGCTGCTGCAGCAGCTGTGGAGGTTACAAACATATATTTCCAAACTTCAGGTCCAACCCGAATGAGAACAAGGACGTCTTTTGTAGCACTTTTATGCTTTGGTCATTTTCCATCAAGAAAATGGAACTTTCAAGCTGCTCCTGCCACACAAAGTACTGAATGTCCTCTGCTTTTTAGCAGGTTTCCTATGAGCTGACATGAAAGCACTAACCATCTAGTTCTCCAGTGCCCTTATTATCTGCACTCTTCCCAGCTCCCATTTCGCAGTGTCACTTTAACCTTAGAAAATATAGAAGCCACAGGAGGAAATAGATCTAGAGTTGCTGAATGTTGAGAGGAAAGGCACTGATGCTTGACGCACTCAATATTTTTGATGCTCTTTCTGCTTTCTCCCTCCCTCCCTTTCATGGCTAACTTTGTACTTTCCATTCACATGTTCACGTTTGGGAGAGCTTGTTTGGGCAGCTGGCAGGGCCCCCAAGCCCCAACAGGGCCCACTAGCACTGGCTTCCAAGCCTTGGGCTTACCTGGTGGCAGGCAGCCATTTTAATTTCCCAGAATGACCCTGATGTCACATTGCTCCAGGGCACTGTGGGGAAATAAACTTGCCACCTGCAATCAGATCACATAACTAAATTGGCCTGTGTTTGATGTAGCACCTTATTATTCCTCTCTAGCCCTTATGAAATGCCGCTTTGTTTTATCATTTCAGATGTCTCAGAAATGGACCAACTGAGCTGTTTTTATTGTTGAAAGTATTTTCTGGCTGACAATGGGTTCACAAAAGTGTTTTAATGTGTGGTTCTTGACACTAAAATGCTTTCACAAAGGTGTCTAGCACATCCCAGTCTGTTCTGCAACCATCTTGATGTGAAAATTACTTTTCTAGCCTGTTCCATTTCGTTCTGCCTTTTACATTTACTGTCAAATTGAATAACGATCAAAGACTTACTGTTCTTTATACACATATTTAAAGCACTTAAAAAATGTTCTGTTTCCAGTCCAGAGTATGTTGGTAGAGTAACTTATTGTTAGGACAACCAATTTGGCTTCAACCTAGTTTCCCAGTTGGAGGCACAGCCTTAACTTAAAGAAAATTCGGCCTTCACCGCTACCCTCACTGATAAAAAAAGGACTACATACTGTTGCACACCACCCCAATATCCAAGCAGTGCAAGGTTCAGAGGTTCCAGGCACTTCCCCTGGGTTTGGTTTCCTCGGAATGAGAGACAGAGGAGACTGTGGTGTCTTTATGATATATGGTTTATTTACACATATATACAACCTGAGCCTATGTTGGGGAGTGGGGGCTCACAGCATTAATACCTCAATAAGTTATTGCTTCTTCCATAGCCACAGTCTTGGATTCAAGCAGAAATCAAGGATGGTTCTCCCTTACAGGCTTCTGCTTGCAACCTGCTTCTAGCTTCTAACTCTCACCTTTGTCTTTTGTCCTTCTAACTACCAGCCACTTAAGGGAGGGGGCTTCACCCATTTGTCCTCTGGCCTGGCACCTCTGCTTCCAGCCATGCTGACCTGACAGGGAAGGCCTGATCGAACAGGCCAATCAGGTTGCAAGGGATGCTTTCGCTCTTAACCAACCACAGCTCCCATAATTATTGGGGGGAAGTCATGACTATTTAAAGTGGTGTCATAGTGTTTTAAATGTATGGTGTGTATATGGCACTGGTCCTGCAAAACCTTATTATTAATTATTATTATTAATTATTATTTATTGGATTTATATGCAGCACATTTCTCAGAGCATTTCACAGAACAAAATCAAAATATAAAACCACAAAATTTATAATCAAAATATAAACAAGAACCCAATAACCCCCCTGACTAAAAAAAACCCCCACATTTTAAAAGGGCATAGGATGTCAATCAAATCAACCAAAGGCCTGGTTAAAAAGGAACGTTTTTGCCTGGTGTCTAAAGTTATATAATGAAGGGGCCAGGCGAACTTCCCTGGGGAAGTTCCACAGACAGGGAGCCACTTCAGAGAAGGCCTGTTTTCGTGTTGCCACCCTCTGGACCTCTCGAGGAGGCACATGACGAAGGGCCTCAGAAGATGATCACAGGATCCGGGTAGGTTCATATGGAAAAGGCAGTCCTTGAGGTATTGTGGTCCTGAGCCTTTTAAGGCTTTATAGGTCAAAACCAACACTTTGAATTGGGCCTGGAAACTAATTGGTAGCTAGTGCAGTCGGACCAGGTTCGGTGTAATATGCTCAAACCATCTTGCTCCGGTGAGCAACCTGGCCACTGAATTCTGCACTAGTTGAAGTTTCTGAACCATCTTCAGAGGCAGCCCTACATATAATGCATTGCAATAATCTAACCTTCAGGTTACCAGAGCTTAGACAATAGTAGTTAGGCTATCCCTGTCCAGATAGGGGCGTAGCTGGGCCACCAGCTGAAGCTGTTGGAAGGCATTCTGGGCCACTGAGGCCACCTGAGCCTTGAGCGACAGCAAAGGATCCAGGAATACCCCCAAGCTAGGAACCTGCTCCTGCAGAGGAAGTGTAACCCCATCAAGAGCAAGTGATCTTCCACCCATCCGGTCTAGTGAACCACCCACTAACAGTGCCTCAGTGCAGCGCGAGGCTGAAAGGGGCGACACAGCATTGTGCCGGGGTTTAAATTGCCCTGGCCACGCCCCCCGAGCCACCCAATTGGCCGCTCACTGTATGGCGTGGCCAGGGCCCCTCAGTGTGACACGGGACGTAGTCTCGCCCCAACGCTGAGGTAGGAGTGGGCCTGGCGGCGAGACCGCAACCTGCCTCCACTCGGAAGTGGAAGCGATTATACAGTGATTCCTCAACATTCCTCCTCCCTATTCTTTCAGCTGAAATAGGCTCACAATCTTTGGGTTCACAAAGGCCGTCAAGGATAGGAAACCTCCTGCTTAACTGTGTGCCATCATGATTTTATCCTCATAGTCCTGAATTATTTTGCTCGTACAGTGGTGCCCCGCAAGACGAATGCCTCGCAAGACGGAAAACCCGCTAGACGAAAGGGTTTTCCGTTTTTCAATGCGCTTTGCAGGACGAATTTCCCTATGGGCTTGCTTCGCAAGACGAAAATGTCTTGCGAGTCTTGAGATTTTTTTTCGCTCCCCCCCCCCTTTTTCTAAGCCGCTAAGCCTTTAATAGCCTTTTAGCAGCTAAGCCGCTAAGCCGCTAAGCCTTTAATAGCCGCTAAACCACTAATAGCGCTAATCCGCTAAGCCGCTAATAGGGTTGCTTCGCAAGACAAAAAAACCGCTAGACGAAGATACTCGCGGAACGGATTAATTTCGTCTTGCAAGGCACCACTGTACTAAAAAGGGTTTGAAAAGAAAAAAAACTTCTGCAAGGAATATAGAAATATATAAGCAGAAGGATGAAATTGGAGAATAATTGCATATAGGGGCCTCTAAAACGCGATAGGAAAAAATAAAGAGGCTTGTTTTTGTTATGTGGACGCATAATTCCATCTGCTTGTAATCCTGTTAAGCAAATTGATGTGCTCCAAGCAGCTCAGTGCGTAAAGCATGTAAGAGCCTGCAGAGTTAAGAGCGCGGATTGAATAATGCCCCTAAGGACCACATTAAAAGGCACAAAATCCCCTCCGATGTGATTCTGTGTTGGTTCAAACAATAAGCTGCCTATTACTATGAGTGACTTGTGAGACACTGAAATAGGAAATTATGACCATTATAAAACCAGTCCGTTGTGATTTATGCTGATGCTGAATTGATAGGTGCCGCAGTAAAAGAGTAAAACAAAACAACTGAACCAGAAATTGCTCTGGCTACAAAGAGGAAGTAAGTGTGCAAAGAACTGCCCGCAGGGACCAGGAAATAACTAACTAAAGGGCCAGTATAGAAGTGCTCTGAGCTAAATTAACAGGAAACACAATCTGAAGAGCTGGAATCCACGAAAAGCCCCCTTGGTAAAAGCCTTTACTAGACAGTCAGTTGCTATAATTGCACTGAAAGCCTGAAAAATCAAAACAAACCAAGTTTCTTAAAATACAGAAGAATGCACAAAAAACAACAACACTGGAATTGGCTACAATGTTCTCTGTAATAACAACTGAGTGAGAAAATGATATTAATTCCAGAGAAACAGTGTGAGAAAACAATTAAAAAAACCCACCTGTCTCCCTAAAAGCACATCAAGCGAGTCATGATCCTATGGGGACACCTAGTGAACATCCTCATAGGCAAAGAAATATTACATTATAATATACCGCATTTTTCGCTCTATAAGACGAACCAGACCACAAGATGCACCTAGTTTTTGGAGGAGGAAAACAAGAAAAATAATATTCTGAATCTCAGAAGCCAGAACAGTAAGAGGAATCACTGTGCAGTGAAAGCAGCAATCCCTCTTGCTGTTCTGGCTTCTGTGATAGCTGCACAGCCTGCATTCGCTCCATAAGACGCACACACATTTCCCCTTACTTTTTAGGAGGGAAAAAGTGAGTCTTATAGAGCAAAAAATACGGTAGATCTTTTAGAGTACATTAATATAACAAGCACATGTACACACACCCTGAATATGCTCCCTGGGAGTAGCATAAGAAGCTATTCTGCTTCTGCATGAGCACTAGGATTCTCAGGCATAATCTTTTGAGTTTTAAGATTGGGGGCTAAGGGTATTTGGGGCATAATGCTAGAGAAGTATGTAGCGGCTGTTCAGATCATTGGAAAAGCTGGGGGGGGGGGGTTGGCCCAGGAAAGGGCATTCTCTGTGGGTGTCCGTAAGTTGTGGAAGTGCCATCCCACAGAGCCTGGCCCCTGTGTTATACTGATATCACTGAATGCTGAAGACATACCTCTTTGCCTTGACTTCTGATACCTGATACAGGTTTTTTAGAACCCACCTTGTTCTGTAATTTTCAGTTGTTTTAAACTGCTTTTAATATTGTGTTTTAATTGTTGTAATCCACCCTGAGACCTTGAGGTGAAGGGAAGACTGTAAACTGTTTATTATTGTTGTTGTTGTTATTGGTTTCTATTGATTCATATGTTTGTTTGTTGCCTGTATAGGATATTGTTTTTTAATGTTTGATGTTTTGTTGTGTTTTTATATATGTTGTAAGCTGCTCAGAGAGACTGGGAAAACCCAGCAAGATGGGTGGGGTATTAAAAAATAATAATTAAAAAAGGTATTATTATTATTAAGAATTGAAATGCCACTGCAGAAAATCTCCTGTCTCTGGTATTCACAAAATAAGTCTGATTTAAAGGGAGGAAAGAGCCTAAGACAATAATATTAAACAACTGGTACACTGTTCCTTTCAGAGCATCCTTCTCCTCACTTTGCTGGGATGTGCAAAGAGGGCACAGGGATAAAATATATGCAATCCATGTAATGATGGATTCTATGCATGGTGTCATGGAAATGCAGTTTGTCCTAGGTAGGATTTTAGTTATCTTAAATAAATAGGCAAGGCCACAGATAATCAGCAAGACATCCAGTAGGTACGCCTTTATTTATTTAATTCTACTGGAGTAGGTCTGGACCTCGAGGTCAAAACCCAAAAGTGCTGCCTTTCAGTTGAGGACAACGCAACAACCTAAATTTGAATGTTTCATAATAATCCGTTCATAGTATTTCTGAAATGTGACTGGTAATGTCTCCTGTTGTTCATGTTTCACATAAAAAAGAACCATGTAGCTCTTAGAGCAATATTCAAAGTATGCCAGAATAAATTATAATTAATCCAATGAATGATATCAGTTCTATGCATGATATTTGCTATTTGTGTTACACATAAACAGAAGGGTTGGATCCAGTCATGCCTTTAAGCAAAACGGGAGAGTCCTTTCTTTCATGAAAGAGTCTTTTGCCTAATAGAAGCTTCCACTAGTGGAAGAAAGGAGGCAATCTGTCCTTCCCAACTGTTCTAGAAGGTCCTCCAACCCTTCAGAACAGATTTCTCGGCAGCTATGGGGGGGAATCAGCGAAGATCAGCCCCACTTCTATTAGCAGAGGTGTTGGCTGGATGAAAAGCCCTTCCGTCTGTGGAACAGAACAATTAGATTCCACCCAATGATCTCATTGTTGCAGTTCCGCATAATTTTTCATTGCATGGCTCTTAAGTCCTTAAAAGTTTATTCAGCTCCATACTACTAAGCAGTAACTGCATAATTGAATGTGCCTCCGAGACAGCGTTTGAGACTTCCCTGAATTAGTAATGCCCAAAGGACTATTTATGGTGGTTTGTAATTAAGAGACTGGGGGCCTTATTTCTTTCTAATTAGAGCTTGCCTCCAAATTGTCATTCATACTGAGAAAGTTATCCCATAATGCCACAAGCTTAATGAAAAGAAATTGTCTTTGAACACAAACACCTTATTCCTCTGGTACCTGGAAACCCTATGGGACAGGGACATAAAAGAATGAGCAGAAGAAATGTAATCATTCTTCGGGTTCATTAGTCTCACAATTTGCATCTAAAGGTGAAACTGGATTCTGACCGTGCTAATATGTAGAAACTGCAGGTTGTATTCAACTAAGGCATTGCCTAAGAGGAACAACTTCTGATAATGGAACAGAAATACCCCTCCCTCTTCTTCCCACCCCACCCCACACATCTCGTGCACCCCTCAAATCTATTTTGGGGGTCCCCCAACTCTCTGGAGGATATGAATGTGTTTGTAGAGGTGCACAAGGGCAGGAGAGAAAATTCTGTTGTGCAAGTTGTTCTGCTTGTGCAATGACTTCATTGAATTCAACCCAGCATGTTAGAATACCAGCTTCCAATTGCTTCCCTCCAAATCCTCTTTTTGAAGCTGTCAGAGCTGGCTCCAGGTCCCAGCTCACAGAGGACCAACGCTAGCCGGCAGTAATGTACAAAAGTCTTTATTGAAGTACAGTCTCCATTTTCAAGCCGCAGCGCCCCAGCTCTACGTCTAGGGGTTAGATCGGCGAAGCTCCATCTGAGTCTCCGCCCCCTGTACACCAGTTTAAGATTCTAGCCTTACTCCACCTCTTCCGTCTCTCCTTTCTCCTCTGGGTCCTGCTACCCCCCGGGGTCCCTTCCTTCCTGGATTCTTCTGACGCTGACGTTGACCCCCCTGACTCCTCCCCCTCTTTTCGGCGGGCTTTGGGACCTGGCTCCCTATCCGGGCTGCCAACTGCGCCGCCCTCCTGTACATTTGAACTTGGCGCACGCGCCCAGCCTTCAACCTTCCTCTCGACCGTTTCCTCGCTCCCCGATGGAGGCGTGGCCAATCCTGACTCATGTCCTCCCACTGGCAGTGCGCCGCCTGATCCCGATGCCTGGGACTCCTCCCCCCTACTGCACTCTGGTGTGGACGCTGGTCCTGATTTCCAACTGCTGCTCTCTGAGTCCCCTCTGGCCCCTTCTTCCTGGGGTGTCCCCCTAGGCACCCCCCTTGCTCTGACCATGGGAGCCCCTTTCTGTGAATCTTCCGATTCGCTGGAAAGACTCAGAGACCTCGGACCGCTGTCATCGCTAACATTTCCTTCGGACTCCTCCCCCTCGCTCTCTATTTCCTCCCTTTCCTGTGCCTCTGCTCCTGAACCCCTGACATCCATCCCCCCCTCGAAGCCCCCCCTTCCCCCCTCCCCTCCTTCAGGTGTGGGTACTGGGTGCTCCGTCGTTGTGGGGGTGAGTGCCGGATACAGTTCGTCCCCCGTGGCGTGCATCCAGCCGGATAAGTCCGGCTCGTCCTCCGTGCTCTTGCCGACCTCAATTTCCTCTGCTTCCATCTCTTTGCCGCCGTGCTCGAACCCAAGGTCCTCCCCCAACACGTCCATGTCCGTCTCTCCCCCGGTCTCCTCCGGGGACGTTGCCTGCCAAGGACCCCCCAGCCACTTCCTGCGCCACTGCTCCTCTGGTCGATCGTCCCACCAATAGGAACGGTCTGAGGCAGACCCCGAGGGTGATCCCTCCGGGGAACGTGTTTCTAGTGCCGGTTCCTCGGCCGAGGTGAACCCCTGGAATGTGCTGGCTGAAAATGTGGGTGTGAAAAGCCAGTCGTCGAAATACTCGGCTGGCATGGGCCTGTGTGGGAAAAGGGCATGAAACTCGTCCTTGAGAAGAGGTTCGTCCAAGGCATAGTCTGGCACCCAACTGTTGGCGCTGGCCGGGGTACCTTCTCTGGCGAGAAGATATTCTACTCCCTCTTCCCCCCATCTCGAGTCTAAAATCTCTGTGACCTCGTTGACGGGTTCCCGCCTTGGCGACCCCCCCCTTGTGGGCGTCTCCCTGAACGGGTCTGGTGCCGTGCCTGGCTCCTGAAATCTATGAGGTGCTTTGTAGGGCGTGAGCACTGATCTATGGAAAACTGGGTGCATTCTGGATCCCTCCGGCAGTGTCAACCGGAAGGCCACTGGATTGACCTGTGCCTCGACTTGGTAAGGTCCTAGCTGCTTATGCCCTAGCTTCTTCTTCGCTAACGATCTGGCCGGCACTGCCTGGGCTGCTAACCAAACCCAGTCTCCCACCTGTATGTCTTCCCCAACCCTTCTGTGCTTGTCAGCCTGCAGTTTGTATGCGTGCTTTGCTAGTTCTAACTGCCTCCGAAGCTGTTCGTGAACCTCCTGCAACTCTGATGCTAAGGCTTCCGCTGCCTGTGGCTCCCCCTCCCCCACTCTCGCTAATCCCGGGAAGGTTCTGGGATGCCTCCCGTTGTTGGCGAAGAACGGTGTCACCCCCGTGGACACGTGCTTCGTGTTGTTGTAGGCGAACTCAGCGAGCGGCAGGTAGTCCACCCATGTTGCCGGCTGCTGATTTGCGTAGCATCGCAGGTACTGCTGCATGATGGCGTTGACTCGCTCCGCTTGTCCGTTTGTCTGCGGGTGTCTCGCCGACGCTAGGTTGATCTTGACGTTCAGGAAACCCATCAGCTTCTGCCAGAAGTTCGAGATGAACTGTCGCCCCCGGTCGGACAGGATAGACCGTGGCAGACCGTGAACCCTGAACACGTGGTCTATGAACAGTTTGGCGGTCTGTTCCGCCGTGGCCACCTTCGCGCACGGAATGAAGTGGGCCATTTTGGTGAACATGTCCACCACCACTAGCACTGCCGTCTTGCCCCTCGAGCTGGGTAGATCCGTGACAAAGTCCAGGGCCACCCTCTCCCACGGTTCGAGCGGTGTCTGCAGCGGTTCGAGCAGTCCCGCCGGCGGTTTGTGCACTGACTTGGCCCTTTGGCAGGTGTCGCACCTCGAGACGTAATCCGCGACTTCCCCCCGCATCTTGGGCCACCAAAAATCTCTGGCTACTAATTCTACCGTCTTCTCTTTGCCAAAGTGCCCGACGGTGGGTGCGTTGTGCAACTGCTGCAGTACTTTCACGCGGAGGTCGTCTCCCGGTACGTAGAGGGCCCCTCTGCGGATGAGCAATCCGTCGCGTATCTGGAACTCGTCGTCCTCCGCCGTGCCCCTGTGCACCTCCTCCATCTTGGCTTGTGCGAAGGGGTCCTCCTGCAGTGCTCGACGTACAGCATCCAGGTCCACGGTTGCTGAAGCGCACGCCCACGCTTTCGGTGCGAAAATGTGCTTGGCCGCCGCTGGTGCCGCCTCCTCGAGGTATTGCGGCTTTCTGGACAGTGCATCCGCCATGATGTTGTTGTCGCCTGGGATGTACTCTATCCTGAAGTCGAAATCCGCAAAGAACTCCGCCCATCGTATGTGCCTCTGGTTCAGGAACCTTGCCGTGCGCCAGTACTCCAGGTTTTTATGGTCCGTGCGGACCTGCACTGTGTGTTTGGCTCCAATGAGGAAGTGCCGCCACGCCTTGAATGCTGCATGAATGGCCAGCAACTCCCTGTCCCAGATGGTGTAGTTCTGCTCTGACTTGCTGAGCTTCCTGGAGTAGAAGGCACACGGTCTCCAGTCCCCATGCGGGTCTTGCTGCAACAGTACTGCTCCCACGGCTCTGTCTGAGGCGTCCGTTTCAACCCTCATCGGTCTGCTGGGATTCACATGCAGTAGCTGCTCTTCGGACGAGAAGAGACGCTTGAGTTTCTGAAAGGACTGCTCCGCTTGCTCCGTCCAGATGAACTTCTTCTTCTTGGAGCTGAGCGTGTCGGTAATGGCCGCCGTCTGCATCGCGAACCCCTTGATGAACTTGCGGTAAAAGTTGGCGAAACCGACAAACCGCTGGACCTCCTTCCGATTGCGCGGGCTCTTCCAGTCCAACACTGAGCGAACCTTGGCGCTGTCCATGGCGAGCCCCTTGTCCGACAACTTGTAGCCCAGGAAATCTACCTCCTTCATGTCGAACTGGCACTTCTCCAGCTTGGCGTACAGCCTGTGCTCCTGCAGTCTCTGCAGAACTTCCTTGACGTCTCCCTCGTGGGTCTCCTCTGATTCTGAAAATATCAGGATGTCGTCCAGGAAGCAGACGCATTTCTTGTAGAGGAGACCCGCCAATACGTGATGCATGAAGGCTTGAAAACAGTGGGAGCCATTTTGTAATCCAAAGGGCATAACTCTGTATTCATAGGTGCCCAGGGGCGTGAACATGGCAGTCTTCCATTCGTCGCCCTCCCGTATGCGAATCAGGTTGTACGCCCCTCGCAGATCCAACTTTGTGAAAACGCGTCCTTTCCTCACCGTTGCGAGCAGGTCATCTATCTTGGGCATGGGAAAGGCTGTGGGCTTGGTTTTCGAGTTCAAAATTCTATAGTCCACCACAAGCCTTTTTTGGGGCGTGTCCTTCTTCTTCACAAAGAATACAGGACTGCCCCCCACTGCCTTCGACTCCTGGATGAAACCGCGCTTCAAGTTGAGGTCTATGAACTCCCTGAGTTCCTGCAGCTCGTCTTCAGACATGGAATACAGTTTCCCGGTTGGCAGCGTCGCCCCTGGCAGGAGGTCAATCTTGCAGTCATAGGACCTGTGGGGAGGCAGCTTGTCCGCTTCCTTCTCGCAGAAAACCTCCAAAAACGCTGCGTACTTGAGTGGCACTGCTTGCAGCGTGCCTAATTGTAGCTGCGGGTCATCCTCTTCCCCTTCCGGGCTAGGCAGAATGCAATGTTCCGCACAGTATGAGGAGCCGAAGGTCAGTTGTCGCTGGTACCACGCCAATGCTGGGCTGTGCCTGTGCAGCCAACTCATGCCTAATACTATAGGCGTGTCCGACAGTTGGGTGACATTGAAGCTGATGACTTCTCGGTGATTCCCAATTTGCATCACCATCGGAGGCGTTTGCTGCACCACCTGCCCCCCCAGCAATTCCCTGCCATCCACCGTGACAACCTTCAGAGGCAGCGTGGCTGGCAGGAGTGCTATGTTGTGCTCTTGAATGAAATCCAGTCCTATGAAGTCTGCGTTACTACCAGAGTCAATGGTAATCGGCACTTCCATAGTGAGTCCATTGGGTAGTTGGAGCGATGCTGTGAGCTGCACCACTGGTTTGGGCGGGAGGGGGTCTGTGGGCTGCAAAATCTCTGGGGACGGCTTCATTGACTTGTCTGGCTGGGCCCCAGTGCCTCTTCCTCCAACCAGACTCTGTCGTTTCCCTGCTGTGGTTCTCTCTGCTGAGTTGCGTCTGTTACTGTTGCTGAGGCTGAAGTGTGCTTGTGGAGCCTCTGGGGACACTCTTTCGCCATGTGCTGAGCACTGTCGCAGATGTAGCACTTCCTGTTCCCTCTAGGAGGCTTCGCTTTGACTGCTCCCGGTGTTAGGGCTCTGGTTGCTGACTGAGCCCTGGCGCCTCCAATTTCCATCGGTTCCTCTCCCCCTCCCTGCGGAGGTGTGGATTGCGCACGCGCTGCATCCTTGGGAAAGAGGGGAGGTGCTCTCACTGGCGTACGTCCCCAACGTCCTTCTTCTCTGTTCCATGGACGTTCTTCCAGACGCACCCCAATTTGCAGCGCCCGCCGGACAACTTCCTGAGTGCTCTTTGGTCTCTCCCCCCTTGCAATCTCATCTTTCACATTTGCATTCAAGCCTTCCCAAAAAAGGTCTCTGGCTGGGGCAGAATCCTTCTCCCATCCCAGCGCATGGACTAATGCAAAAAAGCGGGAATGGTACTGCCTTACACTGGCTCTGCCTTGTTTGAGCCCATGTATGTCTTTTCTGGCGATATCAATGTCTATATTTGATAAAAAACACGAATCCATCGCTTTAATGAATGCATCCGCATTTTGGAGCGCCGGATCCTTATCTCTCCACAGATTGCGCAGCCACGCTTTAGCTTCCCCATGCAAATGGGACAAGATAAACCCCACCTTCTCTTGCTCATCTCTAAAGTCTTTATCCAGCAGTTCCAGCGCAAACAGCACGTCTGCTCGGAAGTTAGGGTACTGCTGCAAATTCCCATCGAAATGAGATACCAGACTGCCTCCTCTTTTCCCCAGCCCAATCCCCTCTGATTTGGGTCTCGGTTGCCCCTGCTTAGCAAGCACTTCCAACCTGGCTTGGAGATCCCTGCAGGCGGCAGCCGCTTCCTCTTCCCTTTTCCTGGATGCGAGTACCTCCGCGTTGAGTTGTGTCACTGCATCTTGCAGGGCTGCTAGTTGCTGTTCTGTAGTCAACTTGCCTGACTTTTGTGAGCTCGCAAAGCACCAATCTTCTTCCCTCGCTGCGTCCACTCACGTTACGAGGTTTTTGGTGCAAAACTTTTGGTGGGATGGAGCTTACTGTCAGAGCTGGCTCCAGGTCCCAGCTCACAGAGGACCAACGCTAGCCGGCAGTAATGTACAAAAGTCTTTATTGAAGTACAGTCTCCATTTTCAAGCCGCAGCGCCCCAGCTCTACGTCTAGGGGTTAGATCGGCGAAGCTCCATCTGAGTCTCCGCCCCCTGTACACCAGTTTAAGATTCTAGCCTTACTCCACCTCTTCCGTCTCTCCTTTCTCCTCTGGGTCCTGCTACCCCCCGGGGTCCCTTCCTTCCTGGATTCTTCTGACGCTGACGTTGACCCCCCTGACTCCTCCCCCTCTTTTCGGCGGGCTTTGGGACCTGGCTCCCTATCCGGGCTGCCAACTGCGCCGCCCTCCTGTACATTTGAACTTGGCGCGCGCGCCCAGCCTTCAACCTTCCTCTCGACCGTTTCCTCGCTCCCCGATGGAGGCGTGGCCAATCCTGACTCATGTCCTCCCACTGGCAGTGCGCCGCCTGATCCCGATGCCTGGGACTCCTCCCCCCTACTGCACTCTGGTGTGGACGCTGGTCCTGATTTCCAACTGCTGCTCTCTGAGTCCCCTCTGGCCCCTTCTTCCTGGGGTGTCCCCCTAGGCACCCCCCTTGCTCTGACCATGGGAGCCCCTTTCTGTGAATCTTCCGATTCGCTGGAAAGACTCAGAGACCTCGGACCGCTGTCATCGCTAACATTTCCTTCGGACTCCTCCCCCTCGCTCTCTATTTCCTCCCTTTCCTGTGCCTCTGCTCCTGAACCCCTGACAGAAGCATACTCCAAAAATGTAGCTATGTTCATCAGTGCCTACCAGGCAGGGCACTTGACCTTCCCCCTTCCAGAATCCTAGATGTATTTTAATGTACACAGCCACATGAACGTCCAGCTAACGAGAAGTGTAGAGCGATTTCTGAGAGATTTAGAGTGATCCCATCGAGAGTGGCTGCCCAGCTAAGAATCTCTGCCCATTGCTGGAGAACGTTCCTGCGCCAGGAGACAGCTTAGATGAATGCTTGTTCTGATCTAATGACCCAATGACCTAATGATCCTGCTTCTGCAAATGTTATTCGATTTGGAAACCCTAGAAATACAGTAATATAAACCAATGCACACCCTGCAACTGTCCTGGAAAAAACAGGACGTCCCATTTCCTCCCACAACAGCATGGTGGCCGTTTTGGGTGCCATGCTCTCACAAGATACTGGGACGTCATCTCACCCCCCAAAAGCACTTTTTCAGGACTGTGATCTTGAGCAGTGCCCCAAAACATATATTTTGAGGGTGCCGTCCCCCCAAAGTGTTTTTTTGAAGCAGTGATCTTACATGGTGCCCCCAAATGTACTTTTTGGAGCACCAAGCCTGAAAAAGCACTTTTGAGGAGCCATGATCTCACGCAGGTCATGTGACTTGTGCAGGAGTGTGGCCCCGGAAGATGGTGTTCCAGTTTTCCCACACACCATGTTGGAGAGTATACAAATGAGTTGTGGTGCCTTTTTGTGTCCAGGTGAGGAGCTTGGGGGTCCTGCTGGGCCCTGCCCTTTCTGAGGGGTATGTGGGGGCAGTCAGTGGTCAAAGGTAACCCAGCAGAATAGAAACCAACAATGCTGACATGGTTCTCAGGAAACGGGCAGTGAAAAGCCTTTTCTTTGGGAACTGTGTACTGATCATTAGGAACAAAAGTGAAGTGAGGGAACAGAAGAGCACAAGCATTTTGTTTTCTCATAAATATATATGCAGTCACATTTATTTCAGCACTCATTTTAGAAAGACCTAAAACCTACATAATACCACTCTGTTACCCCTTGAGAATTTCTTATGTTTTTCAGCCCCCAAGATAACCTTATTTCCTAATTGATATGCTAATCACATTAATGTTTGAGCTTTCCAAAATTCTAATTAACAGCTTGCTTTGTCTCTAGCTAATTCACTAAATACTTGTTTCTTAACAAGATTAAAGGAGGCGGTGGATTTCCATTTTAGAACAAAACTGCTATCCTATATAAATCTAACCAAGTTTAACTGTTTTATACTGAAGTCCTATGCACACTTATCTAGGAGTAAGTTCCATTGCACCCAATGGCCCTTATGTATGAGCAGACAGGTACAGAATTGCACTGCCAGCTTCTCCTGAACAAACTATTGTTTTGTTTTTCATTCCTTTATTTAATTCATTTTATATGGGTGTTCTGAGAGCTCCAAGTCCCCTCATGAAACTAAATTCTTAGGTTCTATGGAGGGGTGAAGAAGCAATCCACGAGTTACAGAGATACTCTAACTTCTGAAATCTAGCAGGAGGGGAAGAGATGTCAGTGTATAAACAGGTTCCATATGAAAAATTCACAAAGCAATTACCTAAGTGTTTTTAGATTGCTTTAATAAGAGGACCTGCAACACAATGTTGCAGTGGAGCAGCCCACCCTGTTCCAGTCAGCCAAGCCCTCCCTCATAATACTCCATTGCATTCTCCCTCCCATCCATTCCTGTTGAGGAGCCAAAAGTTAGCAAGTGAGGACACCCCCCCCACAAAAGCCCCCATGGGCTGTTTGAGAGGTTTCTTCACCCCTTTAGGCTTTTCTCTTGCCAGATTTTTCGTAGTTCTGCAAAAAAAATTTGGTTCTCCTGAGCTAGCTGATACCACCATCCTGTGTATAGGTGCCGCTTTGACTTTATAAGCAGTGGCATTCATGTGTGGGCATCAGATATAGAAGTATTTCTGCCTTGCATTTTTATTCAAGTGTTGATGCTTTGATATACCCTGTACCTCTTCAGTACATAAGGTAGTATTCAACAAAATAATTGTGCTAGCAATTAGTGCTACTAAAATGGGATTTCCCCTACCTCTGTGCATGCCCCATTCTGTCCCACAATCTTTTATGGTGGTTGGGGGAACCCTCAGAACAGATTTAGAAGGTGTACGGGGGAGGAAGAGTGTTCCATTGAGAAAAGAATATCCCTTGTGCTGAGACACCTGGTGACTTTGCGCTACATTGAATACAACCCATAACCTCCAAAATTGATTTTCCATGACACCCCAAACCTATTAGTTTTATGAGAATATTGTGCAAGAAACAAAAGTAAGGAATGAGAATAAAATTCATACAGGATGTGGCACAAACATGACAAGGGAAGGCCAACAGCCAGAAAGAAAATGGAAGATAAGTAAATGACCCTGAGAGAAACCGAGGTAGGAGATCGTTTGCATGTTATGAAAGCAAATGATCTTCTTGACATACAGTTCTACATTCCCTACAAAGATTAGATAACTATAGACATGAACTAATGTTTTGTTATCAGCTTCACACGACTGATTTTTATACCTTATATATAAAACTCAGATATGGCTAACTATTGGGGGCAAAACTATTATCTGCCCCTGTTCTTTGTAATAGACAGTGGAGGAGGCTGGCAAAAAGGAAGTTTCTTGGTGGCTGTTTTTCTTGCACAGCTTTTAAAAACAAAGTTTGGAGATTCCTTTGGGAATGTGAAGTGGTATAGAAATGATTTAAAGAAACAACTGAACAAATAAATAATACAGTTCGAAGAGGATCAGATGCAGTGCCAACTCTCCTTCCATATCCACCCATTTGCCCTATCCTACCATAGACTGGTTGAGCACATGGGACTTTGGGGATAGATGCATCTGCTTTTACAATGTCCTTGAAGAGTCAGGAGCACAGGGACCATACTTGTACACTGTGGGATGCAACACACCAACACATCACCCTATATGCTGACACAACTGCTCTGAAGAATGGGCTTTCTCAGCCTTTAAACTCCTCTAGAATTTAAAGTGTGGTGTAGTGGTTAAGAGCGGTAGTCTCGTAATCTGGGGAACCGGGTTCGTGTCTCCGCTCCTCCACATGCAGCTGCTGGGTGACCTTGGGCTAGTCACACTTCTCTGAAGTCTCTCAGCCCCACTCACCTCACAGAGTGTTTGTTGTGGGGGAGGAAGGGAAAGGAGAATGTTAGCAGCTTTGAGACTCCTTAAAGGGAGTGAAAGGCGGGATATCAAATCCAAACTCTTCTTCTTCTAATGGCTCTTACTGGATTGTTCTGTGCACTGCACTCTCTGTTTCCCTCCCCTCTGAATGGGCATTAAGGGTAGTCAGTATTTGCTGTATTAGAATACATGAGGATAACTTAACAAACCACCATTTTATTATAGCTGTTTATTTGTATTCGGCTTTATCCATATTATACTTTGAGTATTCACATATTGATTAAATAAGAGGGAAAATCAGCTAAAGAAGTTTCAGCAAATCTAGTCCTTAAAAATGGAGAAACAAAGATGTTATCATTTACATTTCTCTAATAAGTCAACTGCTTTTTTCTTTATTATAGTCAAGTGATTGTTTTCATTGTTCTTTTCATTTAATCTTTCCTATTCAGTTATGTAAATAAAATATGTACAGACATTCACAGTTAAAATTTAAGATAATTTGCAACCAATACATTAGTATAAACAGTATATACAGTAACAAAAGATAAATGGTATTCAACATAAACTGGAAAAGTAACTAATACAGGCGATCATGTTACTCTACACCAAAAATATATTTTCACCCACTGATAAGTTCCTGGATACTGATAGCTTTCTTGTAATCAGCAATAGCTTCTTTCATTAAACCCATCTTGCCACGAATATCAGCTCTGAGTTTAAACATCAGGGAATCATACGGCTGAATTGACAGTGCTGTAAGAAGTTAGCATTGTTATTAGTGATTTCTCAGAGTAAATAAGAATGATATGCTAATATTCATCTGAAAGTGCTTGCATAATTTGGATATAGAAAGTTTATTGTGCAATCATCTTTATATCTACTCAGAAACAAGTCCAGACAAGATAGCCTAAATATTAATTTATTCTATTTTGAGATTCAGTCTGTCTCATAGGTTCAAAATGCAGATAATTTCTTTTGCTGCCGCCTCAAGTGAAAGGCAGGAATGTACCTTGGGGTCCCTTCCAGGATCAGAGCTGGGAAAAAGCACTAGGGGGAGCTAAACCCACCTGGGTCCAGTGTGACATCACAAGAAGAAAGAGGAGACGCTAAAAAGCAGTTTGCCCACCTCCAAACACAATTCAAGTCTCATACTGTTGACCAACTATGCATGATTGTCCAGACACATCTAGATTGAAAGTTTACACTCCCTAATTCATGCAGCATTTTGGGGGCTGTATAGTTCTGACCATTGGGATCAGAAAGATCATTTAACAGACCATTTTGAAGTTTTGCAATGCATTTTTAAAAGAAGAGGAAGGTACATAAACTACAGTGGTGCTCTCTCTCTCTCTCGCACGCTCTCTCTCTCTCTCTCTCTGTATCTCTGAGTATTTTTACCTTTTGAAATGGCTTCCTCAGCTTGCTCATATTCCTGCAATGTACTGTAGAGATTTGCCTTGTTAAAATATATTGCTGCCGAGAAAGGAGAAAGGCAAATTGCCTGCTCAAAATCTGCTTTTGCTTCTTCAAATTTCTTTAACAGCGTATTTGTAATAGCTCGATTTAGGAATGCAGATTCATTTGTTGGATCAAGCATCAGTGCCTTGGAATAATAGTTATTTGCCTAAAAAAATAAATAAAATGTATATGCATTTTGAAATTGCTTATTACTTTTGTTTTATAAAATCACTAACAACAACATGAGAAATGAATGAAGAATTTTGTTTTAGGGAAGCCTGGTTGTATTCCAGTCTAGTAGTTTTCTCCAGTAATTGCACAATTTGCTCATTCATTCATTCAGACAAACGTTATTCCAAACAATTGTATTTTGTTGTTTTCTCTGCCATCCCATTTTTTTTTCAGTTGTTGATTTACTGCAAAACTTTGTTGTTGTTGTTTATTAAATTTCTATACTGCCCTTCATCCAAAGATCACAGGTAGGTTTACAATATAAAACACAAAAATGTGTATCATACTAACAAACAGAAACCATACCCCAGAAACCATACCCCCTACACTTTAAACTTCCACTACAGCTGCAGAATAGTAGTATCAGGTGTGAACTGACTGCAGTACTATTGCTTCACCTGGGGCAAAGGAATAGTCTGTTTGATCCGAGCCATGACTACTGCCAATAACAGAACTGTATTTTACACAGTGGTAACTCGGGTTACATATGCTTCAGGTTACAGACTCCGCTAACCCAGAAATACTACCTTGGGTTAAGAACTCTGCTTCAGGATGAGAGCAGAAATCATGCAGCGGCGGCGTGGCAGCAGTGGGAGGCCCCATTAGCTAAAGTGGTGCTTCAGGTTAAGAACAGTTTCAGGTTAAGAACAGACCTCCAGAACGAATTAACTTCTTAACCCAAGGTACCACTGTATTGCTTTTGGTATGGTCTCAAAATTATTTCACGTGTGGTCATTTTGTAAAAGGTTTTTGTAGTATATCACTTCAAAACTGCTTAAATGTGAAGCAATTAATAAATTCAAGAAACAAACAAATAATCCATTGGCAGTACTTTTTATGACAAAAAATAATTATTATTCCTTTTCAGCACTGAACTTTTCTGGAGTTCCAGAAAAACACATAGAGGAAAGGACTATCAGTTTCACCTGCTGCATCTATATCAATGCTGACGTGCACAAATTGCCTTTTTGGAGAAGAAGGAAAGTCAACAGTAGCAATGGTTGTAAGCAGTAGACCGTATGAATGCTGGAAAGGGCTGCCTTTCCTTCTAAAGACTGCCTTCCCCTTTGCATGGGGATTATATAATACATAAACATTACTTAACAGGGTTGGTCCTACAATAATGCTTGCAAAAATGCATTGCTATCTACAATGCATTCTGATATATTTGGTTACTACGTTACTCAGTGGATCAGAAGTTTGCTCAAATTCTCATGATTTTTTGGAAATTTAAAATAAAGAACAGTAAAGAACATTTCATAAGAAATTCTGATAACTAGTATTCTATTTGTCCCATGCTCTATTACAAAGTTATATATTAGAGGAACATTATCAGCTGTCATTTCTAACTTGTAAAACGCTAATTATAGCTACAGAGGTAGAGTATATTCATTTAATATCTGGGAATGGCATTTTTTGTCACAAAAACAGCTAGTTCGGGCATGCAAAATTTTAAGTACTGTGTAATAAAAAGGTAAAGGTACCACGACCGTAAGGTCCAGTAGCGAACGAATCTGGGGTTGCGGCGCTCATTTCACTCTATAGGCCAAGGGAGCCGGCGTTTGTCCGCAGACAGCTTCTGGGTCATGTGGCCAGCATGACTAAGCCGCTTCTGGCGAACCAGAGCAGTGCACGGAAACACCGTTTACCTTCCCGTTGGAGTGGTACCTATTTATCTACTTGCACTTTAACATGCTTTCGAACTGCTAGGTGGGCAGGAGCTGGGACTGAACAACGGGAGCTCACCCTCTCGCGGGGATTTGAACCGCCGATCGGCAAGCCCTAGGCTCTGTGGTTTAGACCACAGTGCCACCTGCATCCCTAAGTACTGTGTACATAAATCCCAATGGGTGGTATGAACATATCTAAGCAGATACACGATCCTGCAGCCTTGCAATTGCTAGTTCCTCCTACGCTTGCTGTTGATATTGGTGTTGTTGACAGATCAGTAGACAGAGCACTGCTGTAGGGCAAGCAACTGCCCAGTACCCCACAGTACTGCCATATGGGGAAAGGGCCTTAGACTCTAGCATAGTTCTCCCTTCTGCCTCCACCCCAAAACTTGTACAGTGACCTTTCCAGTCAGTCTGGAAAATCAGGATGTGAGTCACCCATCCTTGAGCTTTAAGATGAAAATGCTTTTTAAGGATTGTGCTAAAAAATCTTCTACTAACTGAAATCATGCAAGCAAACCATTCCAAGGAAAAGAGTTCAAGAAGATTAGTGTCCACAGAATCAAATACAGACCTGTGAAAACTGCCTGTTGTTAAAGTAGATATTTGCTGCATTGAAATATGCCAAAGCATAGCTGGGGTCAATGGAGATAGCTTGCTGATAATCTTTCATGGCACAGTTTAAATATCCCATAAACTGGTTAATGACACCTCGATTAGTAAGCAGCTCTGCACTTGTAGTTACCTGAAATATAGTCAACATAAATAAAATTGTAGGAATAGAACTCATAAAGGACATAGTTGTTAGAAATAGACAGTAATATCTTGATCTTGACAGTTACCTTCAAATTATGATCTAAAAGCGGAGATGTTTATACACAGCAGCAGAGTAGATATATGCATGAGAATGAACTTAGAAGTGCAAACTAAACTTGGAAACCCACCCATGCACAGAGTAAATTGTTGAAATGTCTAATAGCCATGACTGGCATAACATTTCCCCATGTCATTGGTGCCTACATGCACCGTGACCACTGACTCTTCCCCAGCACTATCTACCATGCTATCTAGACAACTGGCAACATCTGTGCAACCTTCATGCCATGCAGGCAATTCACCCTGTGGTCTGCATGCCCACCACATCCACAATCAGTGCTTTTTTCTTTAAAAAATGTTTAGGGGTACTCTCATTTTCCTACGCATCTTGAAATACTGCCCCTCAATGAGGCCAAACTTAGATTCACAAGATGTTTAGGGGTATGCGTACCCCTGCATCCCCCCAGAAAAAAGCACTGTCCACAATTATCTATATTCTTAAAAATCATATATCACCCACTGCTGCGATCCATCCACCCACCAGAGAAGTATCTTTGGCACAAGAGGATAGATGTTTCTCCCCCAAGGAATGGATCCCTTCTAAGGGAATGTTTCCCTCTTCCTAAAGGTGGACACTCTCCTTCACCAAGACCCTCTCCCTGGCAACTATGATATCCCTGAAGCCCTCCTCCTCCACTCTCTCTGCCCCTCTTGCCTTTTACAGCATGAAATGGAAATGGGCACTATGAAATGCTGTGGCAGCTGCACTTAAGAAAACTAACTTAAGAGAGAGGAGTCAACTTTCTCTCACATGAGAAGTAAAAAGAATGTTGCAGAATTGCCCTGAGAACCTGGGGAAATCGGGACACACAAACCATCACATACATGTCTTGTATGCCAGCCTGTGAAAGGCTGAGTGCATATGAGTAACTGTCAAAGATAAGGAGCAAATTATAAGCAAATTGGAGATACTGTGGAAAGACAGAGTTTACATGAAGGGTATAAATTACAAGCAAGGAAGGACACTGCAAATGATCAGTAACAGATCAAATATTTACCTTGAGTGCAGCATTTGTATCTTGAAAGGCAGCAAAGGTATCGCCCATCTGAAGAGAGACTACAGCTCGCCCATCATAAGCAATGTGACACTTGGGATCGATATAAAGAACTGCTGAAAACTGGGCCCAAGCTTTCTGAAACTTTCCAAGAGCCTACAATAATTTAACATAACCAGTAACAAAATCAGACATAGTAAAAAAAAAAACCACCTCTCACCTCTTTAAAAATGTGCCTAGAAAAACCAACATCAAACTGGTCCCCCAAGATATTTTGGACTACATCTTCCATCATCCTGAACCAGTAGATAATCAGTAAAAGTCCAGAAAATGAACCTTGAATTGTTGCCTTATAATCAGATTTTAATGAAGTAAAATACATGTTACAATTCTAAATAGTTTGATTTTATCGAGTGAAACCAAACCTGTGCTGTTCTCAGGCTCATTAGCCATTATATATTGTAGAAAGTGAAAACCTGCAAATGTCATGGGCACAGAAATCCAAATGTCTCAGCGCCAGTCTGCAGCTCTGCCAGCCTTTGCTGGCCATCGCCTGCAGTGTGATGTAAACATCACCTGCTGAGTGATGCCAACCAACATCACTCTGTTGGTGCCAACCTCCTTCTGGATAGCGTACTCCAATCTCCCTTTGTGTTGGTCTTGCAACAAACCTGTGGGCAAATTCACTCCTGGCAAGATCTTTTCTGCTAGCAGCCAGTGTGGAGCACTGGAAAAAGATGTCCCAACAGAGGAGCTGAGCTACCTTGGTACCTGTCGGATCCCAAACCAGCCCCACTTTATGCTGATGCACCAAAACCCCACTGCTCTGTATTGCCCTACGTACTGGTTGGGGGCCAGTTTTAGAACTGCTCACTAACTGTGCAGTTCTATGCATGTTACAAAGAAGCATGTGAAGCTGTTACAGGAGCTTGTGAAGACTGAAAACACTACTTGCCATGTAGGTGTTTGTTGGAAGTATATCGACAAAACTGCCCAAAAGCTGTAAAGCTAGTTTCTAAATTAAATCAGTATTATTTCAAAACAATGTGTAGAGAGCTGCTTTATGACAAACCACAATAGCAATACAGTGAGCTATATGAAATGCAAAGAAAAGGTAATTTGTAATTTCCTTTTTCATATCTCAGTTAATGCAGAACTATTCCAATCCATTGACTGGTGTGTTGTGCAAGAGTTTCCCAGCAAAGTTTCATTTTAGGACTAACACGTCAACATTTCCACTAGCTTGCGTCCATAATTGTTCTTCCATTTGTGGAAAGGTTTCTTCCATTCACAGAAGGATCTTTGATCCAGCAGAGACCCCAACTGGTGGAAAGCGGGGATGGAGGTATTTTCTCCAATCCTGCCTTCCCAGTGCAGCACCCACTTACACCCTTCTGGAGGGCTATGTAGCTCAGAGCAGATTTCCAAGAAGCACAGGGGGTGGCAGGAAGAATTAGTGAAAAGTGCTTCCCCCGCTTCTGTCAGCAGGAGCACCCCATGAGCCAAGTGCTGTGCACAGAATCTCTAGATCCAAGGCTATATGTAGAAGCTCCTCCTCATATCCTGGACACTTACTGAAATAGTCATGTTTTAATTGCAGTGCCACTATCTCAGTAGGGCCGATCTTCTATAGTAATGTCTCATACCTCTATGAGTCTGCCAGTCTCCTTGTCCTTAACCACTTTGCCATTGCTGTGACAAAGGGTGCTAGTCTGGACTTTAACATGGTTTATTTTTAGGGATCATAGTTGTAAATTTCCTGCCTTAAGCCCATATACTCTCTGTCTCTCATTTCCGTGTAAGAAACCAATTTTTCTACTTCCTGATATGACAGGTTATTTATTAGGCAAAAAGGTTTAAGGTATACACACATTTTAAATGGACACATGTCCTGACCTCACACAAAAGGCGATCCATATACACCTCGTAACATTGCCAGCAGGATAAAGCTGAGAAGTATGGGAAGTTACAGGTTGCACTACGGGAACTGTGGAAAATAGCTCCTACTCTGCTTCTTTTCCCTATGAATTTCATAGGAAAATAGTACTGCTTTCTATTATTGATCTCCAACGGTTGAGAGTGCTGAGTACGATAGGCACAGGTCTTACATAAATCAGAGGGCATCAGTTCTTCTTACTGGTTAAAAATAGATTTAATCTAGGTATGAGAAATGGAAATAATTGACCTACAATCGCACTTATATGTGCTGGTTATTTTATCCTTAAGAAAAGTGTTTAAATCTTTAATGCTCATTATGTATTTTAAGTGAACGCCCTAAATTGTCAGAGGAAGTTTAAGGTTGCTGAGTGCAGTCGAATATTATAAAGGCACAGTTACCAATGCATTACCTGCAAACTATATCCTGCACAAAGTCTGGCCTTTATGCACAATGGATTCAGATGTATTGCTCTTGCGAAATCTTTCTGGGCTTGTCTAGTACCTTTCTCGTGACCATATTCCAGATATGCATTTCCTCGTCCAATATAGCCATCCAGAGAAAATGGATCTATTTTAATAACCTTTGAAAATGACTGCACAGCTTCTTCGTATTTCTGAAGTCTGAAAATCAATATACATTTGAAATTAAGTGTTTTATTAGCAACATTTGATATTATATACTTTACAATGAGTGAACAAGCAATGGTGCAGAAACCAGGACCATAAATATAATTTGTAGCCAAAACATCCCTCTCATTTTTGTATAATGCATTCTCACATGGCTTATTTTGGCATGGTTTATAGTATTTATTTCACCATCTATATTCCTTTTTCAAGCATGAGTTACATATTGTGCTGATCATGTGAACTTGTTCAGAAGCAGACCAAAGCAGCATTTTTCTTATTGTAAATATCCTGTTCTGGATACAGGGGCAGATTAGAACTTTGACTTTAAAATCTGATCTATGTGCTGTTCAGGCTGTTACCACCCACCACCATCTGACTGATCTCCTTCATCTTCTATGGGAAGCTTCTCTGAGACTTGGTGGGGGAAGCTGAGTATGAAGGACTAAGTTTCCTCATATACTATACAGCCCAACCTGAAATGGAAGGTGCTCCCTGACTGCTGTTCCTAAACTTTCTGTAGAGGTGGGGAGCCCTCTGAGGAAACAAGCTCCAAATCTCCGTCTCCCCTTTGCAGCCTATCCAGAGTGGAAGTGGGGTTGAAGAATAGCTTCTCTTTTCACATATTTTTTGTGCCCTTCCTGAACTGCAGCGCAGACTAGAGCATCCCCACTCTGGTTGGACCAGCCCTGGAGAAAAGGCAATGGTGGGAGAACAGCCTCCAGTAATTTTTGCACTGCTGCCACTGCCCAGCTAGCATGCTAAAAGGATTCCACACTGATCTGACCCTAGGTGAAAAGCCTGTGGGAAAAAGCAGAACTACAGGGCCTAAGAACTAAAAGCACACAAGAAAACCATTCAGCCTCTTGTTCGGGAAACCACCCATCGCAATTGAAATGTTCCTCAACTTCTGCTTTGCCAACTCTATTGTAAACCACGACATCAAAACATTTATTCTAAATCCCTACTGTTCGGTATTATTACCTATGACAGCAGTGTCCAATATTTTGAAGCAGTTTACCATCTTTTGGCTTACTCAGTGCTACTTCTGCAAAGTCCTAAAAACAGAGAAAGAAAATATTTGTGATGCACCCAGCACTGACGTCACAGGCATCATCCAGTAAGCGCCTATAATGCTAGCACATTGCTCATACCCACAGCTGTGAGTAGAAACCAGCACTTTCTGAGAAAAAAGAAAGTTTTTAAATTTTATTTTAAGTATGTATATCCCATCATTAATCCAGAGATCTCAGTGCAGGGAACAGTAAGTCTGCAATAAATAACAATCAACAGCAATTAAAACATAGTACATAAACCAGATATAAAGCAACTAACTTAGCATAGAATCAGTCACAGCCCCCAAACATCTTTGTAAACAGCCATGTTTTAGACTGTTATTAGAATAACATCAGTCCGGACATGCATTCCCATCAAGAACAAGTCATCCACCCAGTTCCCTGATATTGGAAACATCTAACCAGAGCATTTTCAGTCCAGATTCATTTTCCAATTACTAGACCTCATCTAGCCAACCACAGCAGCCAGACACCAGATGTACAAGAAACTGCACATCTTCAGCTGACTCAGATAACATGAAGAAACAGAACTGGGTGTCATCTGCATATTGATGGCACCCAAATCACCTCACCCAGCCGCTCCATATAGATGTAGCATTGGGGGGACAAAATAGAATCCTGTGCGACCCCACAAACCAATTTACATGGGGCTGAGTAGAAGCCACACACTTCCCACCCAAGGAATCAGCCCTTTGGTTAGGACTGGAACCATCACACCACTGTGCCTAATACCCTCAGTACATAAAGTCATTCCAATAAAATGCAGATCTAGGAGAATCAACAGAGCTGCACTCTCTCATCTCACTACAGAAAGAAGTCGTCCGTCAGGGAGACCAAAGCCAAACTGGGACCTAAAGACAGAATGAAGTGAATCTAGATAAACAGCCGTCACCAAGAATATATGAAACTGACTGGTCACCACCCTCCTGAGTGCCTAAGCAACTAGGCTATATTCAGAATAGACCTACTGAAAGTAACAGGACATGACTAAGTTAGGTCTGTACCTCTAGTGCATTAGCATGTTGGTTCAAATCTACATAGAGTAAGGCACGGTTGATCAACACTTTCAGAACAATGTCCTTGCTGGGCTCAAGAAGAAGAACAATCCCATAATCTTTCAAAGCCTGTAAAAATACACACAGTAACTGGTAAATAGTGCAAAATATGGAATCTCATTATCTTGTATAAAGACATTCTAATCTCCCCATCTGATTATTTACCTGTTTGCTTTTCAAGGAAATAAAGCAGGGTTGAGAAGCCTGTGGCCCTTCAGATGGTACGGAGTGAGCTACAACTCCAAACCTCCCAGACCATTAGCCATGCGGACTGTGGCTGATGGGAGCCAACAAATTCTAAAGGGTCAGAGGTTCCCCATTCCTGGAATAAAGGCTCAAGAAATGTGACTTATACTATATAACTTTACTAGGGTGTTTAACGAATAATTAAATGTACAATTTTCCAAGTTTCAGCAAAGTTAAGAGAAAATACTTAATTTTCAATGTTTTGTTTTAGCCTTGGTTTCGTGAACTATAGTGACTATAAAGTTTGCTGTAATGAAATACAAGGGAGAAATAGATTAAGAATAAATTTGGCATAGCTAAAAGCAATTCATTCTTCCCAACTTGGTGATTTGGGGAAAGAAAAGGACTTTAACCATGGCACTCTTAGCTGACAGGAGTGCCTTGAGCGACTCTTGGAAGTCAATTTATCATCAAAACTACAAGATATCATGGACCTTGGAATTTCCCAATTGCACCATCTGCTTAATCACAGGACTATTGATTTTGTACTACCTCTGGTCATCTTAGTAAATCTGTCTTTAACTGTGGTAGTTACATGTGTCTGATTAAGTTTTATTGGTTAGGTAATTTTTATTGGTTTTCATAGAATGTCTGATAAAGTTAAGAAAAAAATACAGCAAATTAAGAAAAATATAGCATTTAAATAAGTTTTTTAAAATGCAGGTTTTTTTCTTTCACTGAATTTGCACATTCATTCAGCAAATCTTTTATGAACCAACCATCATATGGGGTAGGGAAACAGTTAAGACCAGTGATGTGGGTTTTGTGGGGGGAATTTCCTATGCAAATTAGCATATTTAGGGTAATTTGTGCATAGGAAATTTTTCAGTGTGCATATTTAGGAAACAATTTTGAAACCTCTAAGCTTGCCTAATATTGTATTTGCAACTGGCATCCATTCATTTAACTAATAAACTTATGAAACAGAAAGATTTCCATGGAAAAGCAAAACATTGGAAAATTTACATTTTGGAAAAATTTACATCCCACATCACTGGTTAGAATATTCATAAACTTGGGATATAAATACTGAAAATGCAAGAAAAATCAACTAGCACTTTTTGCTGTCAAATATTGGCATCATGACAACAACAAAGCTAAAATCAACATAGAAAGGCAGAACAACCACTTGTCATTTGCCATATTAAATGTGCTTTTGCAGGCATCTATTCTCATCACTGTGGGTTCTTAAGGTGTGCAAGGGTCTGTCAACGTGATGCTATAAATTCATGAAATCATAGAATAGCCTTCCCCCAACTTGGTGCCCTTCATCTGTTGTAGCAAGTAACTCCCATAATCTTTGAGCATTGACTATGCTATCTGAGGCTGATGCCATGTTGGGAAAGCTACCACAGGGATTCAAATGCAGAGGCCATTACCAACCAAGTAACACAGTGTGAAGCTACCCAAAGTGAATGGGAATAAGAGCTCAGTGCAAATGCTACAGTACACAGAACTCTAGACTGAAGTTAGTAAACACAGTAAGTGAACAAATGCCATAAATTGGGAAAAGGCATGATAATTAAAAATAAAAGCAGGACATTCAGATTCAGAAACAGAGGTAAAGCAATTGAAAAGTATTATGTGACTGCCCTTTAAAAAAGAAACATACATTTTTGCTGTCCTTCAAGCAGTGGTAAGAAAGTGCTCTATTGTAATATGCCAAAATGCAACCATTGTCTAGGTCTATAGCTTTACTTAAATCTTCAACGGCATGTTTGTAAGTCTGTAGGGAAAAAATGACATGGCATTAGTCATATTACCTAAAATCGTCAAATAATCTGTATAAATGAATATCGCTACACATTCCTCTATATGTTGGCAGGTTTTCTATTGATATCTGTTGAAATTTGGAAGTTTATAAAATTATGAAGGTGAAAACAGCAAAGAAAATTTTTCTCTTTCATAATACAAGTGGTCATTCAGTGAAGTTACCTGGCAGGAGATTAAGGACAACATTTCTTCACACAAGGCATAATTAATTTATGGACTTCACCACCATAAGACATAGTGATGGCCAGCAGGTTATAGGTCTTTAAAAATAGTTAGATAGAAAAATACGGTAGATATAAGAGGCAGAACAGATTGAACCAAGCCTATTAATCAAGCTTGTAAATGGAAGCTTGATATTCAAAGGCAGAATACATATATGTTACCTGATGCTGGAAACAGAGAATGACCATCACCTATTGCCTGCTTGTAGTGGCATGTGTCTCAAAAAAATCAAAGCAGATTTTTGTCTGATCCAGCAATGCAATTCTTTTGGGAAAAGCACCCTGAGATTTTCAGGGATTGGACAGATGAAAGGAGCAGAAGTTTATAAGCTTCACGGGGCTCTTTTCTTTTAAAGTATTACCTCACCTATATTAGCTCATACTGTCTCCCTAAAACAGTTACCAATGTAACTGTTATAGTTATAGTTATTTTTAAAACAAACAAACAAACACTTATGTCCAGTTTCATGACAACCCTAACCCTAACCCCCCCCCCAAAAAAATGAACCAATTTCAGGGAAACAAGCAGCAGGGGTGGGGACTTGTGCAAGGGGAAACTGGGCTTCTATTGACATTGAATCCCACCCTATATTTCAAGAATATGTTCATTTAAGGCTGATTACTACATTGGTGTGTTAATCGTAAGTTTTCAATTCTTCTTTAAAATGAGGAGCAGTGTACTCCAAACATCTGTCTTTACCTGCAAAAGGTAACATACTTCATCACCAAAAAAAATAAGACAACGTTTTTACCCTGTTATAAAACTTCAGTGCTCCTCTATAAAGATAGGCTCTCACGCTTGTAGGCTGAATTCTGAGGGCTTCGTTGCAATTCATTATTCCCTTGGAAAATCTTCCTTTGCATCCATAGTAAGCAGCACGACTTAAATATGCCTTTACAAAAGCATTACAGAAGAAAACAAACACATTTTAGAAGGAAACAAACACCAACAGGCCCAGTACCAGACATTATGTTGCCTGAGATGGCTAGTAATTCTGCTGCTGCTCAGTCTTCTTTATGGTGCTAGTGAAGCAAACATCCTCCTCCTTCACCCTGCCATCTCCTCATTCCTGCTCCTCCTGTTACCTCACTTTATTTGTTTTCTTTTCTTTTCCAGAAGTTTTTCCACTAACCTTGCTCTGAGAAAGACCCAAGGGGGGATCTTCAGAGTGAAGTCCTCTGGGTGAGGTGGCCTGGGTTACAAATAACTTTAAAATTTCTAAATTTAAAACAGCATTTTGGGTTTCAGTGGCAAACTACAGCAGCAGTTTAGGCAATCTTCTGGTTACCTTGTCCAGAAGGCCTCACTCTGCAGAAGGACCCCTTTTGCATGAGTACCTGGCAAGAGATGTTAAATAGGAATGTAACAGAGGCCTCTAGAAAACTCCTTGCATGCTAATGAATGCTTCTTACTATATAGACACAGAATGCCTACACAGAGATGTACGTGTTTGGATAGGTAGGGGTGTGGCTAAATGAGCAGGCCTGAAATTTCAGCCCACACCATTGGCCCTGGTATACCACGAAGTAAATTTAATGAAGACGAACTAGAATCAACTTTTCCAGGGATTTGCAATCTACTATTTTTATTGCTCAGGGACGTGGGTGGCGCTGTAGGTTAAACCACAGAGCTTAGGACTTGCCGATCAGAAGGTCGGCGGTTCGAATCCCCGTGACGGGGTGAGCTCCCATTGCTCGGTCCCTGCTCCTGCCAACCTAGCAGTTCGAAAGCACGTCAAAGTGCAAGTAGATAAATAGGTACCGCTCCAGCGGGAACGGCGTTTCCGTGCGCTGCTCTGGTTCGCCAGAAGTGGCTTCATCATGCTGGCCACATGACCCGGAAACTGTACGCCGGCTCCCTTGGCCAATAAAGCGAGATGAGTGCCGCAACCCCAGAGTCGGTCACGACTGGACCTAATGGTCAGGGGTCCCTTTACCTTATTTTTATTGCTAAATGTAGAACATTGAGATAAGATAAGCTCTATTTTAGTGTCTCCAAAAATCAAATTTTCAGCATTACCTGAAAATGGTCTGGTTGAACAGCAAGTGTTTTGTTAAAATCTAATATGCACTTAGTTTGATGGAGCTGCATTCTGCAAAGCCCTCGCTGATAGTATGCATCTGCATAACGTGGATATAGCTTGACAGCAGAAGTAAAAGCATCACAGGCCTAAAAATACAGTAAAGTTAGTATTATTAAATATTGCCCTTTGTCTAGAATATATTGTCGAGAATATAAAACGTTTACAGCTTTAGGACTTTGTACTGCATAAAATCAGGCAAATGATACCAGTTATGGAGAGACAAATTCCAATGTTTAAATAGGCCTCACATTCTGAAAGTAGGTTTTAACAACATTCTTCAAGAGGCCCAGACAGTATCTGTTGTTATATGAGGTAGTAAATAGGACCATTTTTTAGATATTACCAAATTGGCCACATATTAACAAAACAGAAGTTAAATGTCTTATTAGGACTTCTAATTGTTATTATCTATCCCAGACAAGACCATTTACTGCCATATTGACCCAGTTTGACTAGGCTGTAACTGTGATGCTCAGATTAGTTTTTAGTTGCTGGTTTGCTAAATATATTGTTATTGTTTTACTGATGATTTGTTAATTTATATAATATGACTTATGTCATACCTGGGATGTATTATTATTATGTTGTTGTTATTTATTGTCTGTGAGCCTCTTTGAGATTCGTTTTAATGGAAAGAGGAATAGAAAATCTAATTAATCAAATCTATCCAATTTGGCCATTTTGTTTACTGCACTTAATTGAACAAGAATGTTATCAGCTATTTGGACATATAAAGTATTTTAATTCCAATTTAAGGAAATTACTCGACAAGCCTTCTTGTTATGGTATGAGGTGAGTGGCCACAAAGAGGGTGGGTGGGTTACTCTTGACAAGCCTTCTTGATCAAAATATATGCTCTGTATTTTTTAGAGAAGTTAGTAAAATTGATCAAAGTGAACCATGTCCTGCTGTACCCAGTGCAGGCTTTCACAAGGGGCATAGTGGAAGTGATCAGTATTTTGTTTTGAACTCTCTTATTCATATAAAACATTTAAAGTTAATTTTCTATAATATATCAAGGGAGTGGGGGGACATAACATATTGAGGAAACACAGATACTTAACTAAATTCTTCAGCAGTCATCCCAACAATTTTGCTATGAAAATGCAGTACCAATGAAAAAGAAGGAGGTGATGGTTCAAATACCAGAAATTCCTCTCATAGAGACAGTAAGGTTTTGCCCTCCCATTCTGGCTCCTGTTCAGCCACTGCCACCTTCAGCTCAGACATCTCCTGTGGGTTGTTAATGCCCTCTTCAGTCCCCAATGAGGCTCTCTGCTCTGCAGGATGGATAGGAAATGGGAGAACCTCCATCCCCAGTTCCTATTATTCACACGCCCCTTCTGCTTCTGCCCTGTCCTCATCAGTCTGAACTTGCCAATCCATGCCTGATCCCAATGGATCCATGGGGTTCAAGACAGAAAATCACTGCAGGGTATTATTAATCATGGCAAGTCACAGAGGGGAATTAATTAAAATAATCAATTATGACAATCACAAAGGGGAATGAATCGTAGACAATTATTGAAGAAATTTGAAGGAATTTAAGAACCAACTGAACACAGAATCAATTAATATCAATCACACAAACTAGCAAAAGGAATAAAAAAAAAATGTAGACAACCACAGAATTAATTAAGCTTGTGACACTGGAATAGCCAAGGGAAGATTCCACTTGCCACAAAGATTAGACACACAAAACTAGCTACAAGAGACAGAAAAATACAGAGAAATAATTGAGAGAATGAATAAAAGGAACCTGAGCACACAGAGCAGAAAACAGAGAAAAGTACAAACCTGAGTAACAAAGAAATGCAGAAAGAATTGCTAAACTATTGCCAGAAACAAAAGGCAGGAACTTCACTGGGGTTTCTTCTGGGAACAGGCTGCTTAGAAGTTCCTGAGACACAACTGCATTCCTGTCTTCAGGCATTAGAAGTTCAAGCGTGCCAGCATGGGAGAAGAACAGTGGCAAATTGATAATCCTGTAATCCTAAACATTTGTTGCTTTACCAGATGATGTACTATTGTTATTACGTAATTCATTTATTATGAAAATGAATCCCCTGCCTATACATATACTAAGCTGATAATAGCTAAAAATAATATTACAATAGAAGTATAATTGCAACCCATCAATAGCTTGGCTGGTTGATATTCCAGGCAGAAGGGATCCAGGAGTGGAATTCAACATGGCGCTAAGGAGAATGATCTTCCCTCTCCTACCCTCACACATTGTTCTGGGGGATCTACTGACCCTCCAAAGCAGATCTGAGGGAGGTGCACAGGGGAGAGGAGAGGAAGGAAAGCCCTGTTGTGCCAAAGGGAGTCCTTGCATTGTCCTTGCAGAACGGGGTAGCTAAATCTCGCCCTTAGTCTCTGTGCCTAGGTTGGCATCATCCTAAGAGGTGTGACTGAAGTGCTACTGCCCAATTGGAATAGCCCTCAGGTGAGGCTCCAATACTTTGGCCACCTCATGAGAAGAGAAGACTCCCTGGAAAAGCCCCTGATGTTGGGAAAGATTGAGGGCGCAAGGAGAAGGGGACGACGGAGGACGAGATGGTTGGACAGTGTTCTCGAAGCTACAAACATGAGTCTGACCAAGCTGTGGGAGGCGGTGGAAGACAGGAATGCCTGGCGTGCTCTGGTCCATGGGGTCACGAAGCGTCGGACACGACTAAACAACAACGATCCCCTTCCCTTCAAATTACTTTGTCTGACATGCCTAAGCAAAATTTAAAACAGTTTTGGACTTTCAACAAACCATTGAAGAGTATCGCAACGCTTGTCTTTAACTCATTTGAACAACACATTCAAAACTTTTGTGTACAATGTTTAAAACCAAAATGCCATAACACTTAAGAAATGTGTACCTCTAATAAGGAGACTTGCTCCATATAGCACTGGCCCATAAAAAAATATATTTCTGCAGCTTCAAATGTACTAGGTGTAGATCTTGAAGCGGCAGTATCCATCAGCCGCTTCAATGCTTGTTTAAAACTGGCTACAGCATCCTGTAATAAAAAGTAAGTGTAAAATATAGTTAACTGATGTTTGCAATCCCAGTCTTGAGAGTGATTGTGCTGCTCAGTTTGCTCAGTGGTGAATCAGTCGCCCTTTTGAATAACAAAGTGGCCTCCATCTTTTTTTCACCGCAGATATAAATATTTACTTCGTTTTTAAAAAAAAACCGAAGTAAATACCCAACCCTATAGATTCTACACATATGTTTACAATTCTATGCACACTTACTTGGGAGTAAGTTCTATTGAAATCATTTGGACTTACTTCTGAGTAGACATGCCTAGGTTTGCTACATTCTTAAACACTGTACGTACTGCCACAAAGAAGACTATGTAATACAGCTCTTTTTTTGCCATCAAGGAAAGAGGATCTAAGGTTATCCCAGTAATGAAAGCTAGACAGAAATACAAATTTAATGAGCTGAATACATAGCGAGAAAGACTGATTTAGTTACAGCCAATTGTCATGTGTCATGGACTAGGCTGCCCAGTTAAAAAAACATCCATTTTTACTTCTGCACAGCAAGTAATGATCTAAAACTAGGCCTGCTTTCATCTGGCACCTTGAATCCAAAGAGTAATTGCCATTATTTTTCTACATATTTATCAAGTAGGCCCTGGTAAACGTAATCTTCCCAAGTACTGGTGACACCTGAAGTAGCACATGGGAAGATTCCATTTTTGAGGGTTTACTTTGGCTTCACAGAACACCAGATATCAGAGAAGCATGGCTTGCTGCCATGGCCAGAGTTAGAGAGGCATCATTAACCTCCAAATAGGGTGGGAGGGACGCAGGTGGTGCTGTGAGTTAAACCACAGAGCCTAGGGCTTGCCAATCAGAAGGTCGGCGGTTCAAATCCCGTGACAGGGTGAGCTCCCGTTGCTCGGTCCCTGCTCCTGCCAACCTAGCAGTTCAAAAGCACGTCAAACTGCAAGTAGATAAATAGGTACCGCTCCGGCGGGAAGGTAAACGGCGTTTCCATGCACTGCTCTGGTTCACCAGAAGCAGCTTAGTCATGCTAGCCACATGACCCGGAAGCTGTCTGCGGACAAACGTTGGCTCCCTCGGCCAGTAAAGCGAGATGAGCGCCGCAACCCCAGAGTTGTCCACGACTGGACCTAACGTTCAGGGGTCCCTTTACCTTTACCTTTAGGGTGGAAGAGGGTATGGGGAAGGCTAGGGGAGATGAGGTTAAAAAGGAGAAGTTTTCTCTAGTTCAGATTAAGGTCCAAGACAGATAAAAATATAGGGATCATACACAGAGGCCAGTGAGATTAAATGAGCTCTTGACAAATTAACCATTGAGTGGCAAAGACAGCAGAAAAGAACAGACAACCAGCAGGATGCTGTGTCCCAGCAGAAAACAGCAAGGAGGAATAGAGATTTAATAAGAAACGAAATAGTCACCGGAACCCATGCAGAATTCTATCAGCCTCACACATTTTCCCTATAGCTTTCAAAAATAGTTCCCTTCAAAACCGCAGAAATACAAGAGCATATCTTTAACCTTATATTTTTTGGCTTTCATTTGGATTTTTCCAAGTAGAACAAACATGGCACAATCAGGTTGGTTTTCGGAGGCTGCAAGCGCACACACAATGGCCTTGTTGTGATTCTGACAAAAGGACTGAACAAGTGCTTCTTGAACAAGCGAACATTCAAGGGGTCCTGTAAAATATTGAAGGACAACTTCATTCTGGGCCAACCTATTTATTATTGTGCATTTTAATGTATAAATACAGATATCATAAGAGACAGGCAAGCTTCATAGCCAGTGTTAATATAAATGTTCAGAATGCCAAAGACTCGTATTAAACTTCTGTTAAAGCACTCGGCATTCAGAGAATACCAGAGTGATGTACAGAAACCAAATATAAAACATAATACAGCAGTGGTTCCCAATTAGCTTATTACTAGTTCTGCATGCTCAACGAGACTTTGGGCTTATATTTCCTAGACAGCCATCATACCATTTTATGCCAACAGGGCTTCACAGCTATTTAATTTTCAATCTTTATTTAGCTAGCCACCTTAACAATTATCTGCATTTTTGTTGTTTTAATGGTGCATTCATTGTGTTTTAACATTGTACACCGCCCTGATATTTTGTGATATGGTGGTATAAAAATCCTTTTATTATAAAAAATAAATATCAAACCATTTTGAACTTGAGGGGACTCCGCCCCTCCAATGAAAAAAACACAACTGTGATAGGGTATGAGGGTTTGCTGTTCAAGAAAAGTTCCAGCTGCTCCTGGGCATGCTTCAAGTAATCCTTTGGACCTGGACCATAGCTTCACAGTGCACAGAAAGGTAAAACATAAAAAGACAGTACCTTGACCCATTTCTGCAACTTGGTGTATGCAGAAACTTGCAAGATCATAATTCTGCATCTCTAGTAAATACTGTCCTCTGTAAATGAAGTATTTTAACATATATTAATTGCTTGGAATTTCTATGGAACCATTTATTTGTTTTCAAATATCAATAGAATAACAACAAATATTTAAATATTTGAGTATACTAGCTGATACTAGAAGTAAAATATTCCATCAGATTCTGACAATCAAGCTAATTTGTTTTTAATTTAGGCAAATTTCATTTAGTCAAATAACGCCCTAAGAAATTCTATTTATTTATTTATTTATTTATTTATTCAGTTATGCACTGAAGAATCTCAACTATTAAGCCCACTTTAATTAGAGTAGCATTCTTGATGAAAGAATAATATTTATCCAGCACTAAAAGACCTAGAAACTAAATTTAAAAGGATACAAACTACTTTGGTAGACCACACATCTGAAATCATAGTGAGGACCTATGAAGAAATAGCAGAAGCAGCTGAGTTGTATGCTGCCCTCAAATATGAGTCAATGAAGCATGAACTTCAGGCCTAACGGAGGGAAGTTGAGTTCAGTCCGCCATCTCCTTCAGAGCTGAAGCCATTGCAGAAGCTTCTCTTGGGCTGACAGAATGGAATGCAGTGCTCCAGCTTCCGTGATGACTTCACAGTCAAAGCAAGGAATTTACAAGGACTAGGTCCTAGGCCAAGGATTGCCAATGTGGTGTCCTCAAAATGTTACTGGCCTACAACTCCACGCTGGCTAGGGTTCATAGGGCTTGGGCTCCAACAGCATCTGGAGGGCAACACAATGGCTACCAGGCCAGTTAAGGGTTAGCACCTGCACTCTGCTACCAATGCTATTTCTTAGCAACATGAAGGCAGCACAGTATATATGTGCAACCCTCAACCCACATCAGTGTAATTCCTGTGATTTTTCAACAAAGGTTGATATTCACCTAGTATACCAAGCCACCACTAGTAACCTTCAGTGTCCCTAAACAGACACCAAGAGTCAAACTAGACATGCCATTAATGTATAAATGCATTTATACATGTATGAATATACATTTATTCATTCATTCATTTATACATACATACATACATGGGATCCCAACCACATTCCTGGTGATGACCCAGACAAATTCACTCAAGGAAGGAAACAGCAAGTTTGGGAGGTAATTTTTCCCAGAGTGTTGGGGGAAATGATTAAGAATACTCCCTCAAAACTGTTTTTTTAAGTTAAAAAAAGAAACATTAAATGCACTAGCACATTTAACATCACGTCAAAGGCTTACATGATACACACAGTGATAATACAGGTGGACAATAAAAGTAGGAAAGAAAGAAACAAAATGAGAAAAGGAGCTGATAACAATCTTACCTTGTTAAGCATAAGTGGGGTGAGTTGGGCTGGAGATGAATGGCTCTGTTTATATCTCTAATTGCACTCTTTAGATCATGAACCTGTTATTTTAAAACAGACAAACATCCATTATTCTTGTCTCAGGATACCACCATCTCATTCAATGTGTTCTCCTATACAAGGACCACCTCCTCCTTTTAAAAACATTTTTAATCCATATCTTTTAATATTAAATAAACTTCAGCTGATTGTTAAGAAACTTCCACAGCTTTCATTTCTGCCTTGACCAGAAGAAAGGGCCATAATCCATCATACCGTCCCTGCTAGCTGAAGGAAATCTTTTTATTTAAATAATAGGGCATGTCCAGATTTCCAAATCCAAATTTTTAGTACCTTGGTATAACTGGCCAACATTTACTTACATACAGAATTCATTCAGAAATTCTGGACCTATACATTAATTTGGGTTTTCTGAAGAGGACATTTATATTTTTTTAAAAAGCTTCTCCTGTGATACTAGGAGTTAAGACTCCAAACTTTTTGTCCAGAGGAGAAGGGGTTCTCCCCTTTGTCTCCCCCAAATATATATGGGGAAATTTAAAAAAAAATTAAGCAAGTGGGAAGTTTTAACTAGCGCATGTATGTATCAAGGAAAAAACAAAGCCAGAATGTTCAACATCGTAGACCCTAAATGCTCTTCATTAGTTTTTAGAACTAAATTAAGCCTTCAGAGAGATGGTTCTGACTAAGAAAACACCAGGACTTCTGTTGTTTGCACTGAGAAAGTCTTTGCATTTCTTGTACATTGTCCCAGTATTGTTTTATATGTAAGTTTTAAAGCAGCTATTGAGCACCTCACACCAATTCTACAGCACAGGTAAAGAATAGATAGATACCCTTTGATGTGCCTGGGCTCTGCACATGTATGGTCTAATATCTAATGGATCCAGCTGAATGGCTTGAGTGAACTGTCGAATAGATTCAAAATAACGGTCCATATATAACATCAAAATCAGTCCAATATTTATGTAAGCTACGGAAAGGCTCCTGAAAATAGAGGCAGAATGCTATGAGCATTACATTTTTCAACATGTTTGCGCATTATGCCAAATTGAATTTCATATTATTTGTTGAATTAAAGCCTGTCTGCTTTCCAGTAAGAAAACCGTGTTTCCATCCTAGACCTGTACACGCTACATATCAAAAGCAAGAGTAATGTTTTGAGTTCCCTCCTGCTATCTCCGTGCTGCTTCTTATAGTGAGGGCAGAAGCACTGCAGAGTGTCAAGGAGAGCAATACACATTTCTTTTCCACAGCATGGCATGGCATCACACAACCTGCTTTGTAGGCAACCTGGGCACTATGAGCATAATTTACCTCAGCACAACAGAACTTCTGCTTTCTGGCCGTCCACAAAGTGGGATTTATCAGTGACCTACACTGACTTGTTAGCTAAACAATTAATTAAACAATTAATGACAATAATGTGCCATTCTGATACAGATGGCACATTAGCATCAGAATCAATATTAGATTCATTCCCAAGCTCTACTAGTTATGTTTCCTTGGGGAAAGGTGGGGAGCAAGGAATACAAGATATCAGCAGTGTAGCTTCTTGGGTAATACAGCCAAGCAATAGAAGACTACCTGGTCTGAGTTCGGTAGTTTGATGGTTAATACCTTCCCCCTTCAGCAAAATGGTTCCATTATCCCTTAAGGTGGTGATAGTGGAGCAGTTGTTTTTTAAAACATTAACTGGATCTGACTAATTTGGGAAGCAGGTGGTGGTGTGCATTACTCTATAGCCAAACAATATAAAAGTTAGGACCTGTATAGAGTCTATTTTGCTTATGATGGCCCTCTCCGCAGGTCAGGGACTGGCATTTCTGCACCTCCATATGCAGGGCACTGGTTCGTATGTCATGCCAAGCTAAAACATGGTTTACTGCAAATGCAGAAATACACAGGCTCTAAAAAATTTAAATGGCCCCCAGAGGGTTAGCTTTGGGTCAGTGTGGCCCATGAGCTGAAAAACATTAGCTGGTTTTAATGTGTTTTTGTCAATTGATTTTATTTGATAAGCAGGCTTGAATGCCATAATAGTAATAATAATAATAATACAGCAAGCAACAAACAAATATATAAATAAATAAATGGAGCATACCTGTCCAAGGAGAGTGCACTTTCAAAATCACAGATTGCCAGTAACCACTGTTTCAGTTCTGAATACAAGATCCCACGGTGAAGAAAAGCAGCAAGATTCTCAAACTTGTGATTGAGAAGAACTGGGGAGGGATGGGAAAACCAGGTATATATAGTTGTTTCTATATGCCCTTCATGAAATATAGCCTTTGAAATATAGGGATGGGAAAACCAGGTATATATAGTTGTTTCTATATGCCCTTCATGAAATATAGCCTATATATTATCTCAGTGTGCACTAGGACCTTCATCCTTTAGTTAATTCCTTCTGGTTTGCTCTTCACTGCTCTGGCACAAATCACACCCTCCTTGTAGAACTGAAAGGCTTGTTTTAAAATACCACCGAATGTGCATGACTGCACCTCTATGATTGCTTCAAGAGATTTAATGACCTTGAAATATCTATGGGAGCTTGTGAAAACGTTGTATGGCTGTATCAGATAACAAAACAACTCTTGCAATCCCTTCCCAAAGAAATGGAGGTGTTCATTGTGAATAGGAGCGAACTTTTTTTCAAGGAGGGAAAATACTCTAATAATGGAGGGATAGGAGAAAGGGGTTCTGATCATACAGGAGGGGAGCAGGACAATGGAAACATTGAAAAATTTGCCCAAACAAATGCGAGAGCCAGTCATTGGCTACAGCCTACTTCCTGGGCTAAATATTATTATTTATTAAATTTGTATACCACCCTTTATCCAAAGATGCCAGGACGGTTCACAACAGAAAAATAAAAAAGAGATACCGAATACATAATAAAACAAAAACAAACCAATAACCCCTCACCTACAAAAACATTTAAAAAGCCACAGAATGTTAATCAGTTGAAGAGAAACGTTTTTGCCTGGCGCCTAAAGATATGAAATGAAGGCGCCAGGTAAGCCTCCCTGGGGAGAGCATTCCACAAGCAGGGAACCACCGCAGAAAGGGCCTGTTCTCATGTTGCCACCCTTCAGACCGCTTGTGGAAGAGACATGTGAAGAAGGGCCTCAGATGAGGATTGCAGGGTCCATGTCAGTTCATTTTATGTATCTATATATAGATACACATAAAAATATAGGTACAGTGGTACCTTGGTTCTCAAACGCCTTGGTACTCAAACAACTTGGAACTCAAACACTGCAAACGCGGAAGTAAGTGTTCTGGTTTTTCGGAAGCCAAACGTGCTCCAATTTGAGTGCCACACTTCTGTTTTGAGTGTTACACTGAGGTCTGTCTGTTTTTGCTATTTATTTTGCGTTTTTGTGGGGTTTTTTTGTTTTTGTTTTTGTGACTATGTGGAACCCAGTTCAGCTACTTACTGATTGATTGTGTGACTGCAGTACATTGTTTATTACTTTCATTTTATGGATCAATAGATAGTAAAATTCATGTTAAAGTGCTGTTTTAGGGGTTGTTTTTAAAAGTCTGGAACGGATTAATCCATTTTGCATTACTTTCTATGGGAAAGCGCACCTTGGTTTGGGAATGCTTTGGTTTTGGAATGGACTTCCAGAACAAATTAAGTTTGAGAACCAAGGTACCACTCACTGTATACATATACATATACATATACATATACATATACATATACATATACATATACATATACATTTCCAGTGTTTAAAGGAAACATCCTCAACATATAGATGTAAAATTTTAAATACTTTTAATTCTATTAATGTTTAATTTAAAAAAATAAAATTCTATGTTTTTAGCAAGTCTTATTTTTAGCTGTTAGCCACCTTGAGTCCCATTAGGGAGAAAGGCAGGAGATATAGATATTTGATATACTTAAAAAGAAAAATGTATAAATTCACACTTTGAACTTAAAAAACAACAACACCCTGCATCTATCATAAAAACAGTGTATACTATACCAGAAACACTCAAGTCCTGCAGGGCTTGTTTTGGATCCAGCGTTCGCAAAAGACAACCTCTGTGGTAGTATGCAATCCAATCATTAGGATTCAAGTGAATTGCAACAGCGAAATCTTCAGCTGCATTTTTATACTGCTCTAGTTTAATATATATTCTCCCTCGATAGGTTCTAGAAATCAAACCAATATTTTCCTCATCGTAGTAGATTTACAATATTCTGCATTTATATAAATTCTGTCTGAATGCAAAACTTGTTGTCCCAATGTGATTTAAACAAGTCAAGGCTGTGATCCTAAGTATGCTTACATGGAAGCAAGTTCCATTCATAACAGTGGGAATTGCCTTAAAGTAACTGTGCTTAGAATTGAAATGCAAGAGGCGAGGAAAGATAATGGGCAGCTTAAAAAAGATAAACATCAAATTTGACAAAGCATATTGATCAGGATCTCAAAACAAAAGGTGTATTGTGTTAACAATGCTATATAAATGAACATATTCCATAGACTACCATCCTGAACCTTACAAACATTCTGATGCAAAAAAAAGTTAAATGAAGGTTCAAGAGGCATATATACCAATAGCGGAGATAGCTCTGCACAACACAATTGACCCACCACCACAGACAGATTTCATAAGACATTGGCACTCCTTGTCTCATCAGATCCAGTCTCAGCCTCTCTCTCTCTCCAACAGATAGACACAAGTAACACAATCACTCATCACTCTTATATATTTATACCCAGAAAGTAGGGCACAGATACTTTCACTCAATGTACAAGAGGTCACAGGCAGACACTGAATGCAGGGTATAATCATTTTCTCAGACACTGTTATAAGGGATTTAGAAGTTAACTATAATTGCTTAAATTCATATATAATTTGCAGTTACCTTGCTTCTGCAATGCTTGGGTCCTGTTTAATCACATTTGTAAAATCATTAATAGCTACATTCCATATAGATTTATTAAAGTAATGTATTCCATGCTTCATAAGTGCATCAGTTCTTTTGGGATTATAGAAAAGGCACTAGATTGAAATAAAATACATGTAATTGTTACCTTTGCTTTTGTATTCATAACGTCACACCAAGGCAATCATTCAATCAACACAAGCATGTCTTCTTGCCAGATGAAATTACCGGTATCTTCCCTCTCATCTTTCTGTGTGCTCTTCTAGGTGTTCTCCTGACCCCCCCCCCCCCAAGAGCTGATTTGGGTGGGCAGGGGAGATGAGGAAAGTCCCATTGCGCTGGTTGCTGCTAGTGCATCTATTTAGTTGAATGGAGTCCAGTGTACTGACTTTGCCCTGCCAAAGCTAGGTTGCTTAACCCTTTCCTTCCCTGCCACTGATCCAGTCAAAAAATGTTCCACCACAATGTCCAACTTGGGGAGGAAAGGTTACCCCTTTTTTCTTTCTGAGAAAGAGATAAGACACTGAGAGCAATGTTAAGTGGATAAACAGCAAGTGATTAAATCATACTAAATCATACTCAGAATGGGAGCTGTGTCTATAATGTCACACCCATTACCCTAAATTGATTTGTCAAGACTAATTTAAGCCCATTGATTTCAGTGCATCTACTCTGAGCATGACTACTGTAAGTCAGACAGTCCCATGAAGAGAAAGAACAAACCAGCCCATCCTGCCAAACTCGTTTGCTTCCAAAGGGTTGTGCTCCTTGCTACTAGATTTACTGCCAAATAAGGTACAATAAGTGACTTCTGGAGGGATGGCGTTTTTGGTGCTGGCACCCTGGTTATGGATTGCCTTCCCAACAGAGTTGGTACTTTTCATTTTTCACAGTCTTTTCAATCCGTATTTTGTCAATTGTGATTTCTCTCTTTTTTATTATTGGATTGTGTCTAATAAAGTTCTACTCGGAGTAGTTCAACTGAAATTAATGCACCTAAATTAGCCATGCCCATTCATATCGATGAGTTTACTCGAAGCAGAACATCAGACACAAGCCTTAGTCTTATAAATTGCATTGCTCACTCCACACAAGTACATCCCATCAGTACAAGGATTTACACTTGTACAACAGAACTTCTCTCTCTCTCTCTGCTCACTTGCGTCCTCCCCTAATCTGTGCCAGAGAGTTGGGGGAACACCTATGACAGATTTAGGGTAACATGGCAGGAAGAATATGGGGAAGTCCCATTGTGCAAATGCAAATCCTTGCACTGATGGATGCATTAGTTGGATATTGCCCAATATTGATTGGTGGGTGGTATACCAAAGTAACTAAACCAATAACTAGGCAAACTCAACTTTTACTCTTGCCCAGTAGGAGCTTTTATTGTTTTTTCTTTGAATAGTAGGCCCTCATGTCATATCACAACTTTGGCTTCAATAGTGTTGTGTGACCACCATTTTAAGAACCTTTGCGAAGAATCCTTTGCGAGCACAGAAGTAATTGTACAGGTTTTTTTATTCTGGCCCAAATATATTGTAAAACTATATATAGCAATACTTACTTTAGCATAATCTTCTATCGCCAGTATTATATCACCATCCTCTTCATGGGCCTCAGCTCTTTTGTAATATATTTCATCATCTGTAGGTCTGCATTTCAGGGCAAGACTGTAGTTGATAATTGCTAATGAATTATCTCCCTGATTTTTGTATATTTCAGCTCTTGACAGATATGCATCTGCATAATCAAAATACTTTAAAATTAGTCTCTTTCAGATGCCCAATATCATTGATATGCATGTTTAATTTTTTTTAACTAAAATTAATTGCAACTGTAATAAAAATTTGCAAACAAAATCGTGTGATTCAAATCTGCAAATGTATTGGAAGTAACTTTCCAACCTTTGTCTTGATCTATGGATATTTGGAAGAAGTGTTGCATAATAATAAAACTTCTGTACATACTGATTTGATATCGGGGACACATAATCAGGAGCTTCTCAGAAATTGTACATCATGGGGTTTCAAAGTTACTTGCCTGCATTGTTTTTGTTGCACTTAATTATAAAATTCAGGTCTTCTAGCGCTGGAAGCATTTTGTTCTGGTAAATGAAAATTAAATGTCTATGCCAATAGGCATTAACCAGCATTGGTTCTAAACTTATTGCCTGTGAAAGTAATGAGATAAACTGGTTATTAGTTAGCTAAAAATTCCAGTGTATCATAAGGCACATCTTAAGTTACACCTCTGGGCACATCACTGGGGATCAAAGGAAAAACAACATGGTGAGATCTAAGTTTTGGTTAGGCTCTATACAATCTGGTTCCAGGACCAGGTGGAGCTAGCTTCTGGGTCAAAAGCAGATATATCATCTAAAAAGGGCAAGGGCTGAGTTCCAACCAGGAAACAAGGACCAGAGGAACCAGAGGCTGGTACACTGAACACAAGTCAAGTTGCAGAACAGCATCAGAGCATCTGTGGAAAAGGCAGTCAGAAGCAGATCCACAGTCAAAGCCATACAGCTGTTATATTTATGGAAGCCACCAGGGGAAGGAAACGGCCACACAGGTAATATGCTCACACTGCAGACCAGTTGCTCTGAGGTTAGGATTTATAAGACCTAGTGGACATAGAATAAACTGACTGAATGATCTGGCAGGTAGGAACAGAATAGTTGCCTGAGCATGGCTGCCAGGAATCCTGGCCTGAGACCTCCTTAGTGCCCTACAATTAGTTGTTGCAAAACATTTATGCACTGAAGCTCCTTGCATACTTAAAAATTAAATAAATGTACCATTTTTAGCTTATATTGTTGCTCTCATATTAACAAAATGCATTTTGAAATTCTTGGCTACAGAAAGTAATTAAAACTCAATCCAAAGTGAATATAAACTGGTCACTGTAGGCTGCAAGTACCTATACTGAATATCTAGCTTCAATATATTATTCTGGACCCCAATATAAAACAGTCATATAAGAAAGATCTATGGTCTGTCTAGGTTAGCTTACTGCTACAGTAAGCTTCCTTACTATGCACTAACTCTATCATATGCTACTGAAAAAATACAATTGTCAAGCATTCAACTGGTGCATGATTGTGCATGCACACATTGCACCAAGCCCAAAAGTGACTTTTAAAGTGGCAAAAACAGCCCTAAAAGAGCCCAGAAAGGGCAAAAAAGACGTGAAACAGTGCCTAGAAATCCCACGAGCCTTTGCAAGCGCAATCCCAGGAGCCCTTGCTCTGACTGTTAAGGCCTGTGGAGAGTTTAATTGAAGCAAGGGAGCTCGGATGGAGCGACTGCGGTGGAGTTGCATCTGTTAATTGCTGCTGGTTTTTTAAAAGGGTTTTCAAGGGTTTCCAGAAGTTTAGAGGGTGTTTGCCAGCTTTCCCAATGGTGTTTCCGGTGCCTCAGAACATAACTCCCATGTAAATGGGGAGTTGCTTGTACACAATAGCATACAGCAATTATCTGATACTCATGCCTAGCTTCTTCGGTTCTAAACAAGTGTAGTAGCACCATGTCTGTATGACATCAAACATATGCATAACATCACCACCTGGCAAACAGCTTGATGTTTCTATAGTCCACAAACTTGTCAAAAGTGAACCATGACTGGGGGATTTTATGTAGATGAAGATGATGGCTGGCTGGTGGAGGACCTTGTGTGAGAGGCAGGGAAAGGGAGATCTCCCAGGGTGGTAGGCAAGCTCCCAGGTGATAGCTGGGAAGGCCAACCTCTTTCTGTGTGAGACAAGGGCTAGAATCTACCTTTGAGAGAGGACTTTGCATTTTTCTTCCTCTTTTTGTTTTTGCTTAGTTTGTTTTTTATTGTATTGTATTGTGAAAAACCCTACTGCAATCTTATTAAAAATAAACAATGAGTTTTAGTCAATCATACAACTGTCAATAGCTGTAATGTGGAATTAAGACTTTCATTAAAATATATTAAAAAAAAAATTCGTGTGTTCAGATATGTACGGTATAATGAAAACAGATCACTGGTGACATAATTATCTGCAAAATTGCTAGGTTTCCAGATATAGTCCTGCAAAGTTTTTTTTCTAAATAGAAAAGTGCATAAAATGAGGAATCCAGCAAGGGGATTATTTGAAAAAGATGCTGTCAGAGCTGGCTCCAGGTCCCAGCTCACAGAGGACCAACGCTAGCCGGCAGTAATGTACAAAAGTCTTTATTGAAGTACAGTTTCCATTTTCAAGCCGCAGCGCCCCAGCTCTACGTCTAGGGGTTAGATCGACGAAGCTCCATCTGAGTCTCCGCCCCCTGTACACCAGTTTAAGATTCTAGCCTTACTCCACCTCTTACGTCTCTCCTTTCTCCTCTGGGTCCTGCTACCCCCCGGGGTCCCTTCCTTCCTGGATTCTTCTGACGCTGACGTTGACCCCCCTGACTCCTCCCCCTCTTTTCGGCGGGCTTTGGGACCTGGCTCCCTATCCGGGCTGCCAACTGCGCCACCCTCCTGTACATTTGAACTTGGCGCGCGCGCCCAGCCTTCAACCTTCCTCTCGACCGTTTCCTCGCTCCCCGATGGAGGCGTGGCCAATCCTGACTCATGTCCTCCCACTGGCAGTGCGCCGCCTGATCCCGATGCCTGGGACTCCTCCCCCCTACTGCACTCTGGTGTGGACGCTGGTCCTGATTTCCAACTGCTGCTCTCTGAGTCCCCTCTGGCCCCTTCTTCCTGGGGTGTCCCCCTCGGCACCCCCCTTGCTCTGACCATGGGAGCCCCTTTCTGTGAATCTTCCGATTCGCTGGAAAGACTCAGAGACCTCGGACCGCTGTCATCGCTAACATTTCCTTCGGACTCCTCCCCCTCGCTATTTCCTCCCTTTCCTGTGCCTCTGCTCCTGAACCCCTGACATCCATCCCCCCCTCGAAGCCCCCCCTTCCCCCCTCCCCTCCTTCAGGTGTGGGTACTGGGTGCTCCGTCGTTGTGGGGGTGAGTGCCGGATACAGTTCATCCCCCGTGGCGTGCATCCAGCCGGATAAGTCCGGCTCGTCCTCCGTGCTCTCGCCGACCTCAATTTCCTCTGCTTCCATCTCTTTGCCGCCGTGCTCGAACCCAAGGTCCTCCCCCAACACGTCCATGTCCGTCTCTCCCCCGGTCTCCTCCGGGGACGTTGCCTGCCAAGGACCCCCCAGCCACTTCCTGCGCCACTGCTCCTCTGGTCGATTGTCCCACCAATAGGAACGGTCTGAGGCAGACCCCGAGGGTGATCCCTCCGGGGAACGTGTTTCTAGTGCCGGTTCCTCGTCCGAGGTGAACCCCTGGAATGTGCTAGCTGAAAATGTGGGTGTGAAAAGCCAGTCGTCGAAATACTCGGCTGGCATGGGCCTGTGTGGGAAAAGGGCATGAAACTCGTCCTTGAGAAGAGGTTCGTCCAAGGCATAGTCTGGCACCCAACTGTTGGCGCTGGCCGGGGTACCTTCTCTGGCGAGAAGATATTCTACTCCCTCTTCCCCCCATCTCGAGTCTAAAATCTCTGTGACTTCGTTGACGGGTTCCCGCCTTGGCGACCCCCCCCTTGTGGGCGTTTCCCTGAACGGGTCTGGTGCCGTGCCTGGCTCCTGAAATCTATGAGGTGCTTTGTAGGGCGTGAGCACTGATCTATGGAAAACTGGGTGCATTCTGGATCCCTCCGGCAGTGTCAACCGGAAGGCCACTGGATTGACCTGTGCCTCGACTTGGTAGGGTCCTAGCTGCTTATGCCCTAGCTTCTTCTTCGCTAACGATCTGGCCGGCACTGCCTGGGCTGCTAACCAAACCCAGTCTCCCACCTGTATGTCTTCCCCAACCCTTCTGTGCTTGTCAGCCTGCAGTTTGTATGCGTGCTTTGCTAGTTCTAACTGCCTCCGAAGCTGTTCGTGAACCTCCTGCAACTCTGATGCTAAGGCTTCCGCTGCCTGTGGCTCCCCCTCCCCCGCTCTCGCTAATCCCGGGAAGGTTCTGGGATGCCTCCCGTTGTTGGCGAAGAACGGTGTCACCCCCGTGGACACGTGCTTCGTGTTGTTGTAGGCGAACTCAGCGAGCGGCAGGTAGTCCACCCATGTTGCCGGCTGCTGATTTGCGTAGCATCGCAGGTACTGCTGCATGATGGCGCTGACTCGCTCCGCTTGTCCGTTCGTCTGCGGGTGTCTCGCCGACGCTAGGTTGATCTTGACGTTCAGGAAACCCATCAGCTTCTGCCAGAAGTTCGAGATGAACTGTCGCCCCCGGTCGGACAGGATAGACCGTGGCAGACCGTGAACCCTGAACACGTGGTCTATGAACAGTTTGGCGGTCTGTTCCGCCGTGGCCACCTTCGCGCACGGAATGAAGTGGGCCATTTTGGTGAACATGTCCACCACCACTAGCACTGCCGTCTTGCCCCTCGAGCTGGGTAGGTCCGTGACAAAGTCCAGGGCCACCCTCTCCCACGGTTCGAGCGGTGTCTGCAGCGGTTCGAGCAGTCCCGCCGGCGGTTAGTGCACTGACTTGGCCCTTTGGCAGGTGTCGCACCTCGAGACGTAATCCGCGACTTCCCCCCGCATCTTGGGCCACCAAAAATCTCTGGCTACTAATTCTACCGTCTTCTCTTTGCCAAAGTGCCCGGCGGTGGGTGCGTCGTGCAACTGCTGCAGTACTTTCGCGCGGAGGTCGTCTCCCGGTACGTAGAGGGCCCCTCTGCGGATGAGCAATCCGTCGCGTATCTGGAACTCGTCGTCCTCCGCCGTGCCCCTTTGCACCTCCTCCATCTTGGCTTGTGCGAAGGGGTCCTTCTGCAGTGCTCGACGTACAGCATCCAGGTCCACGGTTGCTGAAGCGCACGCCCACGCTTTCGGTGCGAAAATGTGCTTGGCCGCTGCTGGTGCCGCCTCCTCGAGGTATTGCGGCTTTCTGGACAGTGCATCCGCCATGATGTTGTTGTCGCCTGGGATGTACTCTATCCTGAAGTCGAAATCCGCAAAGAACTCCGCCCATCGTATGTGCCTCTGGTTCAGGAACCTTGCCGTGCGCCAGTACGCCAGGTTTTTATGGTCCGTGCGGACCTGCACTGTGTGTTTGGCTCCAATGAGGAAGTGCCGCCACGCCTTGAATGCTGCATGAATGGCCAGCAACTCCCTGTCCCAGATGGCGTAGTTCTGCTCTGACTTGCTGAGCTTCCTGGAGTAGAAGGCACACGGTCTCCAGTCCCCATGCGGGTCTTGCTGCAACAGTACTGCCCCCACGGCTCTGTCTGAGGCGTCCGTTTCAACCCTCATCGGTCTGCTGGGATTCACATGCAGTAGCTGCTCTTCGGACGAGAAGAGACGCTTGAGTTTCTGAAAGGACTGCTCCGCTTGCTCCGTCCAGATGAACTTCTTCTTCTTGGAGCTGAGCGTGTCGGTAATGGCCGCCGTCTGCATCGCGAACCCCTTGATGAACTTGCGGTAAAAGTTGGCGAAACCGACAAACCGCTGGACCTCCTTCCGATTGCGCGGGCTCTTCCAGTCCAACACTGAGCGAACCTTGGCGCTGTCCATGGCGAGCCCCTTGTCCGACAACTTGTAGCCCAGGAAATCTACCTCCTTCATGTCGAACTGGCACTTCTCCAGCTTGGCGTACAGCCTGTGCTCCTGCAGTCTCTGCAGAACTTCCTTGACGTCTCCCTCGTGGGTCTCCTCTGATTCTGAAAATATCAGGATGTCGTCCAGGAAGCAGACGCATTTCTTGTAGAGGAGACCCGCCAATACGTGATGCATGAAGGCTTGAAAACAGTGGGAGCCATTTTGTAATCCAAAGGGCATAACTCTGTATTCATAGGTGCCCAGGGGCGTGAACATGGCAGTCTTCCATTCGTCGCCCTCCCGTATGCGAATCAGGTTGTACGCCCCTCGCAGATCCAACTTTGTGAAAACGCGTCCTTTCCTCACCGTTGCGAGCAGGTCATCTATCTTGGGCATGGGAAAGGCTGTGGGCTTGGTTTTCGAGTTCAAAATTCTATAGTCCACCACAAGCCTTTTTTGGGGCGTGTCCTTCTTCTTCACAAAGAATACAGGACTGCCCCCCACTGCCTTCGACTCCTGGATGAAACCGCGCTTCAAGTTGAGGTCTATGAACTCCCTGAGTTCCTGCAGCTCGTCTTCAGACATGGAATACAGTTTCCCGGTTGGCAGCGTCGCCCCTGGCAGGAGGTCAATCTTGCAGTCATAGGACCTGTGGGGAGGCAGCTTGTCCGCTTCCTTCTCGCAGAAAACCTCCAAAAACGCTGCGTACTTGAGTGGCACTGCTTGCAGCGTGCCTAATTGTAGCTGCGGGTCATCCTCTTCCCCTTCCGGGCTAGGCAGAATGCAATGTTCCGCACAGTATGAGGAGCCGAAGGTCAGTTGTCGCTGGTACCACGCCAATGCTGGGCTGTGCCTGTGCAGCCAACTCATGCCTAATACTATAGGCGTGTCCGACAGTTGGGTGACATTGAAGCTGATGACTTCTCGGTGATTCCCAATTTGCATCACCATCGGAGGCGTTTGCTGCACCACCTGCCCCCCCAGCAATTCCCTGCCATCCACCGTGACAACCTTCAGAGGCAGCGTGGCTGGCAGGAGTGCTATGTTGTGCTCTTGAATGAAATCCAGTCCTATGAAGTCTGCGTTACTACCAGAGTCAATGGTAATCGGCACTTCCATAGTGAGTCCATTGGGTAGTTGGAGCGATGCTGTGAGCTGCACCACTGGTTTGGGCGGGAGGGGGTCTGTGGGCTGCAAAATCTCTGGGGACGGCTTCATTGACTTGTCTGGCTGGGCCCCAGTGCCTCTTCCTCCAACCAGACTCTGTCGTTTCCCTGCTGTGGTTCTCTCTGCTGAGTTGCGTCTGTTACTGTTGCTGAGGCTGCAGTGTGCTTGTGGAGCCTCTGGGGACACTCTTTCGCCATGTGCTGAGCACTGTCGCAGATGTAGCACTTCCTGTTCCCTCTAGGAGGCTTCGCTTTGACTGCTCCCGGTGTTAGGGCTCTGGTTGCTGACTGAGCCCTGGCGCTTCCAATCTCCATCGGTTCCTCTCCCCCTCCCTGCGGAGGTGTGGATTGCACACGCGCTGCATCCTTGGGAAAGAGGGGAGGTGCTCTCACTGGCGTACGTCCCCAACGTCCTTCTTCTCTGTTCCATGGACGTTCTTCCAGACGCACCCCAATTTGCAGCGCCCGCCGGACAACCTCCTGAGTGCTCTTTGGTCTCTCCCCCCTTGCAATCTCATCTTTCACATTTGCATTCAAGCCTTCCCAAAAAAGGTCTCTGGCTGGGGCAGAATCCTTCTCCCATCCCAGCGCATGGACTAACGCAAAAAAGCGGGAATGGTACTGCCTTACACTGGCTCTGCCTTGTTTGAGCCCATGTATGTCTTTCCTGGCGATATCAATGTCTATATTTGATAAAAAACACGAATCCATCGCTTTAATGAATGCATCCGCATTTTGGAGCACCGGATCCTTATCTCTCCACAGATTGCGCAGCCACGCTTTAGCTTCCCCATGCAAATGGGACAAGATAAACCCCACCTTCTCTTGCTCATCTCTAAAGTCTTTATCCAGCAGTTCCAGCGCAAACAGCACGTCTGCTCGGAAGTTAGGGTACTGCTGCAAATTCCCATCGAAATGAGATACCAGGCTGCCTCCTCTTTTCGCCAGCCCAATCCCCTCTGATTTGGGTCCCGGTTGCCCCTGCTTAGCAAGCACTTCCAACCTGGCTTGGAGATCCCTGCAGGCGGCAGCCGCTTCCTCTTCCCTTTTCCTGGATGCGAGTACCTCCGCGTTGAGTTGTGTCACTGCATCTTGCAGGGCTGCTAGTTGCTGTTCTGTAGTCATCTTGCCTGACTTTTGTGAGCTCGCGAAGCACCAATCTTCTTCCCTCGCTGCGTCCACTCACGTTACGAGGTTTTTGGTGCAAAACTTTTGGAGATGGAGCTTACTGTCAGAGCTGGCTCCAGGTCCCAGCTCACAGAGGACCAACGCTAGCCGGCAGTAATGTACAAAAGTCTTTATTGAAGTACAGTTTCCATTTTCAAGCCGCAGCGCCCCAGCTCTACGTCTAGGGGTTAGATCGACGAAGCTCCATCTGAGTCTCCGCCCCCTGTACACCAGTTTAAGATTCTAGCCTTACTCCACCTCTTACGTCTCTCCTTTCTCCTCTGGGTCCTGCTACCCCCCGGGGTCCCTTCCTTCCTGGATTCTTCTGACGCTGACGTTGACCCCCCTGACTCCTCCCCCTCTTTTCGGCGGGCTTTGGGACCTGGCTCCCTATCCGGGCTGCCAACTGCGCCGCCCTCCTGTACATTTGAACTTGGCGCGCGCGCCCAGCCTTCAACCTTCCTCTCGACCGTTTCCTCGCTCCCCGATGGAGGCGTGGCCAATCCTGACTCATGTCCTCCCACTGGCAGTGCGCCGCCTGATCCCGATGCCTGGGACTCCTCCCCCCTACTGCACTCTGGTGTGGACGCTGGTCCTGATTTCCAACTGCTGCTCTCTGAGTCCCCTCTGGCCCCTTCTTCCTGGGGTGTCCCCCTCGGCACCCCCCTTGCTCTGACCATGGGAGCCCCTTTCTGTGAATCTTCCGATTCGCTGGAAAGACTCAGAGACCTCGGACCGCTGTCATCGCTAACATTTCCTTCGGACTCCTCCCCCTCGCTCTCTATTTCCTCCCTTTCCTGTGCCTCTGCTCCTGAACCCCTGACAGATGCTCTTCCATTTTTTAAGTTCATCTGTCATTGCCAGAGGGTCATAGTTATTAATAAGATAACAAAGCATCTTCAGTAGCAAGAAAAAATAGGTATTATTTCTTTAAAACTTACTTTTTCCAAGTCATCCATGGCTGCCTTCATTTTGCCTATTTTCCTGTATATTGCTCCACGTCTACAATAGTTAAACCCAGAAAATTTTCCTTCATCTATTTCTTGGGTTATTTTATCAATTTCAGATTGACACTGCTCAAGTTCATCTGACTTTCCCTCGAAGAGAAGAGGATTTACTGTGTTTACTAATTCTGTGTCCTTGGTTTCCTCCTCCATGTCCTTTTTGCCTGCCATTGATTTATCAGCAAAAGATTGCCTACTGGGAGGGTATTGCTCATCAAACCATTTATTCCAGATTTTTCTGGCCCAAAGATAATCATCGGTGTCTTCTGGGGTTCTCCCTTGGCTTGCTGCAAATTTTTCAAAATCTAGCCAGCAAGGGAGACTGGGACTTCGATAACTTCGAACTGCTCGAGATACTTTGATACAGAATTTATTATGAATTGGAAGCTTTCCAAGAGATGCAGACCTAAGGAAAAAGCCAAAACTATAATTACATTTTGCCTGTACATTTATTGCTGACATATGACCAATATGACATATGTAACAATGTGACATATGACCAATAAATATTCATTATAAAGTTTAATAATGTATTTGATTGCTGCATAATATTCAAGTTTCAACACATAACGGAAGATTCCTATCAGGGGTGCATAAAAATGGTTTACACTGTCATTAGTATTTATTTTTATGTAGAAAATTTATAATTTATGTAGAAAACTTAGTAATCAAAGAGCTCTCTAACTTCTTTATTATACACTCATGTTGCACATGAGAGCTGTGCAACTGTGTCAAACCAATAAAGCAATGTGTATAGCCTAAATAGCATTTTCTGATGGACATGGTGCAACAATAATTTGGCACCTGAGACAAAAAATCCAAATAGTACCTCTTATGTTTAGTTTAATTTACTGTTAAATTAACTGTAATTAATTTACTGTAATTCAGTGCAACCAAAAGTGCAGCGCCCATACACAGAATCCCATAATGATTAGAAAGTATTTTTCCACATCAGTCCTTCACACAGCCACTGGCAGTGCACCAGAGCACTGGAGAGAGCACTGGAAGTCTGTGAGTCATTTCATATCCTCAGGCAATTTGTCTGCTCTATGTGATGAAATGCAAGAACACGACATGAAACTTGCATTTAGGCAAAAGGGTTGCCTACTGCCTGAGAATTTGCTGAGGGAAGAGAGGAAACAAAGCTATACCGAATCCTTTGGGAATCTTCTGCCCACAGTTGATGTTCTTGTGAACATATCTGGTACCAATTTGGTACCCTCCAAATGTTTTGGACTACAAGCTACAACACCCATGATCTGTTACCACTGGCTTTGCTTGCTGGGACTGAAAGGAGTTGTAACCCAAAGCATCAGGATAAAACCAATTTAGGAAAGCTAGTATTACTGTATTACCCATAAAGAACTGGCACACACATAAAAATGGTATCTGGTGCTGTTGGAGAAATTACTGTTTCCATACCCCAAAGTGCTCAATATATAAAATTAAAAGTCGCAAATATTAATAAAAAGGCAGACCTTTTAAGAATCTGTGGAGGTTCTCTTAATTTCTCACAAACACTTTCTAATATATGAACAGAAATGTATTTCCCTGCTGTTTTCAATGATCTCCTTTTGTATGATGCTTTCCTTGGGAAAACGATGTACTTCATCCCAGCTTTTCTAGATTCTTCAGCCAGATTAGTTTCATCTATAGGTTCAGGAGCTGGAGTGGGTGCAATAGATGCAGATCTTCCTCTAGAGGAGAAAAGACCTTTTGTTTGCTTGAATGTACTTGCCAAAGCTATATCAGAATCTTTATCTGAACCAACAAGAACACTTTTGTGTGCGGCAGATTCTCTTTTCTCAAGGCTAAGAGAGCTTTGTGGCTTTGTTGATAAAATGGCAGGCTTTGTAGCTTCCGTATCTACTGAAAGATGTTGTTTTTTCATAACAGTTATCTCTTCCATAGTGGTTCTGAAATTTGCAGAAATCTTCAAAGCAGATTTGTCTCTGAATGATAATTCTGGTGCACTATGAGGTCTTTTAACCAGAACTTCCTGTAAGAAAAACAAATCTCGGTTTGTTTGTTTATTTTTAGTTTTTTGGATAACGTTCCAAAAGTAGTCAGCTGTATAAAATTGGGTTGCTGGGTACTTAGTATGGGCTGTCTCCAACCCGGCACCTTTGTTTCCACAACTGACTGCGTGTGCAGAATTTCTCCTGTCCCCTCCAGCTCCCGTGTGCCCTCAAAATCAGCCCTGGAGCATTGGGGGACCCTTCAGAGCAGCTTGAGGGGGCTGAAGGAGAAGAAACGGAAGTCCCATTACATTAGTGGAACCCTGCTAAAGGTTACTATCACGTGAACAGATCCTCTTGAGAGAGTGAGCAAGAATAAGCCAAGCATGAGCAGGTTAATTCCCCCTCTTGCCTAGGCAAGATAAGATTATGTGACGAATCAACATAATCAAGTATCTACCCCAACCCCTCTCACTATGCCTTAGTTTCGTCTTAGTTCACGTGAGTGTCAGTGGAAAAAACCTAGGAGGTCTAAAAGGAAGGAAACCAAAGAGAAACCTAGTAACATGCACCCCTTTTCTCTGTAGGTTTTCTTTGTAGGCCTGTTCAGAGTAAGTACCCAATGACCAGTTCCCCTGACTGAGCAGAAAGACATCAGGCAATAATGGCCTAAACTAAGCCAGTTGTGTATGGAAGTGAGAGCTGGACCATAAAGAAGGCTGATTGCCAAAGAATTGATGCTTCTGAATTATGCTGCTGGAGGAGACTCTTGAGAGTCCCATGGACTGTAAGAAGATCAAACCTATCCTTTCTTAAGGAAATCAGCCCTGGGTGCTCACTGGAAGGACAGATCCTGCAGCTGAGGCTCCAGTACTTTGGCCACCTCATGAGAACAGAAGACTCCCTGGAAAAGACCCTGATGTTGGGAAAGATGGAGGGCACAAGGAGAAGGGGACGACAGAGGACGAGATGGTTGGAGAGTGTTCTCGAAGCTACCAGCATGAATTTGACCAAACTGCAGGAAGCAGTGGAAGACAGGAGTGCCTGGCGAGCTCTGGTCCTTGGGGTCACGAAGAATCGGACATGACTAAAAGACTAACCAACAACAAGAAGCCAGTTGTGACACAATCCAGCACTCCCACCAATGCAACCAGACTGGGCCAGCCTTGCTGCCTCCAGGGCCCTCTCCCTCCCAGCAAACCATAGATTCCATTGCTGGGAGGCCATGTGCACCACAGCACCTTTCCTCATCAACCACTCCTGCTCAAAAAATACCTTACTGAGCAATTTTATATGTATTTACTTTCAAGCAAGTGCCATTGTTTTCAATAGGCCTAAGTATGTTTAGAATTGCATCCTTGATTCATTCATAATGAACATGTTTCTATAGCAAGCAGCTCATCCACAGATGCAAAGAATGAGTTTAAAGATTTTCAGTTCTGCTGTATACAGGTTTATTTTGAAGTCAATGCCCACTGTGTTCAATGGGGCTTATTCTTACTAATCCTATTCCCATTTACCTGGAAGGAAGCCCCATTGAATTCAATGGAACGTGTGTCTAAGCAGACATATATAGGATTGGACTGTGTGTTTAGGGCTACAGTCTAAAAAAAATCTTACAGCACAATCCTAGGCATGTCTACTTGAGAGTAAGTCATCACAGCTACTCTGTGTAAATAGCTGATATAAAAAGTTTGAATCCTGAAAATCAGAAAGTGCTTTAGTATTTCTTCTCACAAACTGTTTTGAAAAAATAAGGCTACAATACTAACTCAACCTACAGCACCTAGATGTAAGCCCACTAAATTCAGTAGGACTAATTTCTGAGTATACATTGTTAGGATTGTGTTGTAAGGCATAATAAAATGAATGTAGAGAGATGTATTTACATTTTAATTGTTTACCCTTTCTTGTAAACAATCCTGGGAATACAATTGAAGGGTGGTGTAAAAATGCCTGAATTTGAAAAACTGTTGACAACAGTTACACAAGCAAAATGATTATTATATTTAATCTCCCAATTACTTTTAATTAAAAAATGTGAATGTTAGATCTCATTGAAGGGAAACATAAGGAATATCTACCACTGAATCGGAACAGAATTAATTTTTACAGAAGCAACAAAATCTACATGCAAAAACTGGAAATAAAATTATTTGGTTGGCACTCAGTGTCACATAAGTCAAGTAAGATTTTATAAAACCAGCATACATATTTCTTGCAGATGCAACTCCTTCACAGCAGACTACTTACACATTCCGTGATGTTCTCCTGCAACACAAAGTTTTGGTATCTTGTAAAATGAGACATTACAAGAATAACTGATTATTATCTAACACTAGTACAAAAATTAGGCTGCTTGAATTTTACATTTTTTCAAGCACATTGTTTTTCAGTTCCTAACTGATTGACCACTGCAAAGTTAATTATTGCCAAGAAGGAAGAACGCTACAGTCCCAACATGTAAAGAATGGATAAAAAGAATCTGTCTGCCTTATGGCACAGGCAGAGGTTGAAGCCTCAGTACTGCTTGATCTCAGCATTCTTGTTCACTTAATTGGTTCCAGAGCAGAATAGGAGGGGCTGTTGTCTTAACCCCAACTCTCTCTCTCCCTGTCCCCCCTTCACACTTTGTGAAACCCAAATCCCTGCTAGGATGTTTTACTCAAGCTCTGTGGAGAGACCTGGAGAGCCCAACTCAGACTCTGCATCAAGAATAGGAAGCAGAGCTAATCTCACACTTTAAGGAGCTCTGCCCTAGCAGAGAATTTTCCACAGTTTAGTCAGGTTCATTTTAGTATATACAGTAATTGGAATTATATATTTTAGATTTAGTTCAGAGAGGTTCCTGCTCTTCAGTTTTCCTTAATAGAGGAGTAAAGTTCAAGCCAGCCCTACCCTCCTACTACTGGGAAAGCAATTACGAAGAATCTTAAATGCCCTGCTTAGTCTACCAGAGATTTTTTTTTTCAATATAATTTTTATTAACAAGCCAATCAAATCAAATCACATCACGTTAGTTCCAAATTACACAGCCAAATTTTTAATTTTTTGTTGGGGGTACCCATGCTTCAAGCTCAGAAAGGGATCCAAACATCTCTCTTGCTGCTGCTTTAATGTACATAGTCTACCAGAGAATTAACGATTAAAATAAATAATTATAATTTTGAGTTAAACTTTAAACAAGAAATTAATATTAAATATGGATGTGATTATTGCAAATAATAAAGCTTTAAGCCACACTCTGGATAAAACTGTTGCTGTGAAAAATCTACTATATATTTTGGGAAATCGCTTGTTCACCATGCATTTGGACATCTCTTAAGATACTGCAACCAAATTTTGCATGGTGGTTCCTGCAATTAAGGAGCAGGTTTTCCTCAATGTTTGGATACAATTGGACACCATTTTGAATCAAGATGGCAGCCAGAACCTTTCAAAACAGCACTGTTTTAACCACTGATTTAAAAACTGCACTGATTTTTTTTGGTTTCTTTGAATTCCCAAGCAATGCTGGGTATGATACGGCTAATAAATAATAAGTACTAAATAATAAATCTGGAAAAAGTTACAATACCTGTAATGTTTCCCTTTCAGAAACTAAAAGCCCTGGAGAGGAAGCGCTTCTTCTACAGATTTTAAGAGTCTATGAAACAAAGAAAAATATATACAAAAAGTGGGTATTTTTTAAATAGAACAAACGTATTTATTTTCATAACATATTGGAAAGCTACCCTAGATTCAGATTGTGAGCATGTATGTTGGTTTTACATTAGGAGTATGAAATTAAAAATAAATTGAGTTTTATTTACATACTCGTAAATCTGACATAATTATGTACACTGAAGTCTAAAAATTGTGGTGGAAGAGATGCATCACGGAGCTTTCTTTCTGGTTTAGAAAAGGAAATAATATTTCACATAAACACCTTGTTAAAAAGGAGATATTTGCCACTGGGCAATAGTTGTTTAACATAGGTAAAGGTAAAGGGACCCCTGACCATTAGGTCCAGTCGTGACCGACTCTGGGGTTGCAGTGCTCATCTCGCTTTATTGGCCGAGAGAGCCAGTACAGCTTCCGGGTCATGTGGCCAGCATGACTAAGCCGATTCTGGTGAACCAGAGCAGCGCACGGAAACGCCGTTTACCTTCCCGCCGGAGCGGTACCTATTTATCTACTTGCACTTTGACGTGCTTTCGAACTGCTAGGTTGGCAGGAGCAGGGACCGAGCAACGGGAGCTCACCCCGTCGCGGGGATTCAAACCGCTAACCTTCGGATCGGCAAGTCCTAGGCTCTGTGGTTTAACCCACAGCGCCACCTGCGTCCCTTTAGTTGTTTAACACATCTAGGTCCAAATAGAATCAAGGAAGGCATCCGGATGAGGAGCTTGGGAATTTACCTTCAAATGACAGAATGGCCAGTTGATGAACAAACAAAAAAACCAGATTTTCTTAATATTTCACAAATATTACTACTTGGATTCTTCATACTTTTCACAAAATACAGAAAATTAAAGATAGTGTAATTTTGGCAAAAGAACCTGTCTCAGTTGACAGGCTTCTGTTACAAATCTAAGGCATATCTCAGCTGCAGCAGTCAGCAAGGCAAGGTGTCAGGACTTACCTGACCTGCTATCACTGCTGCTGCGGCTTACAGGAAGGGACAAGGCGATGGGTGAGGTGAGCACAGTGCTAGCACACTGGTGGAACCAATCCGGTGTTTCTGCCAGTGCATTTGCATACTAACCTTATCACTGCCTTTCCCCTCCTCCTTTCATTATACTGCAGCAACAGCAGTGGCAGGTCAGGTAAGTGCTGACACCATGGCACCCACTACTGTTTGTAAGACGGAGAAACAGGGACCTTAATTAACTAGGCCTTGGTTCTTCTGATGAGCTGAAAGGAGCAGCTCTGAAGTTAAATACTAGATGGAATTAAGGCAGCCCCATGGCACCTTGATGTTTAAGCAGCCACTAAAGAAGTTTTTTATTTAAGACCATTTTCTCTGAAGTGTGCTAATTGTACTTTAGTAAAAAAATGTTTTTAGGATTATTATTTTTTTTGTATTTTATGTCATTTTATCTTGTACTGTACACCACTTTGATGGCCTCAGGCTAGGAAGTGGTTTATAAATCTGTAAAATAAAATAATAAATAAGCAAATGGCAGGTTCCGTCTCAGGTACAGGGCACAGAAAAATGAAAGTTAGGAGATATGGGACATCCAGACTGAAGACTGAAAGAATCTAGTTATCTCTGGGAATCTGAGTATGCCTAAGATTGCTTGGGAAACAGCCAAGGGAATTAACTGGACTGCCCAAGGGCAATAACATTCCTCTTTAAGACTGCTTTAGTGTTCTCAAAGCTACCAACATGAGTCTGACCAAACAGCGGGAGGCAGTGGAAGACAGGAGTGCCTGGTGTCTATGGGGTCATGAAGAGTCGGACACAACTGAACAACTAAACAACAACAAATGTTCTCCTAAGGAAGTACAAAGGCTCCAAGAGTCAAATGAGTACTGAGGGGCCCATGCCCATTTTGGCCCTAAAGAATTACAGTATACGGACTGAGTGTGGTCGTTTCATAACATTGACATTCAATGAAGAAAAGTTGACAAATGCATTCTGATATATTAAGTTTCTTCAGTATTTGTATGCTGTTGTTACACATTACTCCCAGTTGAGTGGTGTCCCCTCTAACCAGTTCCCCCTGTGATTTCACAGAATGCCAGACCACTCTTGCTTCAGAGGACAACTAGTGAGCCCTTTTTTCTCTGAACTCAGGAGCGAGACTCATCGCAGGACCCTCCTATGGGCTTCCCCTACTTTCTTGTGCTCAGGTTCGCCCCATTTTCTTCCGCTATGCTGGTCCCTGTACGCAATTAGCATGGACAGTCCTACTGCTTCTTTCCTCCCCTCAGCAAGCTCCTCTTGGCACCCTTGTACTTGACCTCTCATTACTTCGCCTGCCAGTTATCGGAAACATTGAGGCAGAGGGAGTTCCCCTATTCATTGCCTGTCTATTTTCCTGTTGGAAGAACCAAACACTTTGGAGCTTTTCCTGCAGCCATTTCTTCGGCTGTTCTCTCCTCCACGCCCTACTATTCCCTCTCAGCACTTCTGTTTTATCTCTGTATACTGAGAGAGGCGTGCTTTCCCGCCAGACTGACTGCTGGAGAAGCTTCCTGCAAATACAAAGGCATGAGCCAATGACAGGTTCCTCCTCACAAAACCCTTCCAAGGCAGCTCCCATAGGAAAACAACCCTTTATGAGATATATAAAACCATGATCAGATAAAAAAAAAAGAAACTATTACTGCAATACACACAGAAAGCAAATGGTCATAGTCCTCCTCAAACTCTAATACTTCTTGATCTCGAAGATCACATGAAAAGTCTTCATAAATAACACCATTAATCAGATTGCTCTGGAAAAATAAAAAGGTTTAATGATAACTTCTAACCGGTGGTATAAACCATCATACCAATTTCAGTTTTACTTCATAAATCTCTAGGAAAAGTTAAAACGATAACATCAAAACTTCATTGGATTTGATACACTCCATTTGGTCCCACTAAACAAGGAATGCACAACAAGTTGGACAATATGATTTATTTTGGCCAGTAGTACAAAATAATCTGAACAGTTTGAAATATGGCTGGTGTATATATTTTCAGCCAGGTATTTTAGCTTACTCATACACAAACAAACACTCATACATACACAGAGAGGTTTGCACTATAAGACTGCAGAAGGATCATATCCAAACAAAGGAAATATGAATTTCAGCAATACTAAAAAAGAACTAGAATGGTTTTGGGCATTCACAACACAGTACAATCCTGCAGGTATTTAAACATTAGCATTCTCTGTTAATTTGATGAAATATTTAAATATTTTGGAGAATGTGCCCCAATTGCATATGGCATATGGTATGTAATTACTAACTGTAAGTTTGTTTACATTAATTTAAAATACACCACTCTATATAAAAATAAAGCAACTATTTCTATAATTCACACTTTCAGTTATAGATATTGGTACAGAAACGCTATTATTTAATTTATATTTTGTGTAGATAATCAAATGTGATGTTAAATGAAATGCTGTGTAGTCTTCAAATATATTAAGAATTTTTACCTCATACTTTGGAAACAAGGTCTCCTTCATAAGAGAGAGAGAAGCGGCGAATTTCTGTGGAGCTGGTGTCCAAAACATTTTGAGAGACCCTGGATGAAATTTAACCTTCACATCAAAAACAATTAAAAAAATTAGTATGACTTTAATCCTAGACATATTTTCTTCTGAATAATTAGATGTTGCTGTGCTGAAATAGTAAACATTTCAAGACAAATCAGGCATTTTGAGATAAAACAGAGGTGAAGGAAACACAAAATATGAAGGGCTCTTATATCACCTGGCAAAAGCTACACATCTCATTTGCATGGGAAAACCAGCAGTCTCTGGATCAGGGCAAATGAGTAAAATCCTTATTCTAAACATATTACATAAGAATATGGACTACCTCAATCAGCAGGAAATCTAAATGGAAAGACCCAAGTCCTATACTTTCATATGCCCAGGATTATATATTAGCAACAGGGGGTGCTTACATCCACAATTGTATCCTAAAGCTTTCCCACACAGTTAAAGATTTATTAAACTAGTATCCCCAAAACAGAAAATGCCAGGAGACTCCAAAGCTGACAAAGCAAGAGAATGAGACATCATAAAACTCTCTGCATTCAAGGCCCAGTTAAATAAAGAATTTGCATACAATTACCCCACTGTCAGATATACAAGAAAGAAATAGAAAAATTGACTGAAAGTCAGGGGAGAGGAAAGGGGTTTCTGTGAAAGGGAAAGAGTCCAGCCTTCAATGTGGTTGGATTACACCATTTGAAAAGGAGATGAGCTTGTCATGAAAGGAAGCCACTAGGGTTGGTAAGGCAAGTCCTAATATTGTCTATTGAACCTCCCTCCTTCTGTACCTTGAGTGTACTGTATAAGAACCTGGGAAATGCAGGCCAAAAAACTACCTACTATACTTTGAATTTTTCTTCTCTATATAAACACCCTCTTTAAAAAAGCAGAAGCAATCTAGAAAGACAATAATTTGTTATATTTCAAAAGATGGGACTTCAGAAAAATATGTTATCAGAATTACGTATCAAATCTTACTTTTTCTCCCAACAGGGCTAGTTGAGGTTTTTCAACATAAAACTCAGCTACTCTTTGCCATTCAGGCATACTTTCTGGTGACCTTGGAGGGAAAACTTTAACTCCATCTTCCTGACTGCATTTGTATACTTCTGAAATAGGAACTCCTTCATTACAAATTCTGGAAAAGATTATCAGTAAGATACTGGAATATTTGTAAAGCACACACACACACACAGAGTATTTACTCAGTTCAATTTTTATGCTTTGTTTTGCTTTTAAATAGCACATTCTTGATGGCAAATAATTGCAGGCTATAACTTCAGCAACTACTGGCCAACATAGCTCAAGTAATGATGGATTCACACTAAATTTTATTTCAAAGCAGCACTGGGAGATGAGTGTGCTGACAGTGGGGAAATGAATAGAAAGACAGTTAAACAGTAATTGATTTGGAGAAATTGAGGGGGGCAGCCATTTTTTTACTAGCTAGGCCTAACCACAGCAATCATTTTGTAGTGTTGCCTAGATATCAAGTAGTTTTGTTAATAGTAAATAGACTAAATTTCATTGAGATTAGCTCTCTGGGTATTTTTAAAATTAGGTGTTAATCGGCTCAATCCCTTCAGATCAAAAGGATCTTCTTATCACGTAAGTTAAGCATGCCATGAGCAGTTCTCCTGCCAGTGATCTGTCAACAATTTTGATGAATTAGTTTTAGTGTTTTTACTATATATAAGAGTTTTAATTGCATTTATATGTTTCATGTTTCTGTAAACTGCCCAGACAGCTATGTTATACATCTGGTATACAAAGAGAATGAATACATAAATAAATAAAATGCTAAAAATAGATACTTAAGTCAATTATCATTTTCAACTCAAGAGTACATTCTAACAGTGCCATCTACTGGTGGTTCAAAACTTTCTCACCAGAGAACAGTTGAACACTGCTGGGTTCTGCAATAAAATCTGCCTTGAAAGTCCTGTGGGCAGAAAGCAAGGCTATATATTTAAAATCAACTTTCATATCTTTATTCCTGTGACCACCAAAATATTGTTTTCATTTTAAAAAGGAATGTAATAATGCAAATGTGAAACCACAGAACACCGTTCCAGAGTCTTGTTTAGTCTCACAGATATTAAAGCATTATCTACACTTGGGTAGTTTCTGATTTCATAAGAGAATTGTGATAATGAATTACTCTAGCAGGGTCTCCAAAATATAAGCAAGGAAACAATCAGGATTAATTAAACTGCCCACAAAACATTTTGCTGAAGGAATGCCTGTTCACATAAACAAGTCTCCTGAGTCAATAGAATCTATCACATTCTCATTCCTATGAAAAGACACTGCTTGATAGTGTTTGTTGATTCAGACTAGATGCCATTCAAACAACCGTTGTCATGTTAACAAAGGAAAGGGCTTTTCTTGGACCAAAGGGGAAAGGGGGGAAACCTGCCTGACAGCACGGCACAGGGATACCAGAGCACATCTTCAGTTTCTGCCTACCACACACTAAATAACAGGAATAAGTTTCAGGCATTCCAGTCCTTGCTCTGACCTGTCACCCTAACCCACTATTCTAATGTCAGGATGTTAGGACAGCTAACTGCCCTACAAATATTTGTGCTGGATGTGTTTACTGGGCCAAATAGAGAAATGGCTATTGGCTTAGAACAGGAGTGAGAACTGGTGAAAGGGAACAAGTTACCTCTTTAAAGTAACAGTGACATTTTAAAGCAATCATTAAACTTAGTCTTGTTTACATGCAAATAATTCCATTATGTGATATTATCAATAAATTTCAATAAATAATATAGGGAATAGCCGTTTTGCACGCAACCAAGGCACACACAACTGCTGACATGCATGCTGTTTTCAGCCCCGGAATAGGGCAGGACCGGCTTTTGCGTGCCCCACTGATACGCACAATACCCAGAATGCAACCCCCACACAAACAGGGAGTTGTCAGTATACTTGCCTGGCAATTGAATTTAAGTTCCTTAATTAGTTAAAATAGTGAAGGAGGTGAGGACAGGTGACCCCACCTAGGCCCGAAGTCACACACCCCCCCCAAAGCAGGCTCAAAGCTTCTCAAAGCTTTTCAAAATCATTTTCTCAGCAGCTAAAAGAGCCAGTGTGGTGTAGTGGTTAAGAGCGGTAGTCTCGTAATCTGGGGAACCGGGTTCGCGTCTCCACTCCTCCACATGGAGCTGCTGGGTGACCTTGGGCCAGTCACACTTCTTTGAAGTCTCTCAGCCCCACTCACCTCACAGAGTGTTTGTTGTGGGGGAGGAAGGGAAAGGAAAATGTTAGCCGCTTTGAGACTCCTTAAAGGGAGTGAAAGGCGGGATATCAAATCCAAACTCTTCTTCTTCTTCTTCTTCTTCTTCTTCTTCTTCTTCTTCTAAAAGGCATTAGCTAAGCATCAGAAGCATTTCGCTCTGCTGTAACAAAGGTCACTTCTCAGGCTAGCTGACCTTGCCAAAAGGTACATTCAACTTGCAACTTTTCTTTCCAGGAATTGTGCCAATAGAGCAAGATAAAAGAAACATATCTTGGACATGCTGAATGCAAGGCTTCTCAACCCGCTTTCCTGGGAAGGGCGCCAACAGTCCAAAAGAGTCCCAAGACAGGAGCTTTCTGTTCATGCTTAGGAAACTCAACTTGGGGCAGGACTCCTGAAGAGGAGGAGAAAGGGGAGGGAACTCGAAGGGGAATATATGCTCTGTGCAAATGGCTGTGAACTCGTGCTTGTTTGTGAGTTATCACACTTGCTCCTTCTACCAGCCGGATAGTAGAAATAAAGCTTTTTCTCTGAAACTATTCCTTGAGTGTCTGTTGACTCCCATTTTCCCCGTCCCGGGCGCAAAGCTCTCACCCGAGGCTAAAAAGGCTACAATAGCTGGGTTTAGGCTAATAGTTGAACATTAATTAATTTAATTAAATGCTAGCAAGTGAAATTTATATTTTATGTCTTGGGTGTTTTTATTTGCACTGTGCTGTTGTTGAATGGGTGTGTTTTACTTTTGTTTACTGTGCATTGTCCTGGGCTCCTTGTGAAGAACAGCAACTTAGAAAGGTTTTAAAATAAGTAAGTAAGTAAGTAAGTAAGTAAATAAATAAATAAATAAAGGGTGGGAATCTTACACCTAGAAATATTGTAACAAAAAGTATCAAGAAGTCATAGCATCATTGAATAATAATAATTAATAATAATAAAAATAATAATAATAATAGTAATAATAATTTATTATTTATACCCCGCCCATCTGGCTGGGCCTCCCCAGCCACTCTGGGCGGCCTCCAACAAAATATTAAAATACAATAGTCCGTCAAACATTAAAAGCTTCCCTAAACAGGGTTGCCTGTTTATCAAGAATTATAAAGAATATAGAAGGACAAGTCGTTGAGGAAATATCAACATGGCTTCTGCAAAGGGAAGGCCTGCCTGACTTACCTTTTAGGATTTTTGACAGTGGCAGTAAGTATGTGGTTAGGGGTGATTCAGTATACATTATGTACTTGGACTTGAAAGAGCTATTCAAAGCATTACCGTTTTACAATTGTTGGCATCCCAGCCAAGAAGACCACTAGCAGGGCCAATCTGGGCAGGAGAGCTGCAGGGCAGGAGGGCCATCTGGCCCAGGGCCTCTGGCTCAAAAGGGGGCTCAAATTTAGACACTTGTTAATTTTTTTGCATTTCGTATGTTTCACAACTTGTTTTTATGCACATCAGACCAAAATGTGACACACCCTCTCAGCTAGAAAAGGTTAGAAAAGCTATTGTTAAATAAATTTTAAAAATCAAACTATGTCTCACTCTATTTTTGCGCCTTGTTTTCGGATATTTTTATTTCGGTAATTGTTATTCTTCTTCTGGTTAGGAGTCTTAAAAGCTGGGCCTCTCCAAACCTCTGAGAGGGCCTGGGCCTCCCCACTAGAACCTCTTTGGCAGGACCACCTTCTCTGAGTTCTGCCACTTCTCAATGGAAGGCTTGCTGGCCCAGTCCTTCCTATTGCACCACCCAAAAAAGAGAGGACACTGAAGCAGGCAAAGTCTTCCAGAAGAAGAGGGCAGGTGAGCACATCAGAGGCCGGAGCAATCCTCACTTGTTCAATGTTTGCTGCCAAAAAATATGCCCCCTGCAGTTGGTCCAGGACTGAAAGGCCAGGGATGGGTAGGAACCTCATGCACTGAGCACCAGCTGTGCTGGGGAAAGGCAGCAGGAGCCACTGGCGGAGGAAGAGGGGGGCGGGGAGAGCGCACTGCCCCCAGCAGCACAATCCCAGTGGGGTGCCATCGCAGCTGCCCCCCTGCCTGCGCTGGGTGCCACACCCCCACAGGTGGCGTGCCACGCCCCCGCAGGCAGCATTTCATGCCCCCAGGCGCATGCCACGCCCCTGGGACACGCACCAGCCATGCACCCGCCTGCTCTCCGCCCCCCCGGTGCCAGAGCATGAAGCTCTGCCACTGGCAGGAGCCACAAAAACTCAGTGTGTGCCACAGGAAGGAGGGACACAAATCTGTAGACTTCTGTTATTCCTGGAATGCAAATAAAGTTGTGTGAATTGGTTCTTCCACCAGAAAAAATATTCACTGTTACATAGAACTGCATCATAGTGCTCACTCGGCAAGACAAAAACATTACACAAAGTATTTTCTAATCATACCTTTCTCTTGCCATAAATTCATCATAAGCAGGAGTGGATGGTAAGAACTGCTCTGAGAGGTCACTGCAAAGATTAACTGGTGGTAATAAAACATTATGACCCCTTTTGTCTATAGTATGGTGTATTCTGGAAGCAAGCTGCAGATGAACAGGCAACACACATCTTGGGCAAGCCTCACAAAGAAGGTGAATAAGTGGGTGATCCACATCTCTAGAAAGAAAATAAAGATCATTACCAGTTGATGCATGTAGATATTAATTTTAAAGTTACTGAGTCTGGACCTGTATGTTTCTGTCTGGAACCTGTTAAACTGATTGGGGCTGTCTGCTCTGCTCCTCTCCAAATAACTTTAAAAGCCCATGCCTTGGAAGTGGTGCAAGCATTCTGGCGCAAGCTGAAGGGCAAAAGCCAAAGGGTGCTTGTTCTGTGGCTCTTTGCCTCTGGGCTTGTGCCCTCTTTGAAGAGGGAGGGAGAGGAGGGGAGGGGAGGGGAGAGAGAGCACAGTGCACTCCTCCCAAGGGAATGTGGAAATGAATTATGTGAAACATCACACATGGAGAAAAGTCACCATACTGGGGGTAGAGGTCTTCTATGGAACCTGTTGACCCACCCCTCTATAAAACAACACGGTAGTGATCGTTTTCTTTCTTTGAGGGTGAAAGAGAAGGCAAGACCAAAAACTATGACAGATCTTGCTACACTGGGTAAAGAAGCTCCTTCCCAGAGGAGCGGTGTTCAAGCAGCTATTTTTGATGTTTTGAATCAAACTACAATGGAACAATACAGAATGTATGTAATGCAGGTGAGAAAAAGTGTTGCAAAGTTATGGGTTAGTGTTTCTGCACATGGTAGTCTGTACTGCAAAATTTCTTAAACAATTATATACCGTAAACAACTACCTCGCACACATTTCCATTTTCTTCCACAATACAATTTCCCTGTCACCCTTTTTCAAATATAAAAAGTTACAATTCTGTAGCTCTCAAAAGAAAGCATAACAGACAAGTTTAATTAATCACAGTCATCAATTACAATGTTACCCAGTGTGTTTTGTTAGCAGGTTTTGTTTTTAATGTAACTGAGAAAATAACAACTGAACCATAGTTTATTGTGCCCCTTTGCTTGAGCTCCAAAAGAAGATGGAATCATTTACCGGTAATGGACAAAAATGGAAACACTCCTAACAAAAAACTAAAATATTTAGAACATGTTGCAGGTAAAGGTGTGTGTTTTTACAGCACACACTCTCCTTAAGCACTCTATTTATCATCCTTTGAAAGAGAAGACAAAGAAAAACCAATACTATGTGTGTGGCCTACATTAACCTCACTTAATGCACTCAATAACTTTTTTTCACAAAATCATGCTTTTTCTGCACCATTGATAATCTGACAGTAACTTTTTACTGAAGTAAAATACTCATTGTCTGCTGTCATTATTTGTTTTAATACATAATCTTGCTAACCAAATGAACTTAAAGCAATGTAGATAAGCAATGGCATGCACAGGGTCACTTAAATGCCAATTTGACCGTTTCATAAACTTTGGAATTCTTTTCCCATGAGTCTGCTCTCGGTTACTTAATTGAAAGTAATATCCATTTACAAACTTCAGACTTGCCATAAAAAGGCTCTCTTCCGTGTCCCAGAAACTTTTCAGGGCTTGAATCACAACAAAAGCTAGTAATTAAAGCTTTTTTCCTACACCAATAAAGTAGTGGAGGAGTAACCTGGGGTATTCCAAAACACATTTGACCCTAAGAAGTTACTATTCCAAAGGGTGAAAAACTGAAAAACAAATGTGAAAATAAATAAATACTGTAAAGGAAATGATGGCAGGCACATCATTCAATTGAAGGGCCAATACCAAACATATTTAATGAATTAAGTTCTGAAGAATGCAACAGAACTTACTGAAATAAAGCATGCATACAATTAATAGGGAAGCCATGCACCACAGTCTGCCACAGACAAGACTTATTAAAAGTACCAGGATCTTTAAGAGGAGTACATCTAATTGTTTAATTTCTTTCATCAATTCTATGGATTATAGCATAGCCACTATCTCCACAAGCCTATGTAAGTTTACTCAAAAGTAATCAGATCTACTCATCAGTAAGTCCCAGTAGGTTAAATGGAGCATATTCTCAGGTAAGTGGGCATAGGAGTGTAACTTAAAGCAGGTATGATTGCAAGGAACTATGTGTACCACTCAGCACATAATATGCAAGATGGCGAGATTTTAAGAAATAAGTGAAAAAGCAGGGTTGTTTCAAACATGTGGCCCCTCTACCCACATTTTTCCACATTCAGGGAGGTTATGTGGAGGATGGGGACAGACTTTGGGGGTGCGGACATTCAGGTGGATGGTTTCCAATGTGACTTACAACAAGATATAAGGCAGCCCTTCCTTATTCCTTATCACAAATGGAAATCATTAATTATGTAGCTGTTGACTATGGGATGATTATTATGACTTAAATGTAACTGACATTAAGATTAGGTAACACAGATCGGAAATGAACCCAAACCACCATGCGGGGAGCCATTTTAACTAAAATGTATTAATTGGAAGTTGATTGGCATTTTGATAATTGTATAATTTGGGAATTAATTGCTACTGTTATAATTTTTTATTGGGGGTATATTGGAAAACTAATAAAAATAAATAAATTAGTGCTAAAAAGGAAATATTTTTAAGCTCACTTGATCTTTGTAGTCCAAGTGGAAAGCAGAGATACGGGATGCTGTTCATCAAGATCTTCTAAATCCTCCTGAATTTTAACTGGTTTAGCCTTTGGAATTGATTTGCCTTTTATTTCCAGCTCTATGTCTGAGGACAGAGACTTCTATACAGGGATAAAATTCAACAGTAAAGTCAAGAACATTAATAAAGAATGGCTAAAGTAAACTTTCAACAGCCTCACAGCTGGGTTATTTGTTCAGATGTGCAGTAATATTCCTACCCCTTTTTTAAAAAATCCCTTGCTCCTCCCTGTTGTTAGGCATGGCCACAACCACAGACAGGCCATCTGTCCATGTTAAATTATGGAAAGCAACCCTAAAACCAGAATTATTAAATATATAAAAGCTGAGGCCTTGATCAAGAAGAATTAGCATGTCTTCCACACTTTTCCTTATCAGATTCAGGACAAGACAGCTGCCTTTCTGAAGTAGAAAAGCAAAACTTACCCTCTTCCAATGTGATGTTTGCCTCAATTCCGTTCAACACTCTTGAATGAAGAATTTCTCTTCATTATCAATCTTCCCCACCCCCTCCAAACTTTAAGGAGATAAAATGGAGCTGGTTTTCATAAATGGAGCTGGTCTATCATAAAACATGTGAGGGAGACCCTTGCTCTGAGCAGGTAAGTTGCTGATACTCTATCTAGCGTAAGATATTTAGTAAGAGTGTGTGCTGGAATTTCACAAATTCCAATGCAAAGTGGGATGCCTTGGAAGAATTTGGAGCTTCTCAAAGGTGAAGCTAGATCTCTGTGAGGAGGCAAAAATGAAAGCAAAATAATTTGCCAACCACCCAAACATAGAGACCACTCACCCAAACAGCATCTCTCTTTCCAAAATTCAAGTACAGATTATTGGCCCTCATACAGTACACTAATGCATGCACATACCAGTCCAGACCTTTCACAGCCTCTCCTGATTCAGATGTTTATGTTCTAATGAACGTCTATGATTTGTCCCTAAGATCAGCATCCATATCTGAAGACTGGAAAGTGGTCAATGTAACATCCATTTTTTAAAAGGGACTCAGGAAGATCCTGGAAATTACAGGCTACTTTCCTTAGTATTTGGTTTATTTTCAAATTATTTCCTAATTATCCTTTTCCATGCTAGAAGGGAACTGAAAAGAAAACTGCCGATGTCATAATGCCATTTTACAAATTTAGAGTATGACTGCACTTGGAATACTGTGTACAGTTCTGGTTGCCTCACCTCCAAAGGAATATTGCAAAGTTGGCAAAAGTTCAGAAAAGGGCAACCAAAATAATCAAAGAGATCACTCCCTCCTTTGTTTTTTCCTTAAGGTGACTTAATAGCTTATGAGTCCTTTCTGTAGAGAGTCTTTCCGAGATCTAAATATGAATAAATGGTATTTTAAAATTTATCTCTTACCTGTGATGGTTCAGGTATGGCCTTTTCCACATCTTTTTGCTCTGGAGGAGTTGGCTCTTGTAACTGTACAACCTCTGAAGATGAACTCTCTTCACTTTCATGGAAGCTTATTACCTCTTGTGAAGATGATAATGAGGAATGCTCTACTTTCTCTCTTGGCGTTTCAGTCACTTCTTCATCAGCCTATGAGGACATTTTAGTCTAGATATGCATTTCTATTTCCCTCAATTATATATATATATATATATATATATATATATATATATACACATACACACACACACACACACACACACACATATATATATATATACACACACACACACACACACATATATATATATATATATATATATATATATATATATATCGGCTCCTAATCTAGCTAAGTATGAAAATATTTAGCTCAAATATATAACACTGAAATATTGACCCTGCACAAGGTCCTGATCCAGATTGGACCTGCTATTGCTTATTGTCTGAAAGGTGTCACATCTGTTTTGTCCCTAAGTTTAACAGCAACATACAGTATACTTGAGAAGAAGGTGAGGCAGTGCTTAATTTTTTTAAATGTAAACAATGAGGTTCAGGTCTGTGAAGGAACCTTGCCCTCTATCCTTTTCACTAATTCTGTATAGGGAAGGGACAAGCTGTTATTGCTCAGGGTAATGAGAAAGGAACTGTGCACATGCTCAGAGGTACTTTTCACATAATTTCTGCTGGCTAGTAGAAATAATGGTGTCGTTTTGCTACCAAGACCCAACCGACCCATGCTCCTCTATTAATCTGAGGACTACTATAGTGCTCTACACGGGCAATTCCTGCATCTCTTTATTTTATTACAATGCTTGTGCCACAGAACATCCCCACTCCTCTGATCTGAGGTTGCTGCAACACAAATCCTTGAATCTTGTTACACGTGTGGGTTGGCCTGTTCTCTATAGCAGCATTGGTTGGTATTATATGGTTCACTTTATGTTTCACCTAAGAGGCATTTAATAGGCCTTCTTTTCAAACATTACAAGTAATCAGTGATCTTGCTCTTTGTGGCTGCCAATCATATGGTGGAATTTACTTCCAAGTAAACAAGCATAACTTTACACTGTGAGAATGATTAGCTTTTAATTTGCTATGTTTAAAACAATAGAGAAAATGGTAGAGTTGGAAGGGTCATCTAGTCCAACTTCCTGCAATGCAGAAATCTCAACTAGATCATACAAGATGATCTAACCTCTGTTTAAAAATCTCCAAGGAGAGTTCACCAGCTCTTATGTGAGTCTGTTCCACTGTCAACCAGCTCTTACTGTAAGACTAGTCTTCCTGATGTTCAGGAAAATAATTATATAAAATAAATATATAAATATTTTTTAAAAAAATTAAATCTAAAATAATACAAAGTATTTTAAAAATAAGCTTTTGTTTTGATCTCTCATTCCATGGTCCAAAGTTTACCAAACCCTATTCCCAACCACCTAAATTAGCAAATCAACCAATCCCAGCTTTACTTTACATAGAAGAAACAGTCATTTTATCTTTTTCAGTCATACTATCCTTTTTCCTTGTCTACTGTATGGGAGACCTGCTCAGAATAAATTACCAAAAGAATAACATTTTTGTCTTTTCTAAAAGGCTCACCAAACATAGGAAGCTGATTAACAACCATGATATAAAGCTGGTCAGACATTCAGACAGTCATAAAGTCCTGAGCCACCCCAAAGCCAGTCGCCTCAGCATGGATGTTGAAGGTCCCTAGAACCAGCAGTCTGGGAGTCCTCAACACCACCTCCAAGACTGTCAGCTCAGGCAGGGAGACTGCTGGGCAGCAAGGCAGGTGGTAAACCAGCAGAATCCCTAATCTACGCCAATTGCTCAGTGCCAGGAATCTGTCCCAGTCCTGCCTGGAGATGCATGGACTGAACCAGGAACCTTCTGCATGCAAGTCTGGTGGTTTTTCACTGAGATACAGCACTTCACCAGTTTAATCTGAGAGCACCTGGAGAACTACCCAATCACAGGGCATCCGACTTGCTGGGATTCTTTATACAGCTTTATCCAGCCCTCCAATAGTCTAGAATCTGCACAGCTTCACCTAATTCTGATGTCAAGATAAACAGAGCTAAGTGTCATTGGCATATTGGAGGCACCCTGCTCAAAGACTAGGCTCACACTGAGAAAACAGATGGCACATGGGATACAAGAATAAGAAAAAGGATGCATAAAACAGCAGCTTGGAAAGAGAATAATACAGGTAGTATCAGCAAAGAAAGGAGTAGTCAGAAACAAGAAAGTTTAGAATTTAAGTTTTACCTTAACTTCAGCAATATCTTCTCTCATTCTTGCGGCTTCCATTTGAAAATGAGCTTGGGGATGGTGAGCTTGGGGAAAGCTCGCTCTTCGTGATGATCCTGGTATATCCTAGAGAAAATAAAGGGCAAATATACAATCTACAGTATCAATCATCATGGATGAAAGAAGTGATGTTTTATGAACAAGCTGTATCATCTTCACCAGGAATACTACACCTGTAGCCCATCACAGGTTTGTTGGACTACAACCCCATTATCCCCAAGCCCTGTCAGTCTGAATGGGGCTGCTAAGACTTGCAGTTCACAAGATCTGGAGGGCACCAGGTTGGAGGAAGGATATTGTATATTAATCAGAGACCCAATGCTTATATGCCTGCCAACCCAGCAGCAGTTGTTGCAAATTTCTTACTGCCCCAAATCAACGGGCTTGAATGGATTCTCAAAAGAAGGGAGCTCTTTCCTTGGCAAAGGTACAGGGATGTCAATTTTCAGAAGCAGCCATAACACAAGTAGTAATTGTTATGCTTCATTACAACCAGTAGCAGCCTGTGTGGTTGAGTCATCCTCCCAGTGCTGGCATTGCTGTAGATTACCGGTACCCGGTTGAGACCGTGAGGTGGGGGCATGGAGGCAGTCATGTTGAGGCTGCCCAGGCATACTAGCAGAAGCACTAGATTAGCTCTGCCAGCATCCTTGCACACACCCAACCTCACCACCATCGTTCTCTACCCTAGCCCTGTCCAGCCAAACTGCAGCTGTGATGGGAGGGCAGCTGCATCACACAAGGCAGGCAGCTAACGCTTACAATATATATATTTTTAAATTTTAACTATAAGTAAGTCATTGCTAACAAAAACAATTCAAGGAATATTCATGAGATTTTCTGTTATTTGTTTGTTTGATTGTATGTTTGTTTACTTGTATGTACATCTGTTTTCTCGTAAATGTATTTATTTTAAACTAATAAAGATATATATTTTTAAGAGAGAGATTTTCAAAACAAAAGAGAAAAGGAAGCAGATTCTATTTCAAATTAGGATATTTAACTGTAGAAATAACATAAAATATATAACATTATGTATATAAAACCAAGTTTGTTTTCAGCTCTCATTTCATCATTTGCTTTCAACAGATATAAAATAGTTGGAATACAAGGTACAGTATATTGTAAAGTGGCTAAAGCAAGTTCTGTTATACTAGTTTATTTCACCCTTACAGTGAAATTTAACTGTGGCCACTTTTAGTCCTTGCAGTGGGGCGGGGGTGTTTGTGCAAATGTTAAAGAACCTGCCTAAACTGACTAGCAGTAAACAGCAGTGCAACATAACCCATCTTGTCTCCTAACGGTACCTACCACCACCACTTTTTGCATGTGCAAGTTTATTTTGTAATCCATTCCAAATCTGGAGCACAACCTCAGCTAGCGCAATGCTCCTTCTCCATATAAAGGAGAAAAAGGATGCATAAAACAGCAGCTTGGAAAGAGAATAATACAGGTAGTATCAGCAAAGAAAGGAGTAGTCAGAAACAAGAAAGTTTAGAATTTAAGTTTTACCTTAACTTCAGCAATATCTTCTCTCATTCTTGCGGCTTCCATTTGAAAATGAGCTTGGGGATGGTGAGCTTGGGGAAAGCTCGCTCTCCGTGATGATCCTGGTATATCCTAGAGAAAATAAAGGGCAAATATACAATCTACAGTATCAATCATCATGGATGAAAGAAGTGATGTTTTATGAACAAGCTGTATCATCTTCACCAGGAATACTACACCTGTAGCCCATCACAGGTTTGTTGGACTACAACCCCATTATCCCCAAGCCCTGTCAGTCTGAATGGGGCTGCTAAGACTTGCAGTTCACAAGATCTGGAGGGCACCAGGTTGGAGGAAGGATATTGTATATTAATCAGAGACCCAATGCTTATATGCCTGCCAACCCAGCAGCAGTTGTTGCAAATTTCTTACTGCCCCAAATCAACGGGCTTGAATGGATTCTCAAAAGAAGGGAGCTCTTTCCTTGGCAATGGTACAGGGATGTCAATTTTCAGAAGCAGCCATAACACAAGTAGTAATTGTTATGCTTCATTACAACCAGTAGCAGCCTGTGTGGTTGAGTCATCCTCCCAGTGCTGGCATTGCTGTAGATTACCGGTACCCGGTTGAGACCGTGAGGTGGGGGCATGGAGGCAGTCATGTTGAGGCTGCCCAGGCATACTAGCAGAAGCACTAGATTAGCTCTGCCAGCATCCTTGCACACACCCAACCTCACCACCATCGTTCTCTACCCTAGCCCTGTCCAGCCAAACTGCAGCTGTGATGGGAGGGCAGCTGCATCACACAAGGCAGGCAGCTAACGCTTACAATATATATATTTTTAAATTTTAACTATAAGTAAGTCATTGCTAACAAAAGCAATTCAAGGAATATTCATGAGATTTTCTGTTATTTGTTTGTTTGATTGTATGTTTGTTTACTTGTATGTACATCTGTTTTCTCGTAAATGTATTTATTTTAAATTAATAAAGATATATTTTTTTAAAAGAGAGATTTTCAAAACAAAAGAGAAAAGGAAGCAGATTCTATTTCAAATTAGGATATTTAACTGTAGAAATAACATAAAATATATAACATTATGTATATAAAACCAAGTTTGTTTTCAGCTCTCATTTCATCATTTGCTTTCAACAGATATAAAATAGTTGGAATACAAGGTACAGTATATTGTAAAGTGGCTAAAGCAAGTTCTGTTATACTAGTTTATTTCACCCTTACAGTGAAATTTAACTGTGGCCACTTTTAGTCCTTGCAGTGGGGTGGGGGTGTTTGTGCAAATGTTAAAGAACCTCCCTAAACTGACTAGCAGTAAACAGCAGTGCAACATAACCCATCTTGTCTCCTAACTGTACCTACCACCACCACTTTTTGCATGTGCAAGTTTATTTTGTAATCCATTCCAAATCTGGAGCACAACCTCAGCTAGCGCAATGCTCCTTCTCCATATAAAGGCATTGTCCCAGTATCAAAGCAATGGCATGCATTCTCATTCTCTGTAAGCTTAATAATCAATTCTATGTTCTGCTGCCATTAGGCAGAACAGCGTAGAATATCAGGTTAAGAAACAAATATTTTTCTATAACAGAAGCTTAAGCTATACCACTTTCACTTGTTCAGCATCTTCTGGTGTCAGTTCTTCAGGTGCCAACTCTGTTGCCAGATGGTCTTTTTTAACAGGTGGTGGCTTGAGAAAGAAAGAAGAATATTAAGATTAAAAAGCATGATCTTTGATGTCACATTTTAGCCATAATGAAAGCATTTGATGGGGGACAACAGGTTATAGAACATCCCTGAATGGCATCCTATGGAATTCCACCATTAGATCTGTATCAATGGGGATTATCCTTTTGCCAGGCTCTACCCTGATGGAGATATCAGTCAGCAAGCAGGTTGCTGATCCAGGATACAAACCCAATGCCCATGCCAAAATCCATCTTACATCTGTAATCAAGTTGTGGTCAATTTTTCAATTCAAAGTGGTGCCTTGTCTTACTTATTGTATCACACTGTTATTTCCCTGCCTCTGTGGCCACTGGCCTGTTGTGCTGTGGCCTGCAAAGATTAAGATTAAAAAGCATGATTCTTAGCATCATCTTTTAGCCATGAGGAAGGCATTTGTTTACATAGTATGTACTACTATGTGATACAATTTAGATTCTTTTCACATTTAGGCCTGGATCTAAAGGTCTGCTCACCTACCGGGAAGCTATGTTACCAATTCCCACAAGCTGCAGGCTTTGTCATTTCACATGGTGCTCCAGGTCCCCAAATCCTCCATAGTAGTTTCTTATGGAGTCAATGTGCTCCGTACTGGGGGGGATCAGTGGCCCTATGCTACTATGTACAAGTGACAGGGCAAGTGGAGATTCAGTTCAACTAATATTCCTTCGTTTCAATCTGCAGCTACTTTGATTACAGCGTATATGATAAAGGACTAAAATATTTATTAGAGCAGTCCTCTGAAACAATACTAAAAAATTAACATCATTCTCTGATAATGCTTTGAACCTTATCAATTTTACCTGTTCCATTTCCAAAGGTGAAACTTCTACAGCTGGAGTCCCTTGTTCTCTCGCCTGAAGTTCTTCATTCATAGCTAATATCTTCATTGTACGAAAATATATATAAATATATTAGAAAGTACACCAATGTCAAACAACAGTAAAACATTTTGCTGAAGTTGATGCTAATGTAAGTGTGGAATCTCCCGTATAATTTTTTTAAAGCACGTTCTATCAATAACCACTCTACTATGATCCTATACATTTCTGGCACAATTCAAGCTGTACCATACCTATGAACTTGATCTCTGTATACTGTAGGTTAGGCACTACATCAATCTCTGCATCCAATATCAACTTGGAAAGCTGCACATGATACTCAAACATGAAAGTCATGTAGACAAGCACCCTCAGTATGTGTTTCACATGCATGAAACTCTTCCCTAGGGCCCTAGTCAGAAACAGAATAAGTGTTTTGTTTTGTTTTATTTTATTTTAACCCATTTTAATTCACTTTGAACCACCAGGATGAAGCCTGTATACACACACACACACACACACACACAGGCATGCATACATACATACTTTGCAGCAGGCTGCAACTATGGCTTTTGTGTACTTCCAGGATACTTCTACTAATATATCTATTAAACTACAGAAAACCTATCAAAGGAGGATGCATTTATATTTGCCCAGTCTAACTATTAGTTTTATAAGGTACTACTTTTTATCTGTGTTACAGCACAGTGTAGGTTTCAGAGAAAAATATGCAAATTTTAAAAATAAAACCAAACATATTTCACGCATTCTAAGTCCACCTACTGCTTTGTTTACGTTGTAGTCCTGACCAAGAATACTCTCCACAAGTTCTTTGATCCTCAGGTCCGAGGGAGTTGGTATAGTAGACTTCAGGGATGCAATAATTTCATCAATAGACCTTACAGCTATTCCAGAAGGCATCTTTTGCAGGGAACGCTGTAGTTGTGACCTACTTCGCGCGAGGTGCCTCGCTTTTGAAATGCTTGATGTACTCCCACATGAAATTTCTACCAAAGCCTCTGCAGCAGACTTCATACTAGATGAGCCACTGCTTCTTTTACTAACTGATATTTCAACATCAAATATTGAACCTAATAAGCATGGTTTTGAAATTTCTTTCAACATATCAGATTTTCCACTTGAACCAGAAACCACAGAATGTGTGTCATCAGCTTCTACATTTAAAGCACTGGTTCCTCCAACTGTAGAAACAACTACTTCTTCAAATGTTATTTTTTGCTTTAGTTGTTCCATACCCAAACTGTTTTTCTGTAGAGCAACAGATTTAGCTGGTGATTTCGCATGACTCCTTTGATATTTGGGTTTCGGTGGGGGCTCTGGTTTCTTTAGCATTGTGAGTTGTTTGCTTGTACCTACGAAAGAAGCTATTGCTACTGCAACTTGTTCATGTTCACCTTCCATGTTATCACTTTTGATTTCTGAGGTTGTTTTCTTAAAACTAGGGGACTGTTTCTTGTCAACATTGCCCTCTTTCTTAGATGTCTTTTGTGAAGTTGTGACATCTTGTGTTTGATCGTCCAGGCCGGTAACAGTGATCCTAACTGCTTTCAGACGTTTAGAAGAATCCACTTCAAGAGAAGAATCTGTACTTTCAAGATGTGGGGATGGGCTCCTTGAGCTCCTATAAGACAAGGTTGTTTCAGGTGGTTCAACCTCCAAATTGGATTTTTCCAGTTCTCCATGAACATCAGCAATTGCTTGTTTAAACTTGACAAATTTCTGTCGAGATTCTTTGCAGATATTTTCACGTTCCTTAAGGATACGCAATTCTTCCAAATAGCTTAAGCCAAAATGCTCATGTTTTCTAGCCATTTCTTTGCACCTTTCAAGAAATAAACATAGAATTTTACTTATATGTGATTAAAATTCATAGCTATAAAAGATTAAGAGACCTCTTAATATTCTTGACTTTGTAAATTAGCATATCTGGGAGCTTCATGTGGACAAGCTGAAAAGTGATTCCTGATATGCTAATTTATATGAAGCTCTAAATATTTTTTGAAGAACTGCTAGGAAGTCTGAAAAAGGAGAAGAAAAACAGAAAAGCCACAAACATTTAATTTACCATGGTTAGTCAGAGAGAGGAACAGGAGGGCTTCAATTGTCCCATTTAATTTTTCTCCTTCCCCAGCACCACAGGTAACACACAAATAACAAGCAAACTATATCACTGACTGACAGATTGATAAAATGTTCAGCCTCAGCCATGAAGCTCACTGGGTGATCTTGGGCCAGTCATAGTCTCTCTGCCTAACCTAGCACACAGGGTTGCTGTGGGGATTAAATGAGGAGGGAGAAAACCATTTATGCCACTTGGGCTCCGTGGAGAAAAGGTGGGATGTAATTGCAATTGATTGATTGATTGATTGATTGATTGATTAAAACCTGCTCCTCTATAAAAATAAATAAATCCCGAATGATATTTCAACATTAATTTGACTAAATAGTTTCCAATAAGGGTACTGCCTATTAGAAAAAGCAAGTTGATAAAATAAATGTTAGTTAATTTGCACAATTGTACATATAAGTAAAAGGCAATGATTCTGAAACAGCACAAGTGCTGACTTTTTTACATGATGTGTGTGAAAGTTATACCAGGTGCCTTCTTAGGAGAGGCCTTACCTCCTGAGCAAAAGAGGAAGAAATGCCTCTTTTAAGACAGAGATTGCTGTCTGCCATTTTAACAAAATACTTGCTTTTTAAAAAAAAAAAAAAAAAAGAATCTGCTGCATAATTAATTGGGGACGCCTTTTTTTACTTTCGCAACAGGTCTAGCTGATTATATACAACCAAGTCATCACACACAGCAGCCATATAGTTCCCTCATCCATCCCGCACCCACCCATTGGCAGGGTCCTGTGCCCTTTAGGCAGGGCCAGATTTAGGTTTGATGAAGCCCTAAGCTACTGAACGTAATGGGGCCCTTTATATGTCCAGCTGTCCTTTGCCAACAACAAATTGTCGCTGTTTTTTGTGTTGAATATATGCTATAGGTACCTAATAGATATCTAAATCCATTTGCACATAACACAATATGTATTTTACCAAAGTAATTGTTGAACTGAAATACAATTAATACAGTGGTTTTTTCCTTTTAAAAATTTTGGGGGCCCAAGAAAGTGGGGCCCTAAGCTATAGCTTGTTTAGCTTACACAGTGGTACCTCGGGTTACGAACTTAATTCTTTCTGGAGGTCCATTCTTAACCTGAAACTGTTCTTAACTTGAAGCACCACTTTAGCTAATGGGGCCTCCCGCTGCTGCCGCACCACCGCTGCGCAATTTCTGTTCTGATCCTGAAGCAAAGTTCTTAACCTGAGGTACTATTTCTGGGTTAGCGGAGTCTGTAACCTGAAGCATTACAGTAACCATATGTAAGCGTATGTAACCCGAGGTACTACTATACATAAATCTGGCACAGGCCATATAGTTCCCACATCCATCCCACACACACCCACTGGCAGGGTCGGTCCTGCGCCTTTCAGGCTGGGGCTGGGAATCCGTGGTCCTCAAGTTGCTCATGGACTCCGACTACCCCTAAACAATGGAGTTGGGACCGAAAAATTCAACAGGGCAAGCCCCTTTCCTCTTAGGGCAGGAATAGGCAAATTCGGCCCTCCAGAAGTTTTGGGACTACAATTCCCATCATCCCTGACCACTGGTCCTGTTAGCTAGGGGTGATGGGAGTTGTAGTCCCAAAACATCTGGAGGGCCGAGTTTGCCTATGCCTGACTTAGGGGGTTTCCCACGACGATGGAAACCTGCACCTGTTGGATTTCTGCCACGCGGCTGCTTCGCGCCAAATCCTCGCCCGACGTTAACTTTTCCCCGCGAAACATTTCAAGCAAACCTCGCTCCGCGATTCCTCCCGCGCCAACCCGAAAGCGGTTCCCTCACGGCTCGGTTCCACCTCTCCCCATCTCGTCCTTTCCCAGCTTCTCCCTCCTCAGCGGCCGCCGACGACGACGGCAGCAGCTCTGGCCCGCCGCGGGGAGGGAAGCGCGCGCGGTCGCTTAGGAACGGGCTGGGACGCGGAGTCAACGCAAGAGAGACAGGCCTGGCCGGCCCCGGCTTACAGGGAGTGGGAGGGGAAGCGGTGGGGTTGGGGGTGCGTCGTTGGCGAGAGCGCCCCCTGGGGCAAGGGAGGGTCGCGCTGGAAACAATCCCCTCGGCTGCGTTTGGCTCTCTGTGGAGAGAGGGCGTTCAAAGTCCTGCTTGTGGGATGCTAGGCTACGTGGACCATCGGCCTTTCTTATGTTTTATCCTCGGCAGGTCCAACTAAAAGGCCAGGAGTTGGGGGGTCCTCTTCCCCTCTCAGACAGCTGTGGGCTGCTTGGACCAGTGCCGGATTTGTTGCTGTTGTTGTTATTTAGTCATTTAGTCATGTCCGACTCTTTGTGACCCCATAGACCAGAGCACGCCAGGCACTCCTGTCTTCCACTGCCTCCCGCAGTTTGGTCAGACTCATGTTTGTAGCTTCGAGAACACTGTCCAACCATCTCGTCCTCTGTCGTCCCCTTCTTCTTGTGCCCTCCATCTTTCCCAACATCAGGGTCTTTTCCAGGGAGTCTTCTCTTCTCATGAGGTGGCCAAAGTACTGGAGCCTCAGCTGCAGGATCTGTCCTTCCAGTGAGCACTCAGGGCTGATTTCCTTCAGAATGGAGAGGTTTGATCTTCTTGCAGTCCATGGGACTCTCCAGAGTCTCCTCCAGCACCATAATTCAAAAGCATCAATTCTTCGGCGATCAGCCTTTTTTATGGTCTGGCTCTCACTTCCATACATCACTACTGGGAAAACCATAGCTTTAACTATACGGACCTTTGTTGGTAAGGTGATGGCTCTGCTTTTTAAGATGCTGTCTAGGTTTGCCATCACCTTTCTCCCAAGGAGCAGGCGTCTTTTAATTTTGGATTTACATATAAGCAAAGCAAGCTATAGCTTAGGGCCCCACTCTCTTGGGGGGTCCTCAAAAAATTAAAGGAAAAAAACACCTGGATGTACATTTCCAAAATATAAGATAAAAACAAATAAAATGAAACCTACATACAGCAACGGTGTTTTGTGTTGTCTAGGCTCCTATGATGTACGGTAAGTAATGGCCCCCTCCTGCTCCCTAAAATATCACTGGTTTGCTCATTTCTATATACAGGGTGCCTACATTCTGCATGGACTGGTTGCATGGCAACATGTGCAAATGGCTTTAGATACCTATTAGGTCCATAAATTACCATAGCATATATTCAACAGAAAAACAGTAACAATTTGCTGTTGACAAAGGACAGCTGGACATATAAATGGCCCCATTACCTTCAGTAGCTTAGGGCCTCATCAAACCTAAATCCAGTCCTGGCTACATGGACCATCGACCTTGCTTATGTTTTATCCTCGGTATGTCCAATTAAAAGGCCAGGAGCTAGGGGAATCCTCTGCCCCTCTGAAGAGACAGCTGTGGGCTGCTTAGACCACTGTTCTGGCTCAGTATTTTCATATAAGGTTTTAACATAGAGAGAGAGCTGTTTTGTGTCTAAATTATTTATCGTGCTTCAGCTCTTAGAGATTAATTTTACTCTATTTATATCTATATGCTCTCTGTTGTTGCATATGTTTGCACTCTGGTCAGTAACTGAAATAAATCGATTTATTCATTCATTCAGTATTTTTATTTACTTATATTACATTTGTTAGTTGCTTTATCTTGCCCAAGGCAACCCCAAAGCACCTTGCAAGCAAACAAGGGGGGGGAACCAGTCGAGTAAATATGGTCAAGTGCATAGTCCTCTAGCCTCTACACAATTACTATTTGGGGTGTGGGTGGCACTGTGGTCTAAACCACTGAGTCTAGGGCTTGCTGATCAGAAGGTCGGCGGTTTGAATCCCCGCAACGGGGTGAGCTCCCGTTGCTCGGTCCCAGCTCCTGCCAACCTAGCAGTTCGAAAGCACGTCAAAGTGCAAGTAGATAAATAGGTACCACTCCGGCGGGAAGGTAAACGGCATTTCTGTGCGCTGCTCTGGTTCGCCAGAAGTGGCTTAGTCATACTGGCCACATGACCCGGAAGCTGTACACCAGCTCCCTCGGCCAATAAAGCGAGATGAGTGCTGCAACCTGAGAGTCATCCGCAACTGGACATAATGGTCAGGGGTCCCTTTAAATAACTTCTGTTTAAAGGGTCTGTGTCGTGTGATGCACTAGGACGAGGAGAGCCAGGTTTCTCCCTCACATGGCAGTTTAGTTTGTTTTCATGACTTTTCCCCAACTCTTAAGTTCTGCATTATATCTGAGTTTTCACGTAAAAGCCACTTCTGGAACCATAGTGGAAGTTTAGTGTTCATTTCCAGGTTGTTTCCAAGGGAAAAATCCATTTGCAAATAATATGGAAGTGAGAACTAAACTTGTGCTATATTAGTTCCAGAGGTGGCTTTTACATTGTGCGAAAGCTCAAATATTAACAAGAAATTAACAAGGAAATGTTAAAATAGAATAAACTGCCATGTCAGTGCCGTCTTCAGATCAGAGTTTCTCTTGGCCTTAAACTTCACTGAGTGATTTCTCAGGGGCCGTTTCAGACTCGTCTTTTCACCAGCGTGTTCTGCAACATGTCATGGCCCAATAATAGTGCATGTCTGGTGGATTTATACTGGACCATCCAAACATCATTCCACTTTATTAGTTTCCATTATGTTATTGTATTATGACTTGCTGTTATTAGTTTCCTTTATTTCTCCTCTGATGTTACTGTATTGTGACTTGCTGTTATTTTTATTGATGATAGTTTAGCAATGATTTATTGTGTTGTCATTGTTGAGAGTTATTTACTGATATTATGAGAGTTAGTTTTATTGTGTACAATCATATTCTAATGGATTGTTGAATGTTATTTTCTTTGTTTTAAGTGAGTTGTTATGAATATAAAAGCAGGGAGGGGAGAAGAGAATCAGGTGTGCCACCTTTAGCTCTTTGGAAATACAATAATGCAATCCTATACACATCTATTCAGAAGTAAGGCTCACTGAATTCAGTTACACTAATTCCTAGGTAAGCGGGCGTAGAATTGCTTGCTGTATCCAGATATCTACCTTGTTTTAAATTAAGAGTAAACTTTCTCATTCTTCCATCCAGTACTGCCCTCTACAGTTCAGTTGCTCACTACCTCAGTTAATGCTGAAAAGCCTTGCTGAGCTTCTAACAGTTTTCTTTCGAGCCATACTGGGATGAGTGGAGGAAATACTGATATAAATTATGAAGAAAGTCGGGGAAGAGTCATACACATGGACAGGATTTTTAAAAGAAAGTCAAAGAGCAACTGATAGTACATTTGTTTTTAATTGTGCATCTGATGAAGTGGCCTTTGGTCCACAAAAGCCTATGACGTAATACATTTGTCTTTAAGATGCCAGAAGACTCTTTGTAGTTTTAAACAGTAAATAGAACCACCAGTATGCCATTTTAGGCAGCCATGACACCTCTCCACAGGAGCCTCAGCAGGAGGGACAGGACATGGCAATGAATATAAAGAGCTATTAGCATCAGGAAGGATGACCTGAATGGAATGTTGGGATTTGCATCTGGAAGGAAGCAAAGGAAAAGCTCACAATAGGCAGAAGGGTAGCCCCTTAGCCTGTGCCACAATAGGTTCTCTGGGGGTCAGGATTCTGGCACACTGGTGAGGAACAGTTTCAGATAAATTGGCACTGTTTATTTTCCTACACTATAGCACAGTAGATGCAAGGAATCTGAGCCCTCTTCAAAGTTATTCATTTGCACAGCGAAAAAGGCTCAATCCTAATCCCATTGAAATTAATAAGAATTTCCCTTTTATCCTCTGTGGGAATAGGATTGTAGCCCCAGTGTGCAACTTCCTTCCTAGTTTGAGTTCCACAGAAAGTTGGTCAGAAGCCCAGGAAGATAAGAGGGGAAAGAGGAAAAACCCAGAATTACATAATTTCTGAAGGAGTAGCATTAAATTCAGTATCTACCCAGGCTACAAAATTCATATTTAAGTTTTGTTATTAAAAATTTAAAAAAAATCAGTCAACTAGGCATTAAAGTGCTAGCATTTTATTTCTGAGCATTTTAATTAAAACATGAACCCACTCTAAATGACAGAAGACTGAATGAGATGCCACAGACATGATATCAAATACATATTGGATTGTCTAATGTCTTTATTTAACATGAATTTTGCTCAGGTTGTAATCAGATTGACTTGGGACACTGTGTGTTGGTCTGTGTGTCATCTTTCTGAATCACGTAAACCCAAGACGTTGGTTTGACTTGATTCAAAATCTGAGTAAACCATGTTGGAAGCCTGGGCATCCGCGGGCAGGGGACAATTCCCACACACAGATGAACCATAACCCCCGGAGCCCCAACAGTCCTTGCTTAAAATTAGATAGATAGATAGATAGATAGATAGATAGATGATAGATGCTCAGTTGTATAGAACTTCTTAGCATCTTGTGATTTCCACTGAGCACCAAAAGGGCATGTAGAAAGGAAATGTTTCTGAGTCTTCTCAAGGTTCATAAAGAAGAACTATAGCTCAATATCTGTGGATAGAAATGCCTCCTTCCAACTCATCCATCAGAGAACACTAGTCACACAAAGCTTTGTGGATCTGACTCTTACAAAGCAGTAAAAGGGGCTTGGAGTCCTCTCTCCTCATCTTTGTTCCAAAGAACAGGGCATTTGCCATTTTAAAAGCCATGCAAAAGTTAATGTGTCACCACCACTTAAGTGGTCGTGGCACCAGAAAGCCTCAGTTAATGGGAATGAGTGCAAGCAACCTTTTTGCAACCATCTATTAGCCATCAAGAGAGCTCTGATAAAGCAGGATGCTAGTGAAGGCAGAGTCTTTCTCCATTCATGCTTGAATTGTTTGAGTGGGGACTATGCTAACCACCACTGATACATGGCATTCCAAAGACTGAGAAGAGGGACAACCTTTTTAAGTAAGAACCTTGGCTTAACCAATGTATTTAACTCTAGCCAGAAGGTGGGACTGTTATCTAGAAAGATTTCTAGTATTGCCTCCATAGGTGCATATTATTATTATTAATAATCATCATCATCATCATCATCCTCATCATCCTCATCATCATCATTAAAAAAAAGATGTTTCACACTATTGGTAAGTTTCAACTGTATATACATTGTATCTGCTTATTTGCCATGATGCCATGGTTTTAAAAAGGCCTATAAAGGAAGCCCACCTGCTGTAGTCATACACGAGGACTACAGACCTTTCTCATGTCATAACACATTCCTAAATACAATTAACTCCTTAAAGAACGCAGCCTAGAAGGATGAATATTAGCAAATCAGATTCAGACATCTATACCAACATAAAGCATTAGAGAGTTCACCTGTTGAATGTCACAGTTCTCCTTATAACACAGTGTTGTCAGTTTAGGGGGAGGGCTTAGACTGTATGCCTGAGTCCCTGCTCATTCCTGGATCCAGCAAGGATTCAATGGCTGGGATAGCAAAGCCAGCTTGGTAATGGCTCCCAAAGTATGGGTTATTAAGGTCACAAAGGGAGTGGCCCTGTGCAAATGGGTTGGCCCTCTCTCCCTCAGCTGTTTGGTAGGTAGAAGTGCAAAGGCTAGAGTTGAAGCGTGTGAGAAAGCTGAGCTAGAAGCTAGAAACAGGCTGAGGCTTGTGAGTGAGAGACCTGGCTATGGGGAAAAGCATGTCATTATTGGGTTGTTAATGTGGTGAGCCCTTCCATCATAGGCTCAGGATGTATATATGTGAAATATACTTGGAGTCGAGAGTGGATTTCATGCTCTTTATTCAGCTCATAGTGATGAGGAGGAATGGAAGTTCCCCCAGAATGTCTGCTTTATATACATTATTTACACAATGGGCCCCACGTGATTGGCTAATTCTGGGATTCTCCTGTAGGCCAATCAGGTTGTGGTTTCACTTCCACCTGGTGCTGGATTGGGTGGCTCCTGTGGACCAATCAGACTGCTGCATTCTGAATCCTATTGTTCTAGTACCAAACAGACTGCTGCATTTTGGATCCTATTCAACTCAGTACATAACAATATGTATAAATATATTCCTAAAGATACCACTGTCTCCACTGTCCCTCAGTCCAATGAAACTGAACTAAGCACCTACAGCCCCTGGAATATTGCAGCACTCAGAGATTGGGGTGACATGCCACACTAAGTTCCACATATCTCATTACAGCTGACGTTAAAGGCTCAGAACTTAAAATCATAAGAGCCCATCTAGCCCAGCATCCTGTTCTCACAGTGACCAACAAGATGCCTGCAGGAAATCCACAAGAGCAATCTTCCCTCCTGCAGTTTCCAGCAATCGGTATTGAGAAGTGTGCTGCCTCCAGCCGGTTGAAGGGAGAGCATAGCCTTATCCTCCATGAATTTGTCTCTTTTGAAGTCATCCAAGTTGGTCATCACTGCTGCTTCCCATGGGAGCAAGTTCCATAGTTAAAGTGGCGGTCAAATCAGATCAATGCTGTCATCAAGGTAGGAAACTCCACTTTAGTGAAGTTATCCCACTTGGCGTCTGGCTTAACACATTTTTGAAGTAAAGTAATATGCATTGCAACCCAAAGTGATGTGTGTCCAGTCCCTTAAGACCATTAAGGCCAGAGTCAAATACTGTATTACTTAACTGCACGACTGAGTAAAAAAAAGTAGCAATGTTAAATAGCATTCATGTTAAGAGTTGCTCACTTTTTAATGAGCAGCAGTTCTGTGTCTTCAACAGTTACACGACAGAAAGAAGTAAGGCATTTTCTAACAAGCCTCCTGCATCAATTCACGTGTTGCAAGATTGTCCCTTCATAGCATAATTACCTCTTGAGATTTATGGTCCCTTGAAATCAGTCAGGCCTTTAATTATTTTATATAGGGCCATCTTGCAATAAATACTCTCACACAGAGGCTTTTCTTTGTATTTGCCAATCTAGCTTTTGCTTTATTTCTTTGCCAGTTTAAACACAGACATTTCCTCAACAACCCAGACTAAAATGCTGCTGTTGATTCTCTCGCTCTCTCAACAGTTTTGATGTTTTGATCAAAGTTATTTTCACCATTTTACAATGAATGTTTTCCTCCACTTAACAGAAACTTGATTTGTCAAAGCCTTAGCACTCCTAAGCCAAATAGGTAAGTACCCTTATTATTAAACAAGGTCTAAAATACGGTATATCATTCACTTGACTGTACGAATTGTCATAAATTTGTGCCAAGAAACGCAGCACCTTCCTTTGGCTTTGATGTTTATCTGTATAGTACTGTTGCTGGTTGGTGTTGGATAATAAGAGTTGCCAACATGCTAGGCTTGCTAGAGAGGTTAAAAGCAACAAAAATGGCTTTTATGGGTATGTCAGTAGCAAAAGGAAGAACAAAGAAACAGTGGGGTCACTCAGAGGAGAAGATGGTGAAATGCAAACAGGGGACACAGAAAGAGCTGAACTCCTCAATGCCTTCTTTGCCTCAGTCTTCTCCGATAAAGAAAACAATGCCCGACCTGAAGAATTTGGAGCAAATGATTCAGCAAAGGAAACACAGCCCAGAATAACTAAGGAGATAGTACAAGAATACTTGGCTAGTCTAGATGTATTCAAGTCTCCAGGGCCAGATGAACTGCATCCAAGAGTATTAAAAGAACTGGCAGATGTGATCTCAGAACCACTGGCAGTCATCTTTGAGAATTCCTGGAGAACAGGCGAAGTCCCGGCAGACTGGAGGAGGGCAAATGTTGTCCCTGTTTTCAAAAAGGGGAAAAGAGAGGACCCAAATAATTACCGCCCAGTCAGTCTGATATCAATACCAGGGAAGATTCTGGAGCAGATGATTAAGCAAACAGTCTGTGAGCACCTAGAAAGGAATGCTGTGATCACCAATAGTCAGCATGGATTTCTGAAAAATAAGTCATGTCAGACTAACCTGATCTCGTTTTTTGACAGAATTACAAGCCTGGTAGATGAAGGGAACGCAGTGGATGTAGCCTACCTTGATTTCAGCAAGGCATTTGACAAGGTGCCTCATGATATTATTGTAAAGAAGCTGGTAAAATGTGGTCTTGACTATGCTACCACTCAGTGGATTTGTAACTGGCTGACTGACCGAACCCAAAGGGTGCTCATCAATGGTTCCTCTTCATCCTGGAGAAGAGTGACTAGTGGGGTGCCACAGGGTTCTGTCTTGGGCCCAGTCTTATTCAACATCTTTATCAATGACTTGGATGATGGACTCAAGGGCATCCTAATCAAACTTGCAGATGACACCAAATTGGGAGGGGTGGCTAACACCCCAGAGGACAGGCTCACACTTCAAAACGACCTTGACAGATTAGAGAACTGGGCCAAAACAAACAAGATGAATTTTAACAGGGAGAAATGTAAAGTATTGCACTTGGGCAAAAAAAATGAGAGGCACAAATACAAGATGGGGGACACCTGGCTTGAGAGCAGTACATGTGAAAAGGATCTAGGAGTCTTGGTTGACCACAAACTTGACATGAGCCAACAGTGTGACGCGGCAGCTAAAAAAGCCAATGCAATTCTGGGCTGCATCAATAGGAGTATAGCATCTAGATCAAGGGAAGTAATAGTGCCACTGTATTCTGCTCTGGTCAGACCTCACCTGGAGTACTGTGTCCAGTTCTGGGCACCACAGTTCAAGAAGGACATTGACAAACTGGAACGTGTCCAGAGGAGGGCAACCAAAATGGTCAAAGGCCTGGAAACGATGCCTTATGAGGAACGGCTAAGGGAGCTGGGCATGTTTAGCCTGGAGAAGAGGAGGTTAAGGGGTGATATGATAGCCATGTTCAAATATATCAAAGGATGTCACATAGAGGAGGGAGAAAGGTTGTTTTCTGCTGCTCCAGAGAAGCAGACACGGAGCAATGGATCCAAACTACAAGAAAGAAGATTCCACCTAAACATTAGGAAGAACTTCCTGACAGTAAGAGCTGTTCGACAGTGGAATTTGCTGCCAAGGAGTGTGGTGGAGTCTCCTTCTTTGGAGGTCTTTAAGCAGAGGCTTGACAACCATATGTCAGGAGTGCTCTGATGGTGTTTCCTGCTTGGCAGGGGGTTGGACTCGATGGCCCTTGTGGTCTCTTCCAACTCTATGATTCTATGATTCTATGATTCTAGGCAGAGGGAATCGATTGGTGCTTTAGCATAAGTTCATTCTGCAGAATTTACAAGAGAAACATTATCACTTGTTCGCATCTGTAGATCAAGCTGCTCTTAAAGGCAGAAGAGGACCTTTTTTTTCTGTTTGTTTTTTTTAATCTCAACCCTACCAGGAAATGACGTAACCATAGGTAAAACAGAATAAACTATTTATTGGGCAGATATCCTATTGTGCACACTTATTAATTTCCTCTTTCTACCTGAAAAGGTTTCTGTGAAATTCAGAAATTATTCACCAATAAAAAGTGAATATTTAATGGAGACCTTCTCAGCAACCTAAGTTTATTAACTGATCCACCAAGACCCCTAGAGATTTTCAAGTGGTCCATAGGGTGAGGGTGGGGGCAGAACTACTGTTGTACACAGATGTGACTTTCATAGAGTTTTATCTTGTGTGAAAATGCCCTTGGATCATTATAAAAATCCACAGCTGGCTTACAAATGGTTGGAGGCTGTCATGCCGCCCTCCCCAAGTTGAAGCCCTCCAAACCTTTTCAACTACAACTCCTATCAGCCCAGGCCAGGACAGCCTACGGTTGGGAATGATGTGAGTTGTCTAAAATATCTGAAGGGACCTTGTTGGGGGAGGCTGCTGGAATATGTCCAAACACAATTAAACTAGGCTTTTAGCTAAACCAGTATACCTCGAAGGGCTAAATATACTTACTGACAGCTGAATCCTATTCCTGCCTCCTCAAAAAACCTATTGCATTCAATGGGACTCACTCCTAGGTATGTAGGAGGTATCTGAGACCTTTTAATCCCATCAGTTTAGATCCTAAATTTTCCTGGAAAATACATGTATTTGTTATTTATGCCCATAGCTGTCAACGTTTCCCTTTTTTTAAGGGAAATTCCCTTATTCCGAATAGGATTCCTCTCAAGAAAAGGGAAAAGTTGACAGCTATGTTTATGCCTTTGAAATCCGTTTCTGTGTAATGTGAGTAGAATTACAGCTTCTAATATCTCTATCCTAAACAATGAACCATTTAATCTATTTTATATTTTTTCCCCCAAGTAATGACTATCTGTTGAAACTTCTAGATATTAGTGCAGCTAGATTTCACTAATCAGTCACATTCAGCAGATGAGGGCAAGTTCTCTGGCTCTTTGGACTCATCAACGGCACTATAAAACAAATTCCGGGATGAATGTGTAGGCACAAATTCAGCACTGGCCAGTAACTCGTGCTGCGAGTTTATCAGATGGGCGATAAACCCCGTTCCTTGCAATGCGACGCGCAACGCGATCCTGCGCAGGTTTACATGGACATATGTCCCACGGAGTTGCTTAAGGAATCTTAGCGTGGTTTAACCCGCAGGGTGTCGTACCCAGTTCAGAAGGCGTGGGTCCCAATCCCCGCTCAGCCCCAACCTTCATTGGATCTTCTCAGGCCAGCCAATCACTATATTTTAATTATCCTACCTCGCAGGATTGTTGTAAGGACGTTTGTTGGAGGGAGGGAGGGAGGGAGGGAGGGAGGGAGGGAGGGAGAGAGAGAGAAAGGTAGCTAAGTAGGTAGGTAGGTAGGTTTGCAGCCTCACCCCCGCAAACTTTCTTTGGATCTGGGCAGCCTAGTTGCTCATTTTCCGAACGGTTCGACCCACAAGTTCCCCCGCGTTCATTCTAGGACAAGGAAGCCTCTGCTCAGAATCTCCCTGATCAGAATTGTAGCCATTCAGATCCGCTGGAGGTTCCCTAGACTTTACAGGATGACCTGCTGCGGATAATGTTGCCACAGCCTGCTACTTCGTAACATCCATGTTGCTCCAGTCTTTGGCAGTTCTGTGTGCAAACGCGATGATTAACATCCTCTTCAGACTCCTTTCTCCAGCGTCTTAGTCAAATGTATTGGGAACATAGAACAGAGCCCGACCTGTGGTCCATCGAGCTCGGTTGAGTGACTGGCACTGGCTGGGCAGAATTTCAGAGTCGAGGACTTTGCCAGCCCTGGCCACTTGAAAAGGGGGGTTGGGGTTGGAATTTGGGCTTCTGTTTGCGAAGCATGAGCTCTACCTCTGAACTTACCATCCTTCCCTAAATTGAGGACCTCAGACGTTAGGCGTTTGGTGCCTGCGTCTTGGCACGGCGAGGTGTGTGTGCCCCCCCCCCTTTATCCGGCTACAAGTCGCGCAGCTGTAGGGTTCAGTCTGGAAAGGAATGGTTCGCACCCATTCACTCTCCTTTCCTGGGGGCTGCGATGACTCGCGCGTGTGAACGAGCAGATGCAGATGCAGATTAAAAAACCCTCCAACAGAAAGTTCAGATCAGACCAGGAAACTATGTTTGTCAGATCACTCTATACGTTCAACTTCGCTCTAATTTCGCGGGTAGGAATCGCATGATGTGTGTATACGTGTGAAGGCATCCTAAAGAACGAAATTCCAGATCGAAAATGGTTCATGGAGAGAGCTGTGCGTGCTTACTTTCCTCTCGTTACTTTCCTCTCCTTATGACCACGTGTCAGATGCCTTCTCCACCAACTTCTCCGAAGTCACCTTAACTTCCGAGGGACAGCTGCTCATCTGCTGCATCAAAAGACAAGGAGAAGTCTTGTGGACCCTTGAAAATTGGCGTGTTTGGGCTGCAATTAGAATTGATGCTTTTGAATTATGGTGATGGAGGAGACTCTTGAGAGTCCCATGAACTGCAAGAAGATCAAACCTCTCCATTCTTAAGGAAATCAGCCTGAGTGCTCACTGGAAGGACAGATCGTGAAGCTGAGGCTCCAGTACTTTGGCCACCTCATGAGAAGAGAAGAATCCCTGGAAAAGACCCAAGATGGAGGGCACAAGGAGAAGGGGACGACAGAGGACGAGATGGTTGGACAGTGTTCTCGAAGCTACCAGCACGAGTTTGACCAAACTGCGGGAGGCAGTGGAAGACAGGGGTGCCTGGCGTGCTCTGGTCCATGGGGTCACGAAGAGTCAGACACGACTAAACAACAACAACAACACAACAGCAAGCCCCATTTAACTCAGGGGTCCTTACTTTTGAGGAGACGTGTCTACGGTGGAGCGGCCATTGTGGCAGGCGCCTTTCCTGAGCTTGAAAACCCAGCTGAATAATCACACCTCTCTCGTCACGAAAAGTGTGGGGTCGTCAAGGCAAGTGCCCTCCAGGGACCCCCCATCTTCACTGATCTTTGGTCATGTTGACTCGGGCTGATGCGAGCTCGCTGGAGTCCAACCACATCTGAAAGCCATCTCGTTGACTACGTCAGAAGAAATCCTAGTTATTAAGATGCCAGCAGAACCGTCTATTTATTTATTAGATTTCCATCCCCCAATGTGGCAGTATACATGGTTTTCCCTCACAACAACCCTGTGAGGTAGGTTCGGCTAAGAGACGCTGAACGGTCCAAGATCAACCCAATGAGCTTCTTAACACTTGAGTGGGGATTTGAATCCGGGTCTCCCAGGTCCGAGTCCATCATTCTAACTCTAACCCAGTGTTTCTCAAACTTGGGTCTCCAGCTGTTTTTGGACTACAATTCCCATCATCCCTGACTCACTGGTCCTGCTAGCTAGGGATGATGGGAGTTGTAGTCCAAAAACAGCTGGAGACCCACGTTTGGGAAACCCTGCTCTAACCAGAACAACCACATCGGCTCTGATTCCAAGAATAATTAGAGCCCGCTGCCATTAGGCAGCAGATATAACGCCTGCTTCCTGGGAGAAAAGCAATGACAAACCTAGACAGCATCTTAAAAAGCAGAGACATCACCTTGCCAGCAAAGGTCCGTATAGTTAAAGCTATGGTTTTCCCAGTAGTGATGTATGGAAGTGAGAGCTGGACCATAAAGAAGGCTGATCGCCGAAGAATTGATGCTTTTGAATTATGGTGTTGGAGGAGACTCTTTAGAGTCCCACGGACTGCAAGAAGATCAAACCTATCCATTCTTAAGGAAATCAGCCCTGAGTGCTCACTGGAAGGACAGATCCTGAAGCTGAGGCTCCAATACTTTGGCCACCTCATGAGAAGAGAAGACTCCCTGGAAAAGACCCTGATGTTGGGAAAGATGGAGGGCACAAGGAGAAGGGGACGACAGAGGACGAGATGGATGGACAGTGTTCTCGAAGCTACGAACATGAGTTTGACCAAACTGCGGGAGGCAGTGGAAGACAGGGGTGCCTGGTGTGCTCTGGTCCATGGGGTCACGAAGAGTCGGACACGACTAAACGACTAAACAACAACAACATAACAGGAGACCGCGTCGAACTTGAAGAAAGGCAGGCCGACCTTTTGGCTCCTATGGCTGTGGGTGCCCTGTTTTGGAGACTCCATTCACGACCCTTGATTTGTGGCAAGAGGGAAATTGCACTCACGGCTACCTGGGTGGCGAGCACATCTGACCGAGTCTCTCTGATCAACATCATGGGGGCAGCCTTTATTTGCACGAGGCTGGCCAGGAGCGGGAAACGGCACGCGGGTTCCTTTGAATATGTCCAAACACAGTTATCGGTGGGGAAATGCGTCCGAGATGCTGTTCCGTTGTTTGCAAGGAAACCAGAGAGGCTTCAGGCCCTGGTTGAGAGCGCAACCTGTTATCCCCCAGAAGCGAGAGGACCGAGACCATTTCGTGCATGCGGGGGGGGGGGCGGGTGTGTGAGGAGAGAGTGCCTGCGCCAATGCTTTGTTTCCAACCGGTTGGTAAATAAATGATACTCGGGTTGCTTGCACGCTGCTTAATGGGAAAGGCGCTCCCTGGAAAGTCAAGATAAGCAGGATCAACAAATCTGGCCGAAATCTGGAGGGTGAGAAGCGGCGGTGTCCGGTGCTGGTGATGCGATGGGGTTGGGTTCAAGAGAAAGAGTGGGGCTCGCATGTGGGTTGAGCAGGTTCTGCCTCTGCCACGACCGCCTCTCGCCTCCGATCCGCGTCCAGACTCTCGTTGGACAGCTGGTTGCTTTACAGTATCCCAAAGACCTGGGTTCAAATGTCACTTCTGCCCCGATGTCGTCATCAAATGGCCCGGCTATGTGATGTTCCTAGATTCACAGACCACATTTCAGCCACGACGGATTCCTTGGGCAAGCCACTCCATCTGCGAAATGGGCATAATAAATAGTCGTCTAACTTATATAGATCAAACGTCTGTCTGTATGGACTTGGCGCGCCCCAGGGGCTTTACAGGAAGAGCCGCGGGTGCGGCAGAGGTTAATCCAGTGTTGCTTTTAGGTTGGGAGACCGAGGTTCACATAGAATCATAGAGTTGGAAGAGACCACAAGGGCGATCGAGTCCAACCCCCTGCCAAGCAGGAAACACCATCAGAGCACTCCTGACATATGGTTGTCAAGCCTCTGCTTAAAGACCTCCAAAGAAGGAGACTCCACCACACTCCTTGGCAGCAAATTCCACTGTCGAACAGCTCTTACTGTCAGGAAGTTCTTCCTAATGTTTAGGAAGAACTCCGCAATCTTCCTGGCTGACCTTGGGCCAGCCCAGTTGCTGCCTCTCGATCGTACAGTGGTACCTCGGGTTAAATACTTAATTTGTTCCGGAAGTCTGTTCTTAACCTGAAACTGTTCTTCACCTGGTACCACTTTAGCTAATGGGGCCTCCCGCTGCTGCTGCCACGCCGCTGCCGTGCGATTTCTGTTCTCATCCTGAAGCACAGTTCTTAACCTGAAGCACTATTTCTGGGTTAGCGGAGTCTGTAACCTGAAGCGTATGTAACCTGAGGTACCACTGTACCTACTTTGAAGCGTTTGTATAAGAGCACGATCCCACGCCTGTCTAATCCGAGTCCCAGTCAGCGAAGTCAAAGGAGCTTACTCCAAGGAAAGTGGGTATAGGATTAGAACTAAAAGGGGGCATGTATACCATCCTGAACTCTTTGGAGGAAGTGGAGTAGAAGAAAAATCAGGTAGATAGGTGAGGATATTCTGTGTATTATACGCAGTTGGGAACATCCCACTAAATTCAGTGGAATATTTTAGGCTGCATCGGGCTAGCTGAGAATTTCTGCGGTAACCGCAGGGAATAAATTGCAATTCAGAGACCCCATTTGACCTACGGGTTTATTTAGTTACGTGCACACTTTTTAGTATAGTTTTCTGCATTCTCTCGGACATAAGATCATCTCTCTGCGAACCGCTCTGAAAACACAAAAGTGAAGGGCAATATAAATCTTGTAAACAAACTTCCATTATAAGTGGGGTTATTGGTTTGTTCTTGTTTTTATTAGGTATTTTTATGTTGTGAACCGCCCTGTGATCTTCGGGTGAAGCTATACAAATTTAATAAATTAAAATAAAATAAAATTCATTTTCTTTCGACGACGCCTTTTCCCTAGCTAGACTGCTTTATTTTAATTATTGCTCATTCATATGCCGTATTTTTCTGGTGGGGCTAAACTTTCATTAGCTCGTTCGTATTCACTCGTGGCCAATCCTGGGGTGGAGGCAGGAACACTCTCACCTGCGCGTGCACAGCCCACCTCCTCCGCTACGCTGCTCAGCTCAGGTGAGGCAGGAGTGATCGCTCCCTTCCCGTCTCACAAAATGGCCCATCTAATGCTTTGCACCGGGATCCCAGGGTTACGCTAGGCGGAGAGATTTTAAACCCTTAGAAGTGTACCTACCTGAATGTTTTCTGTAGCTTCCAAAATCGGTAGGGTCTTGAAGAGAAACAGAAAATGTCATGGGGGGCACATCAAGCTCCAGACTCCAGGAGTCAGCCACTCCTGATTTACAGGGTCTCACCCCTATATGCCCAAAACATCCGGTTGGGAATTCAGCGGGGGTTGTTTCTTGCGTAATAGGCGCAAAAAAGACGGCGCTCCGAATTTGGAAGGCTCGCCGTGATTAATTGAAATTGATTTGAATGGGTTCCAAAATCTGAAAAGGCACGAAAATTTCGCACAGAAAACAAGCTCGGAGAAATGCAAGCCACTTCCCGCGTCTAGACAGAAGTATGGAGAGCGAGAGGCAAAGTAAAGGCAAGCTTCTGGCTTCTCTGACCCAGAACCTTCCAGCCTCCAACCTTCTAGATCTTAATTCTTCATATACATACTGGGAAGATCAGTCCTTCCTATTTCATATGGAATTGCGCCTGTGAAGCTTCCCACTGGCTGAGCCGCTGAGATGGCTCAGAATGTTCACCAACATTCCAAGTAAGGGGAACAAAACTAACGACATTGGCAAACCAGAATCTATGAGTGGGGGGGGGGATTCTCGGCTTAGCTGGATCTGAAATATCACAGGACAGGAGTTTTGTGGGACAGGGTAGGGACTGGCAAGAGATCTCAGGAGGTAAGGAAACTAAAGAAAGGAGCGCAGGAGTTGAAGGAGCAGGTCATACCAGGCAGTCAGGCTGCAGTCCTGACCACAATTACTCTCGAATCAGCCCCATTGCGCACAGGGGGACTCATTTCCAAGTAAGCACGCAGAGGATTGCATTGTAAGGTGGCGGCTTGAGGGGGTCGAGTCGAAAAGGGCAAGGGGCTCTGAAATGTACGTATTGAACGGAAGCGAGGCGTTTTGAAGCTTCCACCATCCTATTTCCTTGAATTGGAGCTTGTACTTGCACGTGTATGTGTGTTTTGAGCGATGGGGTTTAGGAATAGCCGGGAAAACGGAAGATCCCGCGCCCTCTGTACAGTAACCATTTGGTTAAGGCGCGCAGAAGCTGTTTAAATCCACAATGCCTCCCTCCCCCCCACCCCCCCCAAAGTTCTCTCTCCCTCCTCCTCGTGGCCGAGTAAAGGCACTGTTAACAATTTTGCCTACAAGTCCGATCCTGACATAAACATTGGATTTCATCTCCCCTTTGACAGGGATCCTGCGGGCAGCCGAGAGCAAAGGCGGGCAGGTCTTCACTTCTCCGGAGCTGAATGCGCCAGTGCCCTCCTATTGTTTAGAGCATAATGTTTGCGGTATTCATTGGTTTAACAAAAAGCCAAGGCTGCGTTTCATCTTTCTTTTGTCCAAGCCGGAGAGAAGGCGCTTAATTTTGGAAGGATGGCGAGTGCGAAGGAAACGACCTATTATTATTATTATTATTATTATTATTATTATTATTATTATTATTGATAGTTCTTCACTAACCATAGAGAGACAGGCAAAGCCGGCGAGGGGAAATTTTAGGATCTGTAGCTAGAAAGCTGCCCTGCTCCGAAACTAGCTGTGACATCTGGTTGGCCACCATCGCGAGAGACAACAGTGAGCTAAATAGACCATTGTTGTTACCCAGCAAGCTCATCCTTTTGCTTCAGAAGGATTAGATGCGAAATTCCGGTCATCCGCAACTCCATTATCAGGTTTAAAACAACCTTTTTTAAAAAAAACAACCTCTGCTCATCCCTTTTTGCAAGGAGGAGATCCTTTTTTACACTCTCGGCTATCTTAATGGAGAAATCTAAACACTGAGAAAAGCGAGAAGCACCAGTTTCCCCCTTAAAATAGAAGGGGAAGTTGAGGCCACCCGCCTCCACGAGAGGAAAAACGGTGGGAGTCTTCCTCGTCCAGGTTAGCAGTCGGATCTGGGGCTGCATTACCTGACAAATGTCAATGAGAACACACCTGGGTATCAAGGTGAAGCGGAAGGCAACTTCCAAGCTAGCGAGCTTTCTGCCGACCCGCACGCAGGTGAAAGGGGGGTGGGGAGTGTATCAATGATCAGAATTGCGCGCCCGGTGCTAAAATAGCTACTGGGAAAGTGCCCCAGTGAAATCAGTGGGAAATACTGTCTAAGGATCAGTTGCCAAGTTAATCTGCTGCAGACAAAAAATAAAGGGGGTGGTGTCGTGTCACCTTAAAGGCCAACTGATTTACTGTAGCATTAGTTTTCGTGAACAACACTCCACTTCGTCAGAAGCGTAACGTGTAAATCTGAACTTGCAATCAATTGGTTTCCATTTTCAGGGTAGTCGTGCATCTGGTGGAGCGGGCTGTGGTCAACATATGACTGTGGTCGTAATAAATATGTTGGTCTTTAAGATGATTTTACCAATGGAACAGCGCATTGCAAAGCACGTTCACTTGGAAGAAAGTACCAGGCGCTTAAAGCGGTTTCTTCCTAATGCTTAAGATTGGAGCCAATTTGGGCTCCAGGGTTTAATTTGTTTACAGTGCTGCAAATAACTGTCTTGTGCATCCGGTTAAGAGTCTATTGTTCCCGGAGAGACAAACAGCTATTCTTTCCCATTACTTGCGAGGAGGAGTCTGGATTTTGTGCAATATTTACAGCAAAGTCCTAACCACGTCCGCTCATAAATATCGAGTTCGATGGGGCTCATTCCTAGGTAAGTGGGGTTAGGTCTGCAACCTTAGGGGGAGATAAGAAACCCTCTTGGCGCATCGCTTTTATAGCAGAGGCCCTGCCACGGTTGCATTTCCCTTGGGGGGGGGGGAATGGAGAGCCCCTAGGTAAATGTGTGTGAACGAAGAGAGACAGACTCTGTAAAACATAGACGTAAACAAAGAATTGCCATGGTCGAGTCTCTCCTAAATATGATGCGCGTATCATTGTTCTGGTTCTTAACATAAAAAATGAGTCTCGCGGCATCTTAAAGATGAACAGGTTTATGGTGGGGCGAGCTGTCCTGATCTGGAGTCCTGTGTACCTCATGAGGGTGTGCTCCCTAGTCCAAGAAGATTTCTGCCCCCCCTAAAAATAAAATTTAAAATCCGTTCATCTTGTGCCTATTTTTTATTACGGTATGTTCCTTTTGCTGCAATGGGCTGACAGATATTCCCCACCGCACTCCCCGCATGGTTTCTTTCCCTCAGGATTATCCATTTCCTCGCTTTCTCCTAGTGCAGGAGAAATTCAGCAGCGCTGAAACGCTCGTCCACACGCCCCTTGCTAGGGATCCTCCAGAGAGCAGGAACACCGTGCTTAAAGGAAGGAGTTCTTCAGTTGCTTTCCAAGCAGTCTCTCCCCCGGGGAGTTAAAGATCAGGGGTGTCTCGGCTGTCTCGCGCCCCATCACCACCGCCCTACACCCCCAATAAGCCGCTAGATGTGAGCGAAAGCGCTTAGCGAGGGTGCCATCAGACCTTCCTGCGCGCATTCCTTTGAAAGTGCGCGCCAGGAGGGGATGTGCGAACGAGCCCCACTAATCTGTTTTTTCCTCCGAGGTGCTTAAGAAGCAGAGGTCGGCTCTTGGTGGTTTTAAAAAAATAACACCTCCTAGAAACAATGACGGATTTTCAGTCCAACACACCTGCGTCCCCCCCACCTCTCGGCTCAAGCGCCGTCTGGTATGCAGCCGGGAGAGGGATGTTCCCGCAGTGGGCGACGCGCTTAGGCAAGTTTTGCTCGCATCCGGGAGCCATGCGGAACTCGCGTCCCGTTGAAGCCTGAGCAGCAAACCTGCCGATCGCTTGGGATGGCCGGGCATCGGGTCCTCCTTCCGTCCAGCAGCTGCGTCTCAAAAAAACAGGTGTGCGCGCTTGAGGTTGTGGCCGGTCAACAGGAGGCGCTGTGACTTCGCCCAGAGTTGTACCTTCGCTCTCACAGTCACACACAAATCTCTCATCAACCTCTGAGCAGAGAATTCACAACAACCACAAAGTGGGGTCCGGGCATCCTTCCTTTGCTGATGCTTTCTGCTTAAGGTTTGCAAGCGGACAACTTAAAAAAATATATATTTAAACTTTATTGCACAAAACCAAGCTTTGAGTTCAGGTTCGAGTTGGGAACTTTTTGTACGCTGTTCGAAAGTGTTCCAATCAAAATAAGAATAAATCATAAAAATTAGTATTGATAGTGGTAGTAACAAAACAACAGCGATTTTATTCCCCTATCTCTGTTCTGGTGTAATATATTTCTGGAGCTTTAAAGGGATGAGGAACTAAGCACTTTTGGTCAATTAATAGAAAGGGAGTTTCTCTGGTCATTTAAGCTATGCACACACGCGCGCCCCCACACACGGCATTTATTTAATGATTTATTTATTTTGCTTTCAGTTAAGCTCTACCTTGAAATCAATAGCGTTTACTTCCACATATGCGTGTTTCAGGATCCGGTTGCTAGAAGGAGGTTCAAAGAGAGCTGCCACCTGATCCTATACCCACCTGAGGGTGGTTGTCGTTATTTTTTAAGGGCGGGAGCGTGGAAGCAAGCAATGCTGCAATCCTAAAGACTGGAAGTCACACTCATTGAAATCTGTGAGATTTGTTACCGATGGTGAAACTGAAAAGGTGTCCAGAGTTTCAGCTGTGTAGCGGCACTTTGATCCTAAATGGAGTGGGTTCCACCCTGCCAAAATCAGCCCCTGTCCACATAAATGAACGAGACTCATAAATGCTTCACTGAAATGAATGGGGCTTTAAGCAACTGCATCATAGTACCCATTCATCGCAATGGGAGCTACTTAGGATCGGAGAGGTCCATCATCAGCCTGGCAGACAGGAGCATCTCTTCCCTCACCCCTGGCCCTCTTTTTATCCCAAGAAAAGGTTGTGTCTTCTGTGGCAATTCACCCCCTACGTATTGTATTTCAATGCGTCTTTAATTTACAGTGTGATCATATTCAAAAGCAGTTTGTCCTTTCGTGCTTTTATCTTTTATTTCCTTAATGGCACATTTTCATCCCTTGTTCTCGCCTGCTGATTTGAGACATTTGTTTGTTTCAAGGATTTGACTTAATTCTGTTGCCAAATTTTAGGCGGCTGCGGCCAGAGAAGGGACAAAGAGAGAGAGAGAAAGAGAGGGTTGAGAGAGGCCGCCTTTTGTCGACAGGTTAAACCATACGTCTTACACCAAGGACGTTACCTTAAAAAAAAAATATTATTTTTTACAAAATCGTGTTATTTGCTTACTTTAAATGGTTCAACGTAAATGGAACAACAAACAGATGTGATTGAAAACTATTATCTGTGTATCGCCTTGCTGTGTCCCAAGAACCACGTAAAAACGAAAAACTGGGTGCACAACCCGTGTAAACCGAAACGCTTGTTCCGGATGTAAGATTCCTCCAGCGAAATCAATAGAAAGAAAAGATCTGAAATTAAGTCGAGGCGGCTGCGATTTTGTAAGGGAATAAAGTTGTGGCGTAGTCAATAGGAACTTGAATTCCTCCTTACGCGTGTGTGGGGACTGTGGTCCATACATTCATTCAGGGCAAGGCTGCGCCATCATTTATAGCAGTTGAGATTGCTTCCTTGCCATTGATGTTCAAACTCTTAGGAACCGCATTTCGGCACCGCCACCATTTAAAAGCAAGCAAGCAAGCAAGCAAGCAAGCACACACACACACACACACACCCCTGATGCGATCATGTTTTCCCAACCCAAAAAAGGAAAAGGAGCCACATTCCACTTAGAGTCAGCCAGCGCAAAATGCTAGAATTTGAAAGCATATTTTATTCCATCGGTTGCATTGGAACTAAATCGCCTTTTCAGCCTCATTCTACTCAGTAAGGCCAATTGATTTTACTGGGATCTGCTCTCGAGGAAGTATGCACGCAATCCGGTGCTATGTAACGTTCCTCGGAAGGGACACTTACCATGTTCTCAGAGAGAGGCTTGCGCCCCCGTAGGATTGCAGGCACTGGCCCTAATACTTAACACTATTTCGAATAGAGGACAGGCTGAGAAGCCTCGGTCTCGCTTTAAGCAGCGATCCCGTGCACTAAACCGGCAACAAACACCACAGAACATAGCGGAATATAGGATCGCTCGACAAATAGAAAGGAGGGTGAACCTAGGCGACGTGCGTTCGACCGGTGTCCCACTGCTACCGATGGGCAAAGTTGCCCATAACTGGACCCACGCCCCACTGACTTCAACGGGAACGAAGTTCAATTAACAAAGTCTAGATCCAACCCACGGAAAATCTCTCCCACTGTGCCCCGCCCTCCTTGCTCAGAGCCCCTGAAACAAATTTCTGGACCGATTTGCTTGCTTCTACGAAGTGGTTCCTCATCCTTCGCGGCCGGCCACCAACGTTTGGGAGCAATGAAGACAGCACCCTGTAAGCGTAAAGGGAACCTCAGCCCATTTACTCGGAAGCAGCCCTATTCGAGTTAATGGCCGAGTGGGATCTGCAGAGGATCGCCTAACACAAAAGCAGGGGATACCGTCAGATTTACTGCGAAGCAAGACCCAAGCAAGTCTTGGTGCCACGCAGCCCCAGGGGCGTGGATCGGGGCCTCCGTCCCGGGAAGGGGGAGCCCCTGCTTTTTTTCCGCCGGGGACCCTTCTGCGGGGACTCTGGCCAGCCACCCCGCCCCCAGCCAGGCCAGGGGCGCGGGTCCCCAGCCAGGGAGGGATGGCGGGCGCGCAGGCTGGCTGGCCGCGAAGCTGCTCGGCGTGACTCACCTGGGCCGCTTGCCAAGCCGAGCCGCCTGGCCGACCTCGCTATTCATTGGGGCCGCGCGCGTCACGCGGAGTGACTCATTCACACGGAGGCTCGGGGCTGCTGGACGGCGCGGGGACGGGGCCAAAAAGGAGCGGGGAAAGCCCGTGCGCAATGAAGGCAAAACTGCCCCCAGGAGCTGCCTGGGGAGATGGTCAGGCAGACGGGGATCTGTGGGGGGGGGGGGCAGAGAGGCACACTTGGGGTCCATCCTGCTGCCCCCACCCCAACCCCAGAAGCGGCCACCAAGTGAAAGGGGTCGCCTCTGCTACCCACCCCCTCGAGCAAAGCCAGCCAGCCCTAGGCGCCGGCTGCTCTTCCCAATCCAAGCAGAGAGGGGGCTGCGCTCGCCTCTCTCTTGGCATCCCCCCTCGCCCCTCCCCTTCCCCACTGGAGGGAGGGAGGGAGGGGGTTGGAGGAAAGGAGGGGGGCAGTATTTTCCCGTTTCCCTCCTCCCTTCACGGGTCCCCACTTCTGCTTCTTCCCCCCCCCCCCCCAACAGCACGTCGGTGCGCTTAAGCCAATTACACCGCTTTGCGCCTAAAGTGCCGCCCCGGGGGAGTTGCGCACGGCCTTGTTTGCAGGTGCATCTCCGGCTTTGTAGGTGCGAACGTCTTTGTGCGGGCGGACAAATGGGGAGAGGAGGAGGAGGGGGGGGGAAGGAGGTGGAGAAGGAGGAGGAGGAAGAGGTGGGCGCTGCTGCTGCTGCTCCTGCTCCTGCCGCCGCCGCCGCTGGTGCGACGACGTAAGATCCACCTCAGCTCAACTCCCCTCGCATCCCAGCCAGCACTTCCTCACTTCCTCGAGTGGCTGTCCGCCGCACACCGCTTGCTGCTGCCTCTGCCGCCGCCTCCTCCTCCGCCGGGGGGCTTGATCGAGCCGCAGCTCGGCTTCCCCCGCTCCGGGACTGCGGGCGGGGGGGCTCCCCGGACCCGCCACTCGCCGGGAGGGGCTGGATGGTTACCCCGGGCAGGCTGGTTCCAGGATGTTAGGGACCGTGAAAATGGAAGGGCACGAGACGAGCGATTGGAACAGCTACTACGCCGACACGCAGGAGGTGAGCCGAGCGGGGTGCGAGGAGGGCTTGGAAAAGGGGCTCCGTCCGCCCCCTCGAGGTGTGGCGGGTGTGAGAGAGAGGGGGAGCCAGGGTCCGCTCCCAGAGCCCGACAAAGCCCAGGTCTGCCTCCCTCGACCTTCCAGCTGCACGGGAACCCGGGAAGGAAGGCGCCAAAGAGAAACTATAGAGGGCAGCGGGGAGATCTCCCTGGCCGTCGAGTGGACGGAAGACGGGAGTCCTTGGTTTCTTTCTAGGGTCTCGCCTTGGAGACCTACGGGCGCCCCTCCAACGCCTCTTGATTCTCAGTTAGGGCCTTGATGTGTGGGGCAGGGGGTGGGGTTGTTTGAGGCAAAGACCACTTCTAACCCTCCCGTCGGGGAACGCTTTCCGCCTCGTCGGCCGCCTTCTCTCTCCCTCCCACCTCTCACTTGGGCTGCTATTGCACTCTGCTGAGCATAACAATCGTTCGTGTGTACTTTGCAACACGCTTCTTTCAAGGCGGCGGCGGCGGAATAAAAACTGAAACGGGAGCAATTCTCCCCGCGACCGGCGGGTGGCGCTGCGGAGAATAGGATCTCTGGAGCCTGCGACCAGGAACCGGGCTCTGTTTTTTGCATTGTCCATTCATATCCACGTTCCTGATTTAACAATATGCTCCAAAGAACTTCCAAGAAAAGATCAAAGACGCGCAAACGAACAATAACGGGTGGAGGAGCATGTAAAACCCCGATGGGGCGGAGGGTGGGAGGGAGAGAGAGAGAGATGAATGGGGCCCTCTTAACTGAATAGGGAGTGAAAGGCCGAAAAATACCCCCCAAAATGGCTTCAGCTGCGAACTGAGCCTTACAGAACGTGAAAGGGAAAGTGACAAGATGATATGAACAAAAATAAAAGTGGGGGCGGGGAGGGAGAGGTACCCAGGATCAAGAAGGCCTGACGGCGTGTGTGCAAAAAATCAGATATCGCTCAACATTGCTTTCCTCCCCAGAGTTAATGTCCCGGGTTCATATGCGCTCCCTGCGCCGGCTGTAGACTCCGGCTGAACATGTGTTTGTGTAGGCTGTCGTATACCGGATTCTTATTTAATACTGAAGGGTCAACAGAGGCCAAGGAAGGGGTTTAGATTAAATGTATGCCTCTTCCCAGCGCCATAGGCACTCAGGAGGGGGGGGACCCTAAAATGCCGCTAGTATGCTAATATGGGGCCCTTCACTGGTAAGCATAATTCATCCTTCTCCGCGCCAGATTTCCCTCTCTCTCTCAATTTGATTTTCCAGTGTTCTATTGACAATTTTACATCCAGTTTTATTTATCGCTCACCCGCCCGCACACATTATTTTCCCATCCAGTCTTGCTCCGTGAAGGATACTTGACGTATTTGTTTTATAAATCGTAGCACGCCAGGCAAGGGGGGGGGAAATGATTCATTTATGGAGAAATAGTTTTATATAGAAATATAATGCTTATATAGAAATTATATTCTCCATCAGTTATGCTTAGTCACACTGCATAATCTTAGGATTGTTTACTAAAAAAGGGGGGAAAGTCAGAAGTAGGAGAACCGTCTGTGTATCACCCACAATATCACAACCACCTCTAAAATGTGCAGACGCTGTCGGAGAGATGTTCTGTAAGAAATCTCAGGCATATTATAAATCTCTTAGCTTTTAGGAATTTGAAATTCTAATTATATTAGAGAACCGTGACTACACCTACTGAACGTTTAAAACACAAGCGAACTAGGAAGCGAACCTCTGAGATACCCTTTCCCGGATTCAAGCCCAGCTAATAGCGTGCATTAGCTGCAGTTGTTTTAGTAATTACGTTTTTAAAAAATTAAGCGGGGGTTCGCTTTCTCAGTCTATTTTTCCCCCAGACTGATTTTTTTATTATTATTCTTTGGTCTGTTCTTTTATTCCAGACCGTTCTGTTATTTGGGATTCAAGGTGGGGAAACTGGCTGAATCTTAATTTAGACGGTCGAAAGGTTTGATGAAGCTTCAGTTGACTATAAACCTCGGGGAAATAGATGGGCGGAGGGAAGCTACCTTTCGCCCCCCACCTCCAAGAAAAGGCTGTGTTGTTTTGGGCCCAAAAGGTGCAGTTGTTCATTTTGTAGAAAACTTCCCGGCGGGCCAGGAATGTGGGGCAGCCAGCACAGAAGAGAGAGAGAGAGAAGGGGGACGCGGGGTTTGTGTCAAAGAGGCCGCAAAGTTTGTTTTTCCCACCAGCCTCTCTCTGAGACTTTGGGAAGCTTTGGGGCAGGAGGCCGAGGAGGAGCCACGACCTCGGAGAGCTCCATTTCGGCGCCTTGCAACAAGGCGCGGGGATTTCGGCCCGGCCTCCTTCGGGAAAGGCACCTGCCTCGGCGGCCTAGCCCAGTGGCAGATCCGCCACCCGCTTGGAGCAGCGCCGCAAGCCGTCGGGTTTCCCTCCTTCCCTTCCTAGGGATGCGCTTTCTTGTGGCGGCGAGGCTGGCGATCTTGGAGTGAATGGCGGCTTCTCTCTCACCGACCTTTCTCTTCCCTCGCTGTAATTCTTAAGTGTATTTAATTATCACTGGTGTTTCCCTCTATTTTTTTTTAAAAAATGAAATAGTACATGACCTGGCCTTGGAAAAGGGGAATCTCTGAAGGAGGCGCCGGGCTTCCTCAGATCCCACTTTAGACGCCCGCGGCAAGGATGTGGCGTGGCTTGTCTCAGCCGGCGCTTTGCCCTGGCAGGACCTGGGAAGGTCTGTGGGTGTCTGATCCTTTGGGCCCACTGGTTCTTCTCCCGCGTGTCCCCGAGTTCTGGTTTGTTGCGCGTAATTTGGCACCCGCAGCCACCCACACGCGCGGCCAGGATCTTTGCTTCCTAAGAACAGGGCCTCCTCTTAACAATGCAGGCCGCATCCAAACATCTCCACAACTCTTGTTTTTACTTTCTGTGGAGATAAAGGCGCTACAGCGGTTTGTGGTTGACCCTCCGCACTCTTTATTTTGAAGGAAGGAAAACGTTTTAACAGGATGGGCGCCAAGCTGCGACGCCTTCGGTGCAAATCGGGACCTTTTACGGATACGCCTTGGTTCTCCTATAAAGTTAGATCGAGTAGATTCATAATGTCGCTGTCCTTCAAATGCAAACCGTGTGTGTGTGTGTGTGTGAGAGAGAGAGAGAGAGAGAGAGAGAGAGACCTCTCCCCCTTTTCCTTCTCACCCCCCCCCCCAAATAAAACCCCTGATCCATCCAGGGCCAAGATATTTCTAGAGTTTGGAGGATCAACCTGGACACGCTCACTGCCCCTTCAGCGAACCCTGTGATAAATCGCAAACTAGAGACTAGGATACGGTTAAGAAGGTGCCGCTTTGAGTGTAGTTTGTGAGCGATAGTCGAGATCCTAATCCTCGCCGGCTGGTTGCGTGAGAAAGGAATCTTGCGAGAGCAGCTGGGAATTCACCGAGGTGACCAATAAAGGCAAAGGTTGGAAGGGACTGGGGCAGCCACTGGTGCCACGGAGGGAAGGGAGGTTAGGAAGGTAGGCAGGTGCGTTCCGGCTTCTCGCCTCCTTTCGGCCGTCTAAATTAAGATTCAGCCAGTTCCCCCCACGTCTAACCAGTGTCTCCCTCCGCAGGCCTACTCGACGGTGCCCGTGGGCAACATGAACTCTGGCCTGGGCTCCATGAACTCCATGAACACCTACATGAGCATGAACGCCATGACCACCAGCGGCAACATGACGTCGGGCTCCTTCAACGTGTCCTACGCCAACCCCAGCCTGGGCGCGGGCCTGAGCCCCGGGGCGTCGGGGGGCGCCATGAACAGCATGTCGGCCATGGGCTCGGCGCTCAGCCCCGGCGGCATGAACGCGATGGGCAGCCCGCAGGCCTCTCTGAACGGGCTGGGCGCCTACGGGGCCATGGGCCCTCCGTGCATGAGCCCCATGGGGTACGCCGCGCCGTCGCTGAGCCGCGGCGGACGCGACGCCAAGAGCTTCAAGCGCAGCTACCCGCACGCCAAGCCGCCCTACTCCTACATCTCGCTCATCACCATGGCCATCCAGCAGGCGCCCAGCAAGATGCTCACGCTGAGCGAGATCTACCAGTGGATCATGGACCTGTTCCCCTACTACCGCCAGAACCAGCAGCGCTGGCAGAACTCCATCCGCCACTCGCTCTCCTTCAACGACTGCTTCGTCAAGGTGGCGCGCTCGCCCGACAAGCCCGGCAAGGGCTCCTACTGGACGCTGCACCCGGACTCGGGCAACATGTTCGAGAACGGCTGCTACCTGCGCCGCCAGAAGCGCTTCAAGTGCGACAAGCAGCCCGGAGGAGGCAAAGCGGGACAAGGTGCCGTCGGGGGAGGAGGTGGTGGTGGCAACGGCAGCGAAGGCAGGAAAGACCCCGGAGGAGGAGGAGGAGGTTCGCCTTTGCACCGAGGCGCCAAAGGAGGCCAGCTAGAGTCCGCCCCTTCGAATCCCGGCTCGGGCAGCCCGCAAGGCCTGGACCACAGCGGGAGCGGAGCGGAGCTGAAGCCGTCGGTGGCCTCTTCCGCCGCAGCTGCCGCGGCTGCTGCTGCTGCTGCTGCCGCGGCAGCGGTGGCAGCGGCCTCCGTGCCCCCCGGGCCGAGCTTGGCCTCTCTGGGTCACCCGGGCCACTCTCTGGGTCACCACGAGTCTCAGCTGCACCTCAAGGGCGACCCGCACTATTCCTTCAACCACCCCTTCTCCATCAACAACCTCATGTCCTCCTCGGAACAGCAGCACAAGCTGGACTTCAAGGCTTACGAGCAAGCGCTGCAATATTCCTCCTACGGGGCCGGGCTGCCGGGAGGGCTGCCTCTGGGCAGCGCATCCATGGGCGGCCGGGGAGGCATTGAGCCCTCGGCCCTGGAGCCGTCCTACTACCAAGGTGTGTATTCCAGACCCGTCCTAAATACGTCTTAGCTGGCAGGGACTCGAGGGCGCACCAAGCAGCAATCTTCCTCCCCAGCAGGGCTGGTTGGTTTGGCCTCTCCCATCCTCCCCCTTCTCCTAGATCTCTCAGCCGAAACTGACGGTGCGTTTCCCCCAACACCATCCCTGCGAGGCGGGGGAAGCAAAAGGAGAAGGGGGCGGAGAGCAGAAGAAAGGACTGTTACTTTATTATTATTATTATTGTTATTGTTATTATTATTATTGTATCCCCCCCAATGCATAGTGTTTATTCTATTTTGGCCTGGAAAGTCCAGCAAATCGCATCCAACTCCGCAAACAGACACTGTATATACCGCCCACCTTCCCTCGCCATGACCACGAAAGATTGATTTCCAACCTGTAAATTATTATTATTATTATTAGTGGATTCCCCCCCCCTCCGCCCCACTTTAACCTTCTTCGGTGTAATCTCATCAATAAAAGCAGACCTACGAAGATGCCTTATTCTAGTGAGTCAGATCTCTGGCTGGCTTGCTCCTGCAAGGTCTCAAGACTGAGCTGTTCCAAGTCCCGCCCCCCCCCTCCAGCCCAGCCTTTAGATAAATAAATAAATAAATAAAAGGCAGAATGAGGTGGAACCGGGGGCCTTCTCTGCGTATACAGGCCTCTCCAGTTAAAGTAGTCCCAAATGGAGAGGTTTAAGTTAAATTTAAAATAGGAAGTCCTCCAGGGACAGGCGATACAGTGCTGAATATATAAATGCGCATATATATATATATATATATATATGCCAAGGGAGTCCTTGAACAGAACAGCCCCCGGTCCCACCAGAGCCTTGGGGAAAGGAAATCTCCTAACCAACCCAGAGTTGATCTGACCGGTTCGTAATGTCTCCTCTGGGAGAGATAGGTCACACACCCATGGACCATAGAGCCTGATCCTGAACCCCCCTGCCCTAACTCTGCAAAGTGACAGGGGTCGCGGCTGGATATGGATGCAAAGTCGCACGGGTCGCAGTCGTTTTAATTTCCCCCTCCCTCCAAGCTGTTACTAAAGCGTCTCCTTCACCGGGAAGCGCCCTGGCCACGTGGACGGCTGGATATTTAATCCCAGGACCCCTTCCCCGCCGCGTGCATTCTCGAACTATATCTATCCGTAACAACAATAATTATTGTCATTCTCCTCTCCCTCCCCCGAATATTTTAAGATAGAAGGGGTTCTCTCCCTCCCTCTCCTCTTCATCAGATCAGTCTATGACCAGTCATGATTCTGCCCCTCTCGAATTTCTTGTGGCCGCTTAATTATCGCCGTTGTTAGCACGTTCATCCAGTGTTAATGCACTTTCCACCGTTTTCTTTTTTACACGATGTTTTAGCCTAGCCAGACGGGTTGCTTCCCTTCCTCCTCCCCCCCCCCCCACTTCCCCTCCCTGTTCGCTTTCACGACGTCCTTAATTTATTTGCACGGTTTTATTACTTTCTTTCTTTACAGCTTGAAAGTGCTTTTAAATGACGGTTTTAAAAAAAATGACACACACCATTTTAAAGAAAATTAAAAAAAATCTTAATTTTATAATAAATGTGATTGTAATTGAAAAAAATGTTTTGATTTTTTTAAAGGAAAAAAAATGACAATATAAGCAGCGACGTATGTTTTTGGGTTTTTTTGCACCCCCTTTCTCTCTCTCTCTCTCGATCATTTGCAGTTAAGGACTTTAAATAAATCGAATATTATCAACGAGAGAATTTTTTGGGTTATTTTATTTTGTTCCATTATTGGGTAGGATGGATAAGTCTATATTAATTAAATTGTCTGGAATAGAAAAATAGATGGAGGGGGTAAACAAAAGATGTTGGTCCCCCCCCCCCCCACTTTCCTAGTTGATAAATTAGGAGCTCACAGCGGTTTCTGTGATACAGAAACGCATTCTTAGTAGACGCACATTAAATATTTTTTTAAATGTACTGAATATTTAACAAGCAGCACATTCCTACAGGGCTAGGGGGAGTCTTATCGCAAACTTAAACCTTCTCTCCATATGTATGGGAAGAAAAAATAGAGGATCCGATCTGCCCTAGATTGCATTGAAGGAATACTGTTATTGTTTTCTCCCAGCAGAGAAATGTTGTTTTTAATTTGGGTTCTACTATTGTAATGTGAATTATCGAGTGATGAAGCCCCCTCACCCCTCTATTTTACATTAACAAAAGACTCAAGTTTTAATCGACCCCCATAAGAACACGGGGGCGCAATGCCTGCAGCAACCAAAACAGGGATGTTGCCATTGGCTTTAGTGAGAAATGGGTTGCATTCACTTAGCGAGTTTTAAAAATATAAACTGTGTCGGTTGCTGAAACTGGCTCTGTTGCCCTCGCTTTCTTGTTCACTGGAAGGCGGCTTTGCAGTTTGGTGGTGAATTCTAGCGTGCAGTTTCCGTTTTATTTCTCCTAAGTCTTTGCTGAGGTAACGACTTGTAGCAGACGGTGCAAAAGATCGCTTCACTTTGTAGTGGAATTTAGCGCCAAGTTAGCAAGAGAGGAGGAATTGGCCTGCTCTCACTTTCCTGGTCCTGCCCGCACCTCCCTTGAAGTTAGCTGAAGTTACTGCTTGCAATATTTTTTTGGAAATCAAATCCTTCCCCGCCTCCCCAAAAAGTTTACCAATACACAAGTTTGTGTATGGAGTTGCTAGTTAGTGTTTGAGTGTGTCCTCTGTATATTATTGGGCTCCCATTGTAGCTGTTCATATTCAGATTTCGCTGTTGTGACAGAAGCCTTTGGAATGAGACCATTTTAAGTAAGGCTTTCGGTGTTATTTTTATTCCATCAGTATGTCTGTGGAAGAGGCCAGGTCTCTATTTCTAAGAGTCTGAAATGCTTTCAAGTTATATGGCTGCAGATTTAAGACACACTTGGGGCGGAGGCATCCCACTGACTTCAGAGGGACATCCATAGGGGAAACATGGACCTACACATACAGCTGGAGTCCAATCCTATGCATGTTTCCTCGGATTGATTCCAATCCTAGGCATGAATCCCCACTGAATTCCGGATGATAGCAACCAGTGAGGCAAGAATCCAGGATCAAACTTGGTAGGTAGATTGTTGCTACTGCTACAGGAGAAGAGAGAATCAAGGTAGCAATCCTAAACAGAGCTCCAGAGAATCTGGTGTAGTAGTTTTAATGCTGGAAATCCTATCCATAGTTCCCCCAAGGGGTACTTACTTGGGCAAGGTGTGTGCAAAGGGTTGCAGCCTAAAGCCAAGTGTTGTGGCAGAAGGTTTTCTGGGCCGGAGATCCACTTTCTTCTATGCAGAGCTAAATTCACACACAAGTTCCAAATCACCCTTTTTAATTTCACCCATCGCCCTTGAGTTTCAAGGTTTGCTTATTGTGTTCTGTTGTCGCGTTGAGAGAGGGGGTCCCCGGTGACGATGAGGATGAGGATTTATTTATACCGCGCCCATCTGGCTCCAAGCGGTGGGATCTCCCATTTTAAACCTGCTGGCTTCCGAAGCTCCCAACTCCTTTTCATGTTTACAACGACCAGGATCCAGAAGCCTCGCTGGCCTCATTTGGCGCTTCCTTGTTTATAAGCACGTTAAGGAGGGGGAGCGGGGCTTCCAAGATCACCAAATGCTTCTCATTACACTCAGTGTCTTAATTCAGTCCATTAATCTGAGGAAAGTGGGCCCTGAAACGAACAGTGCTTGCTTCCAGGTCTAGGGCCAAGGACCGCTAATCACAAGTGAGGAGGAGGCCGTGACCAGCTGCTCCACTCCTCGCCCTCCCCTTCTCTGTGCCAGCTTTCCTGGGCTCGGTACCAAGAAGACCCACCAAAACAACGCCCTCCTTAACAGCGCATCATTCTGGACTGCGAGGGTCGTGTGTATGCGTGAACCTGGGTCCCATTTCCCTTTCGTCTGCCCATTCCAGACACACTCAGCAGAGGAAAGGCCTGCGCCTCCCATCTAATATCTGCACAATTGGTCCCCCTCTCCCGAATTCAGTTGCATAAAAGGAGACTGTCAAACTCTCCTCTCCGGTGCAAATATACTGTAATTGTGCGAGGCGGATTCTCAAAAGTAACGCTGCATTTAGGAGCTGGGCTTCGTTTCAGAGGGGTTCGTTCGGCTCACTCTCGCCTATCAAGACACTACAACTCAAAACCTTCCAGCAGAGAGAGGGCAAATAAACAAGAGTTGTGGGATTTTTTTGGGGGGGGGTGTCTTAGGGAGAGAAGGGAAATCAGTTGACGCTTCCACGCTCTTGATCCGAACTCCAAACCTCACTTAGGTTGGGTTAATAAAGGTATCGCTCTAATGTGGATTTTGGATTTCTTCTTCTTGTGGGTCAACATGACTACCATTACCTTTTGCGGCGCTGACTTGGGTCTGCCTTCCAAGTAAACTATGAGAGGATCGGGCGACCCACATATTTACTTGGATCGACGTGGCTTATTCAGGGAAATGCGTACCAGGACAGCCTGCGAAGCTTTTGTAAACTGCTTGGGGGGGGGTGGAGAGAGAGCGCGGGCAGCTGGAAGTGATAGACAGCTCGGGATGAATTGCCTCGTGAGTAAACACCCATAGGATCCGGCTGTTGCGCCCAGCACTTGGGCACTTTGATTGCAATCCTAAGCACTTTCTCTAGGGTTACAGTCCTACACACGTTTACCCGGCAGTAAGACTCGGTGGGGCTTACTTCCGAGTAAACCAGCTTAAGGTGGCGCCCTTAGACTGGATCCTCCAATAAGTCCAAATGCTGAGGCTTGAGCGACATTCAGCCCCGAGCGGGATTCAGTCTCATGGATTTTGGGTCCGGCTAAAAGTAGAGGCCGCAGCGTTTGCATGAGATCTCCATATGGGTGACGTGTGTTTTTGTTTAGTTCAGACGTGTTAAAAGGAGCCCGCCTCCGCTCTTGTTTCCCATCTTCTCATCTGCATTTCAAAACTTTAAGGGGTGCAGCGGGGTGCCTTGCCCATAGCCTATTTCCCTGCTTAGCCTATTATTTCCCTGCTTTTTTAGAAGACATCTGAAGGCAGCCCTGTATAGGGAAGTTCTTAATGTTTGATGTCTTGTCATGTTTTAATTTGTTGGGGCAACCCAGTCAAATGGGCGGCATATAAATAATAAAATATTTTATTATTATTATTATTATTATTATTATTATTCCTACTACTATTCCAGGCATAGTCTATCTATTCAGAGCTTCGATTAAAAGACTTCTAGAGATTCAAAGCAGTGTCCGGGCTTTTGCTAAGGCTCCGTTCTTTTGCAAAGGTGCAGAAGCGAGAGTGTTTAGCAAGGAGACGGAGTTTCAAAGGGGAAATAAGCGGGCCATCTGCAGCCCACAAGGATGGTTGGATTATGCCCATCGCAACTGTTCCCTAAGAGACCTTCGTCTTTTATTTTCCGCAAGGCGTGTGTGTGTGTCTTCCCCTCCTTCCCCCACAAAATAAGCAACGATCATAAGAGATGGGTATCGGGGTTCAGCCTTCTCCACTGTAGGCAACACGCGGCGTAATTGACTTGGAAGATGTACTCCGCGCCTGTGTAATAAAAGATATTCACCTGCTCCGTCTGGCGAGGCATAATAATAATAAGCACGCGCGTCCTTCTGCCGGGCTGGTTAATGCATAGCACTTCTGGAAAACCCATCTCTCTACGACCTTTATTCTTAATCAAAGGGGCTAGAGAATACGTGGTCACATCGAAACCTCTAGCCAAAGGCATTTCGCTGCAACACCAGAGCGCGGTTGCGTCTCTGGAAATGCTATGGACTTTTTCCTCTCCACCCCCCACCTTTCTCCAGACACACATATACCTGATAATGAGGTCCATTGACTTTCAGGGGATCGATCTCCCTGGGTGCTGCGGGGAGTGTTATAAACAGCTCGCAACTTTAAAGTAATATTAAATATTATATTGGGCCGTAACGGCGGAGAGAAAGCGCTGGGTCCGGATAGTATTGGGGAGGGAGAAGGGTGTGAGTGGGGCGACCGGAGGGGGGAGGTTAGGAGGAGCAATGGTTCATTCATTACAACAGCCTTGTAAAAATACTTTCCCTGCTCCAGCCACTACTGCGTTTGTTTCGATGTCAATTTCAAGGCAACGGAGGGAAAAAGCAAAGCTGTTTATTGTCTGGCCGACTCTCAGCTGTCGCCATATCTGGTTTCGGCGGCGGGCTTGCGTGTGGGTTTTAATCTTTAGCATCCCTAGCCTGGCATCTTCTGCCCCAGAAGCAGAGACAGGCGTCCTGGAAAGCGACATTCTCTGCAAGTCTCGCTCCACCATCCGCTCAGTGGGGAAGGGGGTCTTTGCTCCAGAGCCCCCGAGCGAATTCAGTCCTCCTCCTCGCCGTCGATTTGTTCCCCAGGGGATGCTTGCGCTCTTGTTTCGCTGTCCCGCAGCATAGCAAGGACATAGGTAGATTCCGGCGTCAATGGGGGACGCTCTGGCTTTCTTCCCTTCTTCCTGTGGACGCAGGAAATGCCTTTCCTTTTCAAATGCAATTACCTTCTTTTAACAAGCCACGTGCTAGACAGCTAAAACTGTTGCCATCATTCAGGCTCATTTAACTCCATTAAACTCAAGCAGGGAGTAATTCAGCATATTACTGAAGCCTTTTAAGAGAGCTAACTGGATTTTGGCAAGTGTAAAAGATCCATATGGGGAGGCGGGGGATGGGGGAGGGGAGGCCGCGATAGATTCCCCATAGAGGCAGAATAGGGGCATTTACGGTGCAATACAAGCCCCCCCCCCTTAATTACACCAAAAATCCCAGGACAATATTATGTGGACCGGGAACTGCTGTATATATTTTGCAGTTTATTTCTCTCCACGAATATATTCCGGGGCCATGCTTGCAGATTTACAGAGATGCAGAGGATTGTTTGTTAAGAAATCCAGTTACAGTTGTTATTATTATTATTATTATTATTATTATTATTAATAGAACAAGAAGAAAATATTATTCTTCCTCAGGGGTGAAAGAGATTGCTTCTCCATCATAATAAAAGTATTTCTGTTTGCACCACAAACCTTCACCTTATTGATTAATGTAAGATGGACCTGCTGGTGGATTAAGCTTCGATGGCTCCTGAACATTTTGCCTTTAAAAAAAAATATGAAGCTTTAAAGGGAAGGATATTTTGCAATTGTTCCAGATAACATCCCCCATGACATTTGACCTCCTTTTCCCGTATCAAATTTTTCAGGAAGACTTCGTAGAAAATATTGAAGGGGTAGGCATTTGTGGCTGAGCCGAAACTTGCAGTTTCATTTAAATGAATCCTGCTTGTGCTCTAAGGGGGCGATCCTAGAAGTGACCCACTTGGAAGAAAGCTTCATGGGAATCAACAAGATCGACTTCCTTTAAAAAGTGCTTAGGACTCGGGTGCCATGAAAACAAGCAGGCGCAGAAATCAGAAGATATAGCTGTGTGTGTTTCTTTTTTGTGCATCTATATATCATAGTTCTCTCTCTCTCTCTCTCTCTCTCTCTGTGTGTGTGTGTGTGTGAGAGAGAGAGAGAGAGAGCGGTTTTGAACCAGAGGTTCCGTTGCTATGAATCTGTTTTTATGAATCTCAGTTGCCTGGAAATCTCTCCCCCCCACTCCAGTCCTTTCAAAGGAGCACAACCGGTTCTCAAACATCACGTTGGGATGGATTGTTCAAGCTGATTTATATTGGATGCAAGCCACATCCTATGGAGGTCAGTAGGAAGCCTCTCATTGATTTGAATGGATTTGCATATGCTTCTAATGAGCGCGTTCTGAATCTGAGTGGGCTTGCCTTTACGTTGAATGGATCTGTACGGATATTTGCAATGAAAACAGAGCCGGGTGCCAAAACCAGCACCAGTTGATACTAATAGGCTTATGAATTGACTTTCAAACTATCTCTGTCACAGAACTCAAAAGGTGGCACTCTACTTACCTGGGAATAGGGTGCACTGACCTTAAGTGGGAGTTACTCTTGAGTAGACATACAGAGGATCGCATTGTCACATTCATATATATGGTGGGGAACGACATGTGGCGTTGTTGGACTCCAAACTCCATCAGCTCCAGCTAGCAGGACCAGTGGTTACGGCATGATGGGACTTGTAGTCCACCAATGTCTCGAGGGCTGCAGCTTCCCCATCCCTGGGGTAGCAGCTTAATCTTAGAGTCTGATACATTTACTCAGAAGTAAGTCCCACTGAGTTCAGCGGACTATTCTTCCAAGTAAGAATGCACAGGGTTGTAACTTTAGACATTACTTGAAAGTAGAATCCCAAGGAGACTTACATCTAAAAGTCTGTGATTAGGATTGTGGTATAAAGTACAAGCTATTTAAATTTATTGTTGATGCTTGGTTTAAAAGGGGGAGGGGAACCTACTTTGTATACTGCCCAGGATCCTTCGTGATTAAGGTCGTACTAGAAATATGACCAATTTATTAATACAGTATCTTCCTTGTTTATGTCCTGTGAGAGATAACAGGCTGCAGTTCTTTACACACTTTGAACGTTCCATTGCATTCACCTTCTGAGCAAACGTGTTTAGGGTCTGACTGCGCGCGCAGAGAGAGGTGTCGCGCTCTCCCCGCCGCTCTGAATGAAGTCCAGGTGTCTCCATTTCTCGAGCAAATGCAGAATAGATGCCTCTTGCTTTTCGAGGCAACAGGGCTCCTGTCACCTGTCGTGGGTTACGATCCGCAGCCGTCCTTTCCAGGGGCTCAGCAGTGGAAAACCAAGCAAGGAAAGAAGGGTGACGCCATGGAAAACTGCCTTTGTTCTCTCTGTGTTCTTTTCCACTAATTATTCTGCACCCTGTGACAATGCAACAGTTAAGGACAGATTAGTCGAAATCACCTCCCCCTTTTCCCAATAGAGTGCCATTTTCTGGCCCAGGCTTGTGTTTTTCTTCTCTCCCTCTCTTGCACACACACACACACATACACACACACACACACACACACACACACACACACTTAACCGAGATTTCACAGCTTTGAACTTTGAACAGACCAAGCTTCCCCTTTGTTGTAAGTTTCAGGTTTGCGATAAACGGGAGATACAGAATTCCCCTCCCCAACTCTCTCCTCCAGTCTTCTTGCTTCTACAGCCAGGATTTAACGGATCCGAAACCCACTGGCTGGTTCCATTCATTGCAATTGCAGTGCAAGCCCATAACCTCTACTCAGAAATAGGCCCCAGTGAGTTCAATGGAAGTTACATCCCAGGTCAGTGTTTGTAGGAACGCGCACCTCCCCTCTCCCCGTGGCTGTGCGTTTTTGGCCTAGATTTTTCAGGAAGCAAGTTCCACTTCCAGGTAAACAGGATAGTGGATCTGGGAGCCCCCAGCAGGTTTTGTAATTGGTGCAGATTGAATGTAGGTCAGTTGAGCAAGACTTGGCCTTTGCCATCCATCCATTGCACTGTCCACCCCACCCCCCCACCCCCGCAGACGTCAAAGAGGCCTCTTGCACAGCCGTCGATTCCCCGCATTTCATACAAGGGCACTGGTATTATTTTTGTACTGAACTGCAATCTAAGGGCTTAGATCCAGGTACTCCAGCTTAGCTGGCGTGGGGATGGAGCTGCTGGATCGCAACCCTGAACACATTTCCTGTGTTCCATTTTAAATCAACAGGCTTGCTTCTGCTTCTATGTACTGTATAGGAGGTTTCAGTGGAGCTCCTTTCAGTACGAAGTAATTCAGGTTTGTTTCCAATTCCCACGGATGTCAACAGAACTTACCTACACCATCTCAGTCCTCTTAGGACCCCATCCTTAACGGGATTCATTCAGTCGCCTCCATTAACCTTGAGCAGATAAACCCTGTACAAGTGTCTGATTTTTAATAGTCCAGTAAATATTTATCTCTTTTCTGGATTTTTAAAAAATGATATATGTTATGGCAGAAGATAGGTAACTAGCCAATTCTTGTTAGATTTCTCAGCTCCCCATTTTGCAATGTTAATTTAAAGAGCCCGGGAAACTCCTCCTTTAAAATATATTAGAAATTTGGAGAGCTGTTGCTAGGTACTGAAAACCGCCCATCTGTGTTTGTTACCATTGTGTTATGAGACACTAGGATTCAACTGCAATACATTGCAGCAACTGGTTGGTTGCCCGACAGCATATATGAGCAAAATACGAATATATCTACTTGGAAGCTAGCCCCACTGATTTAAATCTAAAGAAGTATATGAGAGGTTATGGTGTTTTAAAAATGGTGTGTGTGTGTGTGTGTGTGTGTGTGTGTGTCTGTCTTTCACGGAAAACCAAACAGAGTGTAACCCAGCCTTCAGAGTATGGCATCAATCTTCTTTCCCCACTGCAAGGAGGACCACAAAAAGAGAGACAAGAATGGCTGGAGAATATATTCCAGCGACAGCCACCTCGAATGCTTTGCAACTTTTTTCGCGTTTCCACTGGAAACCAAGCAGAAGACAAGCGCTGCAACAGCTGGAGAGCAAACACGGCGCGTTTCAAGGAGGGCGAAAACTCACATCGCTCGGCAAATTTAACCGCCAGTGCGATGCACTTTTGCTTTGGAGTAAAACGCCACTGAGCGGTGGCAGTTACTTGCGAGTAAATATTCAATAGGATCGGGATGTGGAGCAAGCATAACTATATTTAGAACTACAGGCTATCTCTCCTGGAAACCCGATTATTTTTAATAATCTTAAATCGATGCTAAACGTTACTTGGCAGGAAAATCCCAATGACTGACGGACTTCCAATGAATGGGTTTAGGACTGGGGCTGGGAACGGGGTCGGGGACCAGCCTGGTCATATGTATTCCACCTGCTGCTGTACTAGGTTATCCGGAATGCATTGCAACTCTGGTGAGTTTAAAGACCCGCGAAGAGGAAGACAGGAGTGCGGAGTGTTTAATGGAAGCATCAGATAAAATGCATTCTCCCAAATAGGTCTTTTTCTCAGTGGTTGACCGTTGCTCATTTTCTGCAATGAGCCTGAAGCAAGTTCAAAGGATGGCAACAGAGTCATTCGGAAGCTTTGGCTAACCTAACTGAATTTTATTCTAAACCGAGAAACACAACAGAATACTGGATAGCAGAACTAAAAAGGCGCAATCCGCTGCCCACGGGATCAGCAAAATTCCCTAGAGGTCCAAATAATAATTGATTATTATTATTATTATTATTATTTGCAGCAATCAAAGCTTAATGATGCTATCTGTATACATTACAGAAATCAAGCAAATATTTCTATTATTTACCCATATTCTAGCTCTGGAGAGGAGAGGAGCAAAGCCTTACGATTCTAACAATGCAATTTAGACGGCAGCAAGACCCATTGTCTTCAATAGGATTGACTTCCTAGAAAGTGAATATAGGGGTGCACCCAGCAGACTCGAGGGGGAAATCTTTTCCTTTGCACGCCTCTATACTCAGGGAGTTGTTGCTCTGGGGGGGGGGTGTTGTCTGTCCCTGAGGAAACCTCGGAAGGGGCTTCCCCCAGCAGCCAAAGACAACACTTGATTCTGCTGAGAATATTAGAAGGTTCTAAGAGGAGGCAGGGTCACAACAGGCGACTGTGGGGAGGATTCAGTTACGCGTTTTATCTAAACAGAAACGAAATATGAAATGACTGGAGGAGTCATGCCGGATTTCAGCTGTGAGCACTGTAAACGACCGTAGATACACAAACAGAGTACACAAGCTCGATTGTTGTCCTCGTTTCGTCCAGCTGCAGCGGCACCGTCTGAAAAACAGACTCTACCAAGTATTCACTTTTATCACGAGGTCGGAAATATATATGCTGACAAATCAGGGCAGCGCATTCGAACCTTCCTCCCCTCTTAATACTACAACCAGGCTACGATTTTTGAGAGAAAAGTTGCCTTTTGATGATGATGATGATGATGATTTGCCCAGATCCCGACGGGCTTCCAAATCCGCTTGAATCTTACTCTGGCAACTAGTTCAAAACCTTTGGACACGATCCTAAGCAAAGATAAAGACTGGAGAGAGTTAAGCAGACGCATTTAGTTTGCCACTGAAATAACTGGATAAATATGACCAAATAATGCCTATTAGCTAGAAGAACGTCCCAGTGAAACTAAGGGGGCTTTACTTCCAAGGAAAAGCGATTAGGACGGAGGTGTGAACTTGCAAGGCTCACATTCGGGCTTCACCCGAATTCATCGCGCCTTCTCTGTTCATGCAACGAGGGTAGTTAAAAGAGTCCTGGCAAGGTGGGGTTTGCCGCTCGGCTTGCTTCTGTACTAATAGGTTGCTTAATAGCCGAGTTGCTATTTATTCTAGCCTCATTAATCGAGATTAGCAATATGACTTCGTGAATGTTCTCCAAGTGATTTGCCCCACAAATAGATCCAGCAAACAGACTTCTCATGTCCAGGATATTTGATGTCGAAGTCAGATTTTCAGCCTGAGCCTCTATGCATGTTACTTGGAAGAAAGCCCCACGGAATTCAATGGGGCTTCCCTTCCAAGAAAGTGTGCAAGGAACTGCAGGCTTGGGGGCTAAGTGAAATGAACTGCCTGTCACCACCCCTCTCAAAAACCTGGTCAAGAAGAAGTATTTGAATGTCAACAAATCCACACATTCCAGCCTAAACACATCATGGGCTGTGGCTCCAGCTGAAGCAAAGGGGAGTGGGGAGACAGCATGAATAGATCTAGGGATATTTTAACCCCCTGAACCTTGTATGCAACTATTCCTTGTTTTCGTAAGCAAAATTCTGCATCAATAAAAGGAGTCTGCAACCAATATCAATTATGGAAATAAAATATATCTGTGTGCTTTTTTATTTTGTTTTCAGAGCCCTTATAAATTGCCTTACCTGCTCCTTCAGTGTCACCTGAGTTATGGGAACTACTTTAATGGATGACTGCTGAATTCTGAGCCATGCAATTCATAATGCAATCCGCTCTAGTGCAGGGATTTGATCACTTTGATGATATACACAGCTCCTCATATGTAGCTGTAACTCAGTGAATGCAAACAAGACTTTCAACTGACAGTAGAAAAAATAGCTTAAGTTTTGTTTATTCTCTTATACTTATATCACACCTTTCTGATGTTATGGAACCCAAGCTGCTTTTCACATGGCATTAACTCAACTAAGACCCACTTATCTGCAGCAAAGTGGAGGCCTCAGGTGCCTTAGGAACACAGGGAACTGCCATAGGGGGTCAGTCCATCTAGCTCAATGTGGTTTACAATGATGGGTACCCAATTTCCAGGGCTTCAGACAGGAGTCTTCCTAACCTTACCTGGAGGTGCCAGGGACTGAACTGGGAACCACCTTCAGATCATAGCTTGTAAAATGTCTTCCTCCTATTTCTTCTGCCCTGAGAATCTGGGCAAATGATTGGGATGAGAGAATATTTAGCCGGTTTAATTTCCCCACTCCCATCCCCATGGTGTGTGTGTGTGTTGGGAGAATTTATCTCGGAGAGGATTTTCTAACAGGCTGTGTTCACAATGCATATGGTTTTTGTCCAGCTTTGTTAAGACTATGTCCCACTTTTTCTGGCTCGGCTCCATTGCTTTGAAAAGCAGCCTGTCATGCAGAAATGAAGCCAGCTTTGCCAGGTAAATTTCTGTGCACCAGGCTGCTGTTCCAGGCCTGAAAGGGCAAGAGAGAAAGCAAGCAAGCCTTCCTTAAACAACACACAGACCACAAATAAGGTTAATCTATTACGACGCAGGTTGGATTTCTCATGTGTCCTTAATAAATATTAAAGAGGAGGAGCCCTTTCAGGACTGAAGCAAACACCTAACCTTTATGGGTGCTAGCACCCCCTAAAGATGATTGAACAAGGCCTCTAAAATGCCCCTTATAAGTGCTTGATTTGGGGATGGCACAATGGAGGTTAATAGAGGTTAATTTAAAAAAGAGCAACTGGCAGCTTACCTGTCCTGGAATCCCCTGACACCAAACTCACATTACAGAAAGAACAAAAGGCACTCTGCAGGTGCTCAGAGGCACACCAATTACTTCCCTTGTTTCAGACTGGAGCTATGGCGCTGACAAAGATTTAAGAGGCAAAAGGATGATCTCTTTTGAATCTGATTCCCCTGAAAGGGAAGGCTCCAATACACTTGTCACCCATAAAGGTTAGGCGCTCTTTCTTCCCAGCCTAGGGTTAACCATCTCTAACAGCAACAGGGCAGACAGAAATTCTGCAGGTGAAACTTTCCCCTAGTGTAGTGTGAGGGAGAAGGAGGAAAAGTCGCACTGGTTGAATTTCAGCCCTTCGGAAAGGGCATGAACTGCTTTTAAGAGAAGCTTTTAAGAAAAGCAAGCTGGCCCTCTCAGGCCTAGCTTGGGTCTGCTCCATCTGGGCTTCAGCTGCCAAGCGCCACTCCTTTCACAAAGGCCCAAGGAGGGAGAGCACTGGCCTGCCTCACCCCGAGGCTGCTCCTGATTCTTGGGGAGCCTACCCAGCCTTGCCAAGAGCCTGGCTGGCAGCAGCAGCAGCAGCAGCAGCAGCAAGAATCTGGCCCGGGCCTGGCCGCGCTCCTGCCATTGTCAACAAGGCCTTTGTGCCTCGCCGGCTTTGAGCTGCTCTCCAGTTAATCATCTCAAGCTGCAATGGACCGCGGGCAGCAGGAGCAGCAGCCTCAGCCAGCCCGCCTCGGCCTTTCTTCTCCCAGCCAGCCAGGCAAGCAGGCATTTAAGCGGACATACATTTCCTCCTGGTACTTCGCAGAGGCGCGGGGAATGTCAACAGCTTGGTAACCAGGAGGGAGGGATGGGGGGACGGGGGTCCCTCTCTCCTCTCTCCATAGCGACTCTCCGCAGTGACCCCCGTTAGCATGAAAATAGCCTCCTCCAAGCGACGCGGGGAGTCTCCAGGCTGGGGGAGGGCAGGCGACGACGCACTCGGAGACCAGCTCCCTCCAGCTTCTGCACCTAAGGAGGGCGCTTTGCGCAGGACGCGCGGAGGTGGCTCCACAAGCCAGGAAGCTGGGGGGGGGGGGAGAAAGCTTACACACCAATCGCCCATCAGGGCAGGAAAAGGAAGATCAGTCCGTGGTGCCGTGGGGGAAGGGGCTTAGGGAGGATGCCCAGGCGCTACTCAGCAGAACCTAGCAGGGCTGTCATATTTGGGGCAAAAGGGAAGTAATGCACTCGAGCATCCATCCCCAAAGCGCGCGCGGGGAGGGACTATGGAGTCTAGAGCCTAGATCGCCTCACTGCATCACTGCTCAGCATGGAGGAGGGAAATTACCATTAAACAGACACGTGTACACGACCCAAGGTGCCACTGAAGAGTTACTCTTTAAAAAAAAAAAAAATGTCATCGGTGGATGTTTGTGCCCTGACACCGGAGTCCCAAACGTGTGTGTATACGGTATACAGTATATATTAATTCTGAATTAAGTCCGACTGCATCTTACGCATGTTTATACAAAAGTCAGTTCTAGTGTTTGATGCATTTTTCAGAGAAGTAACTGGGATCGCATAGGATTGGATGTGGGCTTTGCGACCCAGCCTGTCGAAGTAAATTTCACTAAATTCAGTGGAAAGGACTCCCAGGTAAGTATATGCACAGCGCTTCACCCTTCAGTTAAGAAAACACACCCAGAATACCGGAGTTAACTTTCCACCAAGCGAAAACCTAGCATTGGGAGAATTTACTCTGAATCCGCACAAACGGCGCTCCAGGAATTCTTCCCCAGGTTTCTCATAGCCTAAGCGAATGGTTTATAGATTGCAACTGAGTAGGATCCTCAAGTAGGATCCTCTTGAACACATGTTTTCCACATAACTCACTTCTAATAAATAACTTTAGGACAACACCCTATTACTCTCTCTCTAAACAGGAAAAGTAAGGCAGCAGTAGAGAGACAGTGTGGTGTAGTGGTTAAGACCTGGGCGACAGGGTTCAAATCTCCACTCAGCCATGAAGCTCACTGAGTGACGTTGGGACAGTCGCAGTCTCTCAGTCTGACCTACCCCGCAGGGTTGTTGTGAGGTTAAAATGGGGAGCTCCTTGGAGGAAAAGGTGGGATATAAAGAATATAAATAGATGCAATATATTCCCACTTCATTAGGAGTAAGCCTGACTGAATTCATCAGGACCTACTTCTGAGTAAACATGCAGAAGCTAGGGCTACACATCAATAGAATTTATTTGCAAGGAAGTCTCTCCCCCCCCCCCCAATTAGGGTATGTGTGTGTGTAAGACATATTTACACTTGGAACACTTACTTCTCAGCCACCCCACTGAAGTCAAGGGAGGCACTCTAAAGTCAGTGATCTGGAGATTTCATCTCTGCCTTGGCTTTAGCAGGAGGTTATTTGATAAGGAGGCATTCTTGACCAGCATGATCCAGGACCTCAGGGAAGCTGAAGCTCAAAAAGTATTCGTATTACTTTCAATAGAGTGGTCCATACTAACACATTGTTGGGAAGGAGCGTTCCACTGAAATCGGAACGAATTATTTTCATCTAAAGACTGTGGCCTGTAGTGGCCTGTCGGCTTAATTGATTCGCGACGGGAGCCTTCCCCAGTAAATCAGGAATTCTGTTTTAAGAGTTGTACTGTACAACAGCTAACACATGCAGATGCGTGTTCATCATCATTTGACCACCGTAGTCTCGACTGGTGAAGTGCGCCTGAAAGACCGACCACCGACCGAACCACCCATTGAAAGGTTTTCATTATTACCTCAAATTCCACGCCTTTCAGTGAAGGCAGTTCACCCTAGCATGCACATTACTTGATTAGCTTTGGTATATTCAGACGTGCCTGGCAGCTGAATGTGTGAAAAGTTCGAAGTGATGCAGTACTATTTCCAGGCGTGTTAGGTTTTTGGCCACCCATTCACACGTGCATTTCGCCATTTCGGGAAACTGTCTCTAAAATATGAGCTGGGGTGTGCGAGACAGCCCTTAGCTGCTGGTTACCAAACGTTGAGAAATCGGATGGTGAGGAAACCGACTGGCGCACAAAGTACGTGTGAAGGTGTGCTAAGAAGTCTCCGTGGTGCTCGATTAGCGGTGGCGCACATCTGAGAGTAAGTCTAACCCCCCCCCCTTAGCCCGAATCAGTGTCTCCTCCCCCCCCCCCCAAAATCCCCCTGGAGTTTTGTATTAATGCGGGACATATGTCATCCCCAGGACCAGGGCTTTGCCCCGCTGGCCGAACTTGTTGCGCCAGTGACGAGGTGGTTCTCATCTCCGCATCAAAAGCGGCCGTCTTTCTTCAGCCGGACGGGCAAAAAAGTGAAATAAAATGCCAGAAGCGCAATCCTCGGCCCCCTTCACTTCAAAAGCCGCTATCAGGGAGGCTCCCCGGCGAATTTGCCTGCCTGCCTTTCATTCCCCGCTGGAAGAAGTGGGGGGTGGGGGCGTGCGGGTGGAAAAGCCCCTCCAACAAGGCCAGGGCGCTGCTAATGCGCTTTGATGGGGATTGAATTCATTATCTCCAATAACACAATTGTGCTCGGCCAACGAAAAGAGCAAAGTAATACTCATCTAGAATTAGAGCGAGGGGCTCAGAAGAAAAGGGACGGAGGGGCCGTTTCAAAGGGAGCAGGGGCGAAAAATGAGAAAACACCTAGATGGACAATCGGCTCGGCGAAGGGGGTCCCCCGGTCTAAAGCGCAGAAGTGTATTAAGTGGGCCATTGCGAGGATCAAGGCGCGTTGGTGGTCCCTGACTGCGCATTCTTGCCTTGGCCGGCCAAGTCGAGGCGAACAAGGCCGGGGTCTTGACATTTCCTTTCCTCCAGAGAGTGGGGGGGGGGACTTAGACCTCGCCCCTCCCCGCCCCACCCGTCTAATCACATTTACTTGGGAAGCAGGAGAGCCGGACAGAAAGGAGGAGGAGGAGGAGAGGCGGGGCGGGGGTCCTGTCTCTGGAGCGCAGCCGCTATGGGCAAAAGAGCGAAGTTGGGAGCGCGCCTCTTCTCCTGCAGGAGCGAGGAAAGATACAGCTGCGGCAAATCTGAACAGCTCAGTTCTTTTAAGCATCTGGCTCAAGCCTTTGATCCGAAAGTGAAAATCTTTAGTTACGTTCAATGGTCCATCCAAATAAAGTGCCACAGTCAATAAGATGAATTGGGCACGGGAAGGAAAGTATCCCGGACCGCTCCCTAAAGCAGGAATGGGCAACTTGTGGGCCTCCAGATGTTGTGGGACTACCACTCTTAGCATCCCTGATCCATTGGCCGTGCTGGCTGGGGCCGAATCCAACAACATCTGGAGGACCTGAGATCTCTCCTGGGAGGATGGGATTAAAACAGGGATAGTCATCTTGGTGCCCTCAGGTGTTGTTAGAGACCAATTCCTGTCAGCATTGCCTATTATTGCCAGGAATAATAGGAGTTGTATTCCAGTAAGATCTGGAGGGCTCCACGCTGGGTATCCCTGGATATTTTGGAACTAACTAAACAAACAGCTTCATATGCGCTTTTGGAGTGGCTCTGGGGCAACCCCTGGAGGGCTGGAATGAGCCCCTGACATGCACTTTAATTCATAACCGAATATCCCAAGCGTCTCCGTGGAATCAGGGCTAAGCGGGAGGAACTCTGTCCTTTGCCCCAAACAGCTGGTGTGGATCAGGGGCAGGAAGGAGAACTTGTGAGCTGGGGACAGACGGACACAAAAGGGCAGGAAAGGCGAGCACAGATGAAGCTGCAAGAGTCTTGGAGTCCTGAGCAAGAGCTCCACTAACTCCCCCAAAGTGTTAAACCTGATGCCTCTAGAAAATAACAAGAAGTTTATTTTTTTATTTTTTTTAAAATGAAAAATAACAAGATGATGATGAAGAAGAAAAGGACTCTGTCGGTCAATATAAGCGCAGGTCTTTTCATTTTAATTACTTTCCATTCCAGTCATAGGAGCCCATTCCCTTCGCCCTCCCCCATAACATAGTTGAGGGAGCCCCCCCCCCCAGTTGATAGTCATTGCCATTCAAATGGTGTGTACTTGTGATCGATTATGCAGAGCGGGGCTCCCCCCGATATTTTATTCAAGTTGGCACCTTTGATTCCAGTGAATGTCTTTCATTGGAGGCAAGCAGTTTCCCAGTACATAACTTTGAATGCGTGGATAGCACTCAGCCGCCACTTTGTTCATAAACGGTGGTGGTGAGGATCTCGATGGCAGGGATGCTGCGCGCAGAGGCTTTTGCAGGCGCTTCAAACCGGAGCGCAACGCCGAGAGAGTAGAAGGCGAGTCTTCTTTCAGGAGCTGGACGGCGAAAAGCAGCTCAGAATGAACCTGCTCGGTTCCTTCCACGTTTGGCCTCTGCTCGGTCAGGTGGGGGGGCCACACGCCCGCGTCTCCTCGGGTCGGCGCCTCGCTGCCAGAAGCCCCCCCAGAGCGGGCTCCGTCCAAAGCAGCCACCGCCGCGGCTCTCGGCAGCGAAGGACAGTTTCCCGGCGGTGCCCCGAGGGACAGCGTATGCCCTGACACCCAAGTCTTGCCCGACCGCTTGAAAGGCCCTCAGCCGGCGAAGAAGATGGTGGTAGGCAGGTAGAGAGGAGCTCCCCTTTCTCGCAAGGCCTCGAGTGCGCCGAAGTGACTGAGCCCTCAGAGACAAGGCCCTGCTGGTCGCAGCAGAGAGCCAGACCCGCAAAAGCGCGCGCTTGGGGCCTAGCAAACGCCTCCGAGCCTCGTCGTGGCAGTTGCTTTTGCGCGCTGCTGAGACGCTGAGCGCAACTCAGGGTGGCTTTGCCCTCCATTTCCTCCCGTCTTCGATTTCCTCTCCCTAGGGTCCAGTCAGTGCTGGATTTACCTATAAGCTAAACACGCTATAGCATAGGGCCCCACTCTCTTGGGGACCCCAAAAAGATTTAAAGAAGAAAAGACCACTGGATGTACATTTCCAAAATATAAGATAAAACCTACACACAGCAACAGTGGCAAATAGCTTTATATACCTGTTAGGTCCATAAATTACCACATAGCGTATATTCAACACAAAAACTGACAATTTGTTGTTGACAAAGGACATATAAAGGGCCCCACTACCTTCATTAGTTTAGGGCCTCACCAAACCTAAATCTGGCCCAGGGTCCAGTTCATGGGTGTAGCCAAGGCGAGTAGGGAGAGGCAGCTAAAAAATGAATAAAAATATATGACAAACTGAGGTTCTCCCCCACAACAAAAGGCCTGCCCCCCCAATCCTGGCTATCGCCATGGGCCAGTTGCTTAAAATAAGAGCATCCTTGCCACTGACTTTCATTGGGTGGTAACATGGGATTTTTGTTAGGAGGGAGCAGGACTTTTGTTGGGGGTAGGCAGGGCAGAACTGAAGTGATTGGTCAATTAGTTATGTATTTCTATTGTTTTACTTGAACTTGGGGGGAGCAGCTGTCCCCTGCACCCCCGTTGGCTATGCCCATGGGTGGGAACGACATCCTTACACACACACCCCATCTAAAATAAGTTAAGGGAGGCAAACTTCACTGAGCCTAACAGGCAACCAATGCTCACACATTTAAGACAAATTCTCAACTCAGTTGCCAAAAGAGGGTTAGCGAATTAAGCAAAACCATGTCCACTAGAAAACATACTGGAAGAGTAGCAAACAGTTAAAGTGTCTTGGTAGTATCATTTCATAAATTTCCAAGCCCTCCTTACATGCAAAAAGGTCTATTAGAGCAAATTGCTAGAGAATAATGAAGTTTGGGGGTGCACAGGAAATAAAAAATGCAGGCACATTTCTCTGGTTTATATAAAATACATCACATTTGATCATTGGAAAGGTGGGGATGCACTGTCTGAGCAGCTTCAAGATAAGGAAATTGAACTGGCACACGCATCTATGAACAGCTTCTGGTTGGAATCAAGGAAAAACCCGGGTTCTGCTGTTTCTAGATACAATAAACACTACAGTATTAGTTCCAATGCAGAGTATATGACCGAGATGATCTTCCACCTTCTTCTAGGCGCCACTACTGGAGGTCTCAGGAACACTAAAGGAAAGCGAGAAGTAGGAAAGTCTTGACAGTCTTGACAACACAATTGGGAATGAAAGGGGGAAATATAGAGGTGGGAGTCCAAGGTCTAGTGAAACTTATTTAAGCATGTATAAGATTGCCTGGTTGCAGAACTCCAAAATGGAAGTGAAGAGTTTCCTCTTCGGAGTAGAGTGCCGCCTGTGCTTGTCTCACCAGCTAACTTATAGCTTCTGAAATGTGAGCGGGGATGAATATGGGTTCAGTTGTGAGCTGAATGGTAGCCTATTTGATCCATCTGCCATCTGAAATCATCACCCAAGGCCTTTCTCTAGGTGACCCCACGGTCTGAAGTGCTGCTGATGGCAACTGAAGAGAGCCTTTGCTATTGCGAATCCCTTATCTTTCAATAAATAATAATAATTATTATATTGGGGTCAGCCTGGAAATGTCCTTTAGGTGCCAGGCAAAAAACACTTCTGTTTTCTTAAACTTTTAAGAACTAAGAATGTATGCAGTTAACTTGGAACAGCTGATTTTGGTGTCTGTTTGAATAAGCTGCTGCTGTTTGAGTTTGTTATTTTAATTTAATTGTTGGATAGTAGTTAGTGTGTTGGACTAGGAAACTGGGAGACCCGGGTTCAAATCCCCCACTCAGCCATGAAGCTCACTGGGTGATCTTGGGCCCATCATTGTTTCTTAGCCTAATCTACTTCACAGGGTAGTTGTGAGGATAAAAAGGAGAGAAATATGTATTCCACCTTGAGCTCCTTAAAGGAAATGTGGGATATAAATATGACAGCTAGAGAGATAGATACAGCAGGATTATGGAGCAGGATTTCTAAGTCAAAGTGTGTGATCTGAGACCAAGTCCCTTTCATTTGAGAAATCAAGCAAGGTGTGCAAGTCTTGGTCTGTTTCAGTCTTTGCAACAACAATCAGCTATCCTGCACATGTGATGAACACATCACAAGACTGGGCTTTATCTGGATTCCCCACCACAATCCACTCTCGGGGTCTGACACCGTAAAATATTCTTTTGTTCCTGGAATCCAGATGACTGAAGGCCCAGCCAAGGTGCTAAAGTGTCTCCTCCAAGTTGCTGAATTTCTTTGCTCCCCCTGGGACTTTATCTGGCTTAAATGCATGAATGCAAAGGGAATTAAGGTCCTCAGCAAGTTGCAAGATTTGAAGCTAACTAGAAGGGAACTCGAGAAAAGGATATCAGGATCCTTCATGGATTATGTTTTGGGTGTGGAGAAGAGGCTTAGAGTGGCTCCATGCTAGTCCCCAGTATCTTGAATGTTAATACTTTTGCCTAATGTTACCTGCATAGGTGCCTCCTGAGAGTTAAGATTAGAAGAAAGAACATTTGGGAAGGGAATTGAGAGAAGAAAAACCTAACAAATACTTTCAGAAGGTCAAATGATAAGGACTACCTTGTTAAGCTCATTGGGGCTTTGGTTACGTGTCAGATATGGCTGCAAATATGTTCATTCCCTTGTGCAGAGAAGGAGAAAGGAGCTTATTACATTTCAGCTCTTTCACCAGAGTTTATAGAACTTTAAGTGAGGACTAACCCAATGCCACAATAGTGCAATACCTTCATGAGGTTCAACTCAAAACCCCAAAATGATAAACAATCTTTTGAGTTCTCCAGAATAACAGGCTGGATGCTAAGCAAAAAAAGAAAAGGAAAAAGTGTGTGTATGTGAGTTGGGGGAGATGAGAATGGAAAATGGGAGTGGTGAAGTTGCTCTCCAGCTTTGCAGTTTACACCAGTCTTGAACTGCAATGCAGGGGGCATTTTGCAGACAACACTGGATTAGCCTCGCAAAGTGCAAGACAGCTTGTAAAATACATCCAGGGTTATTGGGACAAACAAGCAAAAATGGATGTTCCCTCATTTTTATGCATTTATATCCCATCTGTTCCTCCTTTTCCCCTTTTTATCCTCATAGCAACCTGGTGCAGCAAGTTAGGCTGAGAGGCAGTGACTGGCCCAAGGACAGCCAGTGAGCGTCATGGCTGAGTGGGATTTGAATCCAAGTCCTGGTCCAAGATTTCAACCACTACACCACACTGGAACTCTTGTCTTTTTAAAAAATACAAAATCCAATAGTTACTCAGTTTGGTCTCAAGCTTTAACTGGAACACACAGGTCCAGTAGAGATGGAAAACAAAAAGCAATGTGGGTATCTTTATATTAGCAAAGTTAGAGATTACTTTCTAGGTGGTGCCAATTGAGGTATCTGATTGGAAAGCATGCGACTCTCGGAAGGAAAGTGTCACCTTCAGGTAGTAGCAACCATCTCACTTCAGCCTTCATGATCCCTGTCCTTGATGGTTGTATCCAGCAGTCTGAGACTTTTAAAAAGCAAAGGCAGCGGTTTGGGTCCATTAGAGGAAACAAAGGCACCAAAACACAGAGCAGGGTGATTCTTTTATGTTACAAAGGAGTGAGCAAGTTTTCAATTTTTTTTATAACTCTTCAGGCAGGATGTCAAACAAAGTGGGTGTTTATGGGGGAGATGCAAGGGCTGCATCTGTCCAGACTAACGTGTCCTTCAGATAAAACCTAAAGCCAAGGTCCAAAGCTTTTTGCCATTTGAAATACCCGGCAATGTTTCACAAGATACCTTTTGGGCAAACTCCATGTTGGGCAACTGGGATCCTAGTCTTTTCTTCCAGTATTGCTTTGAATGACACCTGAATTCTCTGCTGCTTATTTTGCTATGCTGCATATCCAATATGTATATACTCAGAAATGAGTCCTGTGGATATCATTTAGGCTTGCTGCCAGGTTTGTGTATATATACACTTAGGAAAGAGCAAGCCCAAATGATCTAAATGAAACTCACTTTGTAGCAGACATACATAGGGGTTACCTGGTTAAAAAGTGGGAAATTTATTTGAGTTAGTAATTATTTGTGATATATGACTCAAAAAAGATGTACATAGGTATAGATTACTGTATAAAAGCCTGTGATAATGGTATTTTCACTTTCCTGTTAACTTTCAGGGAAAGTACAGTATTAGACTTAGGTTCTGTCAAAACTGCCCTCTCCCTTTTACAGCACAAATCTAAAGCTAATTTACTACCATTTCTGATATAGGTTAGCAATCAATTTGGCAATGGATTTGTCCGTAGCATCATCAACAAACATCATGCAATCTTTTTTAGGGCGGGGGGGGGGGGAACGGGACTAATGTGATAAGGAGAAATAGAAATCCTGGGGTGTAACACTTAGCAGTAACCAAGTAATAAAGCTGTTGAATGGGCCTTATTCATGGCAGGAAATTATTGTGGATTCAGGTGAATCCAATCAGAAGTGACTAATTCCAAGTGTGACTTCCAGGGTGTGCAATCACCAATGGATATTCTCTGATCAGGTTGCTGTTAATGTGGCAGACTCCCACTTCCTGCAAGACAATGGTCTTTCGCTTTATAGATTACACTTGTGAATGCATCTGCTGGATAGGACACTGTAACCATCAGAAGTTTGTTCCTAAAGGTTAGTCTGAATCTCTTCTATTGTAATTTGAACCCTAAAAGCTTCATAGCTATTTACAAAAAAGAACATGAGAATAAAACTATTTGTGAAAAACAGTTAAAAACAACTTAAAATAATTAAAATCAATTATACTCTGAAAACCAGATTAAAACACATGGGAGTATTCTACATGTCTGGATATACTTGCCTAAACAAAAATGTTTTCAGCAGGTGCCAGAAAGAGTACAGTAAAGGTGTCTGTTTGGTGTCAGTAAGCAGGGAGTTCCAATGTGTGGGTGCAGCTGCACCAAAAGATTGATTTCTTACAAACGCAGAAAGTGTATCATGTGGTACCTGTAGCAGTGCCAGGTCCACAGATCAGAGCAGCCCAGTGGACATATATATGATGTAAGGCGATTTAGTTGGGGCGCAGGACAAAAGGACAGTTCTGGATTTTAGGCTAAGGCTACTGCCATTGATCTCTTTGGAGGCATCTAGCCATTCTCAGCAGAGGCAGATTTAAGGCAGCATGACTGGTTCTGCACTGGACACAGAGCTGAGGGAGGTGGCGCAGGGCATCTCAATTATTATGCCATGCACACTCGGAACAGAAGGTGAGAAACTGGGGTACGGACCAAATTTTGGCTTTGCACAGGGCACTGCTGAAATTTGAAAGACTAAAGTCTGTCCCTTTTCTCAGTATGAGCTGGTTATAGAAAATACTTTGACAGGGTAGTCTAAACACTTGATAGTGTTTAGAAAAACTTGATTCATAGTATCATAGAATCTTAGAGTTGGAAGGGAGCCAAGGGTCATCTAGTCCAACCCCCTGCAATGCAGGAATCTCAGCTAAAGCATCCATGACAGCATCAACCCAACCGCCATTTTAAAAACCTCTAAGGAAGGAGAGTCCACAACCTCCCAAGGGAGTCTGTTCCACTGTCAAACAGCTCTTACAGTCAGAATTTTTTGTCTAGTCGGAATCTCCTGCAACTTGAAGCCATTGGTTTGAGTCCTACCTTCCAGAGCAGGAGAAAACAAGCTTGCTCCGTCCTCCATGTGACAGCCCTTCATCAAAATGTGAATGTCTGGATGGGAAGACTGAAATTTGACTGGTGGATATACTTGTGAATTCATGGCAGGGGTGGCTTGGCTGCGGTGTGCTGAGTGAAAGCAAGGCCTGAAAAGATTTGGGGGTAGTTATAGCAACCAGATCAGTCCCTGTCTCCTCTCTGCCCTCTGAAGCCCTTTCAGCTCCGGCTGCCAGAACACGTTTTTAATTAAAGCGTATAAAAAGTTGTTTTGTCAGGCCTCTCACCATCCCATCAGTTTCAAAATGGTTAATGAGGCATCATCTCTTTTTGATGTTCAGGGAAGCATGGGGGACTACCTAAAATGGCCACCAAGAGAGTTATCTCTCAATCAGGATCCCCACAACAGGGAAAAAGCCACTAGCTTCATGCCACTGACAACAGGAAAGCTTCAGAAATGTGTTGCCCTTACAGAACTTGCAAGCCCGAAGTTGTAGTGAGCGTCTGTGGATCTGAAAGGGCACCAGGCAGCCTGTGACTCCTTCCCTCCCTCTTCCCTTTCCCCCCAAACCCCTCTCCTCCCCTGATTTTCTGTGCCGCAGCAGGTAGCCTTTCAAATGGCCACCACAGGAGGCAGCAACTTCAACCAGGCAGAAGAGGCAGCCACTCCCTCAGGGGTGTTCTTATAAATATATATAAGAGAGGCGGAATTTCGAGAAAGCCTGGCTTGGCCTACCTGGTTATTTTAAAGGATAGGCCCATTCTACCTAGGTATCATGATTTCAGTCTTCAGCCTTTTGTTTATGTTAAGCTAACTAAAAAAACAACAGAAATATTTAGAAAATCAGGTTTCAGATTATTTTTTAACCTTTAAAGCCTTTTTAAAGCATTTCTAAAACACTTGATAAGTTTAAAACTATCTAAGCAGTGTACAACATAAGAATAGTCGACAATATCCTTTACACAATAATACCTCATAAGAAAACCCAGTAAAATGGTAGTATAAAAGCTTATCCGTCAGGGAAAGCCTGGACAGAAAGATACTGTACTTTTCCATGTATAAGACCAGGTTTTTTTTAAAAAAAAAATTATGCTAAAAAGTGGGGGTTGTCTTATACATGGATAGTACATAGGGTGGACGTTTGATTGGTGGCTGCCGCGGCTGTCAACAGCTATTCGGCGTGTTATTGGTTGCTGCGTCAATAGTTGTTGTTGATTGGCTGACGTTGTGACAATTGGGCGGGCGATTGGCAGCTTCTTCCAGCGAGGGGACACGACAGGAGGTGGATTTTTTGACACATGTGGGCGAGCGATTTTCGGCAATCCCCCTCAACAACTCTGTGCCATCTGCCCCCATTTTCTTAAATTTGAGTCCCCCAAAATAGGGGTGTCTTATACATGGGGGCGTCTTATAGACGGAAAAGTACGGTATGTATTTAAAAGAGGTCTGGAGCAGCTCCAGGAGCAAATAATTTTTCTTGAGGGACCTTGAAGTGCCCCATCAACCTTTCTCTCTTGGTAGCCAACTGAGCAGGCACCCTGGCCACTTGGCCACAGTCTTCTCTGCTGTGGTGAGGTGTATTATATTTCTATTCAGGTTAAGGTAATTCTGTATAGCCTTGCATCTATACATATAAAATAACATACACAAAGTTCGCACACATCTAAACCCTCTTTTATCCTTCTTTTTTTTTGCTTCTTTTTTCATGATGTGTTTGTGACCACCCTACTAAGGGCCTCAGGGCGAGGGACTGAGGAATGAATTGGGAATGCTACACAAGTCCTCTTAAAAGCAAGAAGAGCTGTGCATAGAGCATATCAACTGATCTGGACTCTGCATTCATCATCTGAGGCCCTTCTTCATGTGCCTCCTCCATGGGAGGTCCAGAGGGTAGCAACAGGAAAATGGGCCTTTTCTGCAGTGGCCCCCTTTTTGTGGAATGCTCTCCCCAGGGAGGTTCAGCTGGCGCCTTCATTATATATATTTTAGGCGCCAGGTGAAAAACTCTTCAACTAGGCCTTTGGCTGATTACACAGCCTTCTAAATATTTTGTTGTTTTTGTTTGAACTATTTATTTGTGCTTTTACCTTGTATTTTTATATTGTGAACTGTCCTGAGACCTTTTGATGAAGGGCGGTATAGAAATCTAATAAACAGCAATAATAATATTTGTGCTCTTGTTCAGCTGCTGTTCATTTCAGAACCCCCTGTCGGATCGTGTCCTTAGATTCCGTTTGAAATGAGAGCCTGCCTCTGGCACTCATAGGTGGCCCCCAGACAGCGATCCAGTTTTTGCCTGACTGCCAGCCACAGCTCTAACCCTTTCTTGGCCAGGTGGCTTCTGACTCTGTGTGGAATAGGCACAGACTCCAAAGACATTATCAGGTAAGGTAAAAAGGTAAAGGATCACTGGACGGTTACATCCAGTCAAAGGTGACTATGGGGTTGCGGCACTCAACTAGTTTTCAGGCCACAGACAGCTTTCCGGGCCATGTGGCCAGCATGACTAAACTGCTTCTGGCACAATGGGACACCGTGACGGAAACCAGAACACACGGAAACGCCGTTTACCTTCCCGCCGCAGCGGTACCTATTTATCTACTCGCACTGGTGTGCTTTCAAACTTCTAGGTTGGCAGGAGCTGGGACAGAGCAACGGGAGCTCACCCTGTCGCAGGGATTCAAACCACCAACCTTCTGATCAGCAAGCCCAAGAGGCTTAGTGGTTTAGACCACAGCGCCACCTGCGTCAGGTAGCCAGCTTAGGAAAGGCTGATCTAAATTATTACAACTAGAATCCACAGTATGTTTAAACATTCAAAAGAAGTGTTCCAAAGGGTATATCAGTTGCAGGTCAATCTAATGATGCTTATCAGCTTGACAAGCTAGGCAAGTGTTGCTAAAGACTGGAAAGGCCTGACCCCTTGCTTCTAAAACTAAGGGGGTAGGTCTATAACCCACAGAGGGTGGGTCGCACACATAAGGCTTTTAATGCAGAGGTTTACTGCTGCCAGAGTTAAAAAGCTACAGGCAGTAATGACTCAGGTTAGATAAGGGATTGGATGGGTGGAGCGAGTGAACAATACACCCAAGTGCTTTTCTTTCAGCAACCATGGTTCAAATGAAGGTTACATTCCAAGGGGAGTGAACATTTTTCCCCCCAAGGAAAGGATTGAAAAGCCCTTATTTTTAGTTTCGAAATGGCTAAAAGGGCATATGTAACTCTGAATATTGCCATAGATTTCTGAAATGGAAGACGTATTGAGTCTTCTGGGATTAACACTTTGCTACCATATGGGTGTACTCTGCACCTTACCCAAATGGCTCATACCTATGACAAAGAAGTCCCATTAAAGTCCATGGATAGGATCCAGCAATTTGAAATGGAAGATTGGCTTGGAATCTCAAGCTGAGAATCTTCAGCATCTTCAAGCAAACTACAATTCGCAGAATTCTCCAACTAGTATAATACAGCCAGTGACTCATGCCGTCGAAAGCACGTCAAAGTGCAAGTAGATAAATAGGTACCGCTGTGGCGGGAAGGCAAACGACGGTTCTGTGCGTTGTTCTGGTTTCGCCAGAAGCGGCTTAGTCATGCTGGCCACATGACCCGGAAAAACTGTGGACAAACGTCAGCTCTCTTGGCCAGTAAAGCGAGATGAGCGCGCAACCCCAGAGACGTTCGCAACTGGACTTAACTGTCAGGGGTCCTTTACCTTTTACTTTTTTATGCCTTTAGTTATGGGCTTAGCCGGGGGGGCAAGGAAGGGCAGCTGCCCCCCTAAATAAATAAATAGAAATAGAAATAATAGAAATAGAAATAGAAATAGAAATAGAAATAGAAATAGAAATAGAAATAGAAATAGAAATAGAAATAGAAATAGAAATATAGAAATAGAAATAGAAATAGAAATAGAAATAGAAATAGAAATAGAAATAGAAATAGAAATAGAAATAGAAATAGAAATACATAGCAAATTGAGGTTCTGCTCCCCTAACAAAAGGTCTGCTCCCCTCAGCAAAAATCCATGCCTTTAGTAGAAGAGATCAGAGAGAAATGTCCTAAAGTTCCCATGCTGTTTTACTGGGTGACTAGTGCTGATCTAGGGAGTGGAATAAAACCCACCATTATGGAGATGTTGGACCTGACTCTGTAGACACCTTATATATAGCACAGAGAGGCAAAATAGTTTTAACTAAGAGGGTCAGCAACAACAACAAACAAACAAACAAAAACACAACCACTGGATCACATTAACAATACAGTATCTATCAATACATCCATCTTGGTTTACACATGTAGCTCAATATACGCATTCCAAATATCCAAATACGTAGGTAATCCAAGTGACTTTAGCATTTATTGTTGATGTCCTTTGCTTGATTTTCTGTTTTGATAGTATTTTTCTCCTCTTCCATCCCTTCTTTTCTTATGCATTCCTTAATAAATTGCAATAACACAAATAAATGGGGGGGGGGAGTGGTCTTGTCACTTCCATTAATGGCTTATGTGGTACTGCAGGAGTGGCTAGGAAAAAGTATATGCCTTTTCTCAATACACTTTCTGACCTCCTGATTTCTGCTTATATTGACACCAGTGCCCCACTTTTTCTGCTGCATGGTCCTCCAAGTGACTGTACACTATGGAAGGGGAACCTCAGGCCCAGGGGACAAAGGCGCTCACCACCAGAGCTCCTTATCTGGTCCTCCCCCAACATCACTCCAGTGACACCCATTACTGGCCCTATTTGCACCCTCCTTGAGTCTTTTTGCCTGGTTGCAATGTGTCCTTGCATTTTGTCATGTTGCCCCCAGAAGGATACCTCCACACATCACACATTGGGCCCAGCCACATTTCCCCTTAAGTCCGTTTTTCCTCTTTACCCCGTTTTCCACCTGGTCTGGGTGTCAAATCTCCTTCGCTCTTTCATTACGCAACTTTTGACCCTTTTCTCAGCTTCCCTCCCAGTCCTTCCACAGACTCAGGCTACGTCGCTTCCCCTTTTGGATTTTTCTAAAACTCTGCTTGCAGCTAGCATTCCACCACGAACCACCCACCTATTGCTCTTATAGTACTTGATAATCCTTTTATTTAGCTCATGTTACAGTATAATTAAAAGCATCAGAATACAAAGCTAAGCTAACAAGATTAACTACTTTGCTTTTATGTGGCAGCCTTTCAGCCTCACTGCTAGATGTTGTCTGCCGGGGCTGTGAGCGGTTTGGAACAGGGGGTTAGGTAGTTATTTCCTTTACTTGTCTTCCGAGGCCCCATGGCATAACTATATCACCAGGAAACCCTTGATCCCTCACCACTTCTTACTGTATGCTGAAAAGGGCTGTGGAACAGTATTTCACCATTCGTTTTATCCTCACAACAGTCTTGCGAGGTAGGATGTTGACTTTCTCAAGGGCAGCCACAGATTCCATTGCATCACACCAAGGCTGAGAGCCTCCAAGGAAATTCCAGTGTGCCCTGTATATTATAACAGATGTGGCGTGAACACAATGGTACAACTGAAACACTGGGCAGTCAGAAGCATTTATAACATGAGAGGCCCAGATTTCCAGTGCCCACAAATTTCACTAGCTGGCATTATAGTTGATCCACCCATACCAAGTGGTGAGGCTATCCTGGGTCTGAACCACTTCAAGAAGAAGGATACAGCGAAGGCAGCTTTCCACTGTGTCATTTCCCTGATGCTAACCACTGTTCTTTTGCTTTTTCACGTCTCTCCAAAAGACGTACACATAATCTGTTGGACAACTGCAATGCACTCTATGTGGGGCTACCTTTGAAGGTGAACTGGAAACTACAATTAATCCAGAATGTGGCAGCTAGACTGGTGACTGGGGACGACCGCCGAGACCACATAACACCGGTCCTGAAAGCCCTACATTGGCTCCCAGTACGTTCCGAGCACAATTCAAAGTGTTGCTGCTCACCTTTAAAGCCCTAAACTGCCTCAGCCCTGTATACCTGAAGGAGCGTCTCCACCCCTATCATTCAGCCCGGACACTGAGGTCCAGCTCGAAGGGCCTTCTGGCGATTCCCTCACTGTGAGAAGTGAGGTTACAGGTAACCAGGCAGTGGGCCTTCTCAGTAGTGGCACTTGCCCTGTGGAACGCCCTCCCTTCAGATGTCAAGGAAATAAACGTCAAGGAAATAAACGTCAATAAAAGTCAAGGAAATCTGACTTTTAGAAGACATCTGAAGGCAGCCCTGTTTAGGGAAGTTTTTAATGTTTGATGTTTTATTGTGTTTTTAATATTTTGTTGGGAGCTGCCCAGAGTGGATAGGGAAACCCAGCCAGATGGACGGGGTATTAGTTATTTATTTAGGTATTATTATTATTTATCATCATCATCATTTCCAATTCATACTCTCTTGTCTAGTGCACAATATGAAACAAATGAAAGTTTTACAGATGCAAGGGAGGGAGAATTGTATTATGAATGTTTAAAGATCACCCAGCTCAGTCTTAGGTTATTTAAAGATAAATAAAACACAAACAGCAACAATGTGGTGTTACTACCCATCAGGATGCTTATTTTGGAAGAATAATTTCTTTATGCAATGTTAAAGAAAAGCTGATCATGTCATTTTTGGGGTACTCTAACGATGGCCAGCTCACATATGGAGCAACCGCCTCACCATTGCTGAGAACCTCAAAGAATCCCTGAGGTTTGTATGGACTTCTGTGGAAACACCATTTGGATGATGCGGCGCCTCCATGTGGACAGGATAGTCATGACAGATCTAGTTCTCACCGGGGCCAAACAGATGTCTATGGGAAGCCAGTAAGCAGGACCTGAGCACAACAGCACTCTCCCATTCCAGCAACAGCTCTTCAGAAGTATACTGCCTCCAGTTGTGGAGGCAGAAGATAGCACATACCCTCCATTCTTTGTCAAATCCTCTTTCAAAGCCATCCAAGTTTGCGGCCACCACGGCCTCCTGTGGCAGTGAGTTCCACAGTTTCACTATGCACTGTGTGAAGAAGTACTTTTCTTTGTCTGCCCTAAATATTCCAATATTTAGCTTCATGGGACATCAAGGAGTTCTAGAGTTACGAGAGTGGGGAAAAACCTTTTCTCTATCCGCTTTCTCAATACCATGCATGATTTTATACACCTCTACCATGTCACCTGAGGGGACGCGGGTGGCGTTGTGGGTTAAACCACAGAGCCTAGGGCTTGCCAATCAGAAGGCTGGCAGTTCGAATCCCCACTATGGGGTGAGCTCCCGTTCTTCAGTCCCAGCTCCTGCCAACCTAGCAGTTCGAAAGCACGTCAAAGTGCAAGTAGATAAATAGGTACCACTCCAGCGGGAAGGTAAATGGCGTTTCCGTGTGCTGCTCTGGTTCGCCAGAAGCGGCTTAATCATGCTGGCCACATGACCTGGAAGCTGTACGCCGGTTCCCTCGGCCAATAAAGCAAGATGAGCGCCACAACCCCAGAGTCGGTCACGACTGGACCTAATGGTCAGGGGTCCCTTTACCTTTACCTTACCATGTCACCTTATAATTAAAAAGCCCCAAATGCTGCAACCTTCCCACATAGGGGAGTTGCTTCATCCTCTCGGTTGTTTCTGTTGCCCTTTTCTGAGAATCACGCTTTAACGCTCTACACGCAAACGCTCCTGCATCTAGAAAACCAGCACATCAGGGGAAAGGGTAGGTTAGAGTTCTCCATGCTGACATGTGAGATTTTCATAGTCAGGCTGTTGGGGGAAGGACCAACCGCGTGAAATTTCTTAATGTGCAATTTCGCTCAAACACTTATGAAAACAAGTGGCCTTTTTTCTAAAGCCAGAAATCAACCATACCAAACTTTCGTTTTAAGAAAAGGAAATAACAGAACTGAATAACAGGAGTATCCAGCGAACACAAGCAGCTCCTTCGCTGCCAGTAATGTTAGGGAGGATTTAGATAATATCTGTACAAAAACTGAAATGGCTGTGAAGAGATTTGACTCTTGTGGGGGCGGGGAGGGAGAATGGGAGACAAGCTTGATAACATACCTTATGGCATTTAAAAGGAAATGAGGCTTCTACAGGTGAAGTCTTAAATGAGCAATAGTCTCCCCCGATGAGAACCGTTCTTTGACAGACAGTTAATGACTGGAACATTTAAGACATAACGTGATTATTGAAAATGAGGCAGGCCATTACAATTGCCTGCCATTGGATGGGGTGGAGCCGACTAGCAGCAGCCGGCTAGTGCTTGTTCATGAAGACAAGAGCTGTCAAAGAAATAATTTAATTTAATGGGATAGAGGCTAAAATATGAAGCTTATGATGTGGGTCATTTTCCTTTAGACATTTCAGGTGCTACATCAGGGAGAATCATGGACGCTGACAGGGATGGCTGCTAAGAGACGGTCAACTGGGTAGAATTTATTGTAAGCGGTATGCAAAAACTATCTGGCTATTTGAAGGTGGATGCTGTAGGCAGATCCATCTATCTCTCAGGGGTCTCTGGGAAGTAGAACTCACTGAAGCTAGATGGCAATTTGAGAGTATATGTTGTCCTCCCCCGACCTAGGTAATGTATTTCCCCTCCTCAAATAATGGGAGTTTCTGTCTTCCACACAATGTGTCATACGTGGGGCTGCCTCTGATGACAGTTCGGGAACTTTAGATGCTGCAGAATTTGGCGGCCAAGTTGCTCACTGGGCAAGATGGTTTGAGCATATTATTACACTGATCCTGGCCCAACTGCACGGGCTGCCAATTAGTTTCCAGGCTCAATTCAGAGTGTTGGTTTTGACCTACAAAGCCTTAAATAGCTCAGGACCGCAGTACCTCTAGGACTATCCCCCCCCCATCTGAACCGACCTGGACCCTGCAATCATAATCTGAGGCCTTTCTTCATGTGCGTCCTCCACAAGATATCTGGAGGGTAGCAACATGAGAATGGGGCTTTTCTGTGGTGGCTCCCTGCTCATGGAATGCTTCTCCAGGGTGGCTCACCTGGCACCTTCATTACATATCTTTAGACACCAGGTGAAAACCTTTCTCTATAACCAGGCCTTGGGCTGATCAACATTCTTTTAAATCCTTTTACAGTGGTACCTCAGGTTACATATGCTTCAAGTTACAAACGCTTCAGGTTACAGACTCAGCTAACCCGGAAGTAGTACCTCAGGTTAAGAACTTTGCTTCAGGATGAGAACAGAAATCGTGCTCCAGGGGCGTAGCGGCAGCGGGAGGCCCCATTAGCTAAAGTGGTGCTTCAGGTTAAGAACAGTTTCAGGTTAAGAACAGACCTCCAGAACGAATTAAGTACTTAACCCGAGGTACCACTGTAAATGTCTTTGGAGGGGGCACCATTAGTTTTTTTGTTTTTGTTTACTATGTATTTTGTGTTCTCCTTTTATATTGTGTAATGCCCTGTGATCTTCAGATGAAGGTCAGTATACAAATTTAAGTATTATTAATAATAATACGGCAATACTCCAAAGTGCCATTGATTTCAATGAAACTTACTCCTAGGCAAGTATGCATAGGACTTAGGTCTGTCTGGACCTAACCAAGTAGCTTTCTATTCTAGCGGATAACCTTGGTTTCTTGAATAATGCGAGCAAGGCATATTATTCTGTTTACTCTCTCTACATACCACAAGATTTTATAAATCCCTATTGAGTACTAGCTAAATTTGCTTCTTTTTTTTAACTAAGTGGAAGTTCCTTGATGGTGGATTAGTTTGGGAAAGCACCATCCCATTGCAAATTGGCTGAAAATAGACTGAATTGGCAGCTGTAGAGTGAATATGGTAGTGCATGTTGGATTCTCATGCGGGAGAAATCAGTTGACCACTGCACTTTACGTTTCTTTACACTGCACTGCATCATTCAGCATCGATTCACAACACACGGCTGTTTGCTCACCACATTCATGAGACGAGAACTAGAAAAAACAACACAGGGTTGATGCAACCTTTCCACTCTTGGCTATGAAATTATTTTTGTGTTTGTGAAGTAACGCACACCAAGGCAGGCTGCTTATTTGCTGAGCGATACAGACCAAAGTGCCTTCGCCAAGTAACCTCAATGACCCCCGTTAAGAATTGCTAATTTTATTTGCAGGGAAAAGAAGGGGATTCCAAGCTATTGAAAGTTCTCAAAATCCTGCTTGTTCATGGCCTCATATTTCAGAGGCTGATTTTTATAAATAGTCAAGGGAGAACACACCCACCAGGCTACATAAAGAACTTGCGAAACAATAAAGCAACATCTGTGAAAGTCAAATACTGGAGAACAAAGCTCTGGGCCTCCAGACGTACATGTTTCAGCAGTTCCCAGACAGTTTTGTATCATGTATCTTAATTTTTGGAATTCCCTTTCAGTTGTTTTGCTTTGGAAGAATGTTGGTCAACAGTTCTTGTTTTCTGGCAAACGTGTGAGAAGGGATGCCCTCTGTCCTCAGACCTCCTGCAGGGTCAGAGGGGATTTTGTGTGTGTGTTGAATCTGACAATGGAAGGAGGCAGCATATTCATACTTTCTGATAGGTGTCCTTCCAAAACAAAGACAAAAAAACAACCCCACTCAGCAGATCCGAGTCAGGAAATCCACTGTGGTTAGCTGTAATTTACCAATCAGTCTATCTGAATGTAGCAATAAAAGTGTTGCTAATGTACCATAACTCCAATAACAAAAGCCAAGAGATGAAAGAGCTATAACTCTGAGTAAAATTTAGGAATTTCCTGAAGAGGGAAAGAGATTTATTTTGATCTCTCCATGGAGTTCTGAACCCCTGGGATAGGATGGGACAATCTCCCTCTCCCGGACTCAAACATGCATACAAAATAGATAAAACCGGGTAGAACCCAGCCATGCACTGAGATCACTGTGTATGCAAATGGCCCACAGATCTTGCTTCTCATCCCCAGGAACTAGCACCATGCCAGGAACTTACCTCCATGGAAAGGTGTGGCACCGCACTGGCTTCCACATTTCTTGGACTGCACCGAGTAGTGACTGGAGCCACATGGCATCAGATGTGTGCCTGTGCCTGCCCTAAGGAGCTCATGATGGGGGGAATCTCTTGTGTCTTACTTTGGCTGATGACTTTCCTGGCCATGTCTTAACCATGCTGGAGGGTGCAAGAATAGGACCAGGTACACTGACTGCAAAGAAGCCTTTGTTCTGAACGTACTCTTTCACTGTATTTATTCTGTAAAAAAGGGGGTGAAGAGAAAACGAAATCTGGACTATCAATACAAAGTTTTGAAGCCCCCCGTTTCTTGATTTTTACAGTTAATTTCTGACTCGCATTCATGCAATGACAATCCTTCACCTTGAATTGTTTTTAAAAGCAACCTTTACAAAGCCTATTTTAATAAAAGGATTACAATCTACAAAAGGGTAAGAGACAGGTAACCTGAGATCCAATTTTGGAACGTATACTCCTAGTTCAAATGTGCAAGCTTGAACTTAACAAATGTTTAAAATATTTGAGTTTTTTAAACCGTGCCAAAATAAACCACATCTTTTCTAAAGGCTACATATTTAGCTAGGCACTGGCAATGTAAATCATTCAACCATTCCAACTATTTGTTTAAAAGCCTCCTGGAACACGTGCAGCTCCAACAAAACTGAAGAATGAAAAGTCTAGACTGTTGAAGACTACAACTGACTTCCAATCAAATTAAAATAAGTAAGGAACTTTTGGGAGGTTCATGAGGGCTTCACTAATGAAAAGCTCTTTAAAAAAATGAAACATTTTACACAGTCCTAGAGCTAAATGGGAAAATGCATACAGTATGTAATATAACATAGGTAAGCAATTTTACCAATACCTAAATTTTAGATTCTAAAGAATACAATTCCTTCCATCCTTTGGATGCAGAGCAAAACAGAATCTCATATGCCTTTGTCCTGCAAGAAGATGCATACAAGGGAGCTGGGTTCCACCTGCACATTCCAGCCTAAGGTGGGAACCATGCACAAAAAAAGTTTGGCACCTGCATCACTGCACTAAACCACATGGGCCTATAGGAGGAATTCAACACTATCCTGTTCTGATTGTTCCACCAGTGCCAGAATTCCAGCTTGCCAGATGGAACAAATTCTCCTTCCTCCCCTGCATCCTGCACTAGTGGGATCTCCTGACCCTCCCGAATCTATTTCGGGGGGGGATACAGGGGCAGAGGGGTGAAGCTCTTTTGCATAAGCAGAATTCCATGTGCAGGGCTTGCACTGCTGTGTCTTGTTAGGCAAATCTCACCCTAAGTGTATAAAATGTATATATTTGTGTATATATGTGTGTGTGTGTGTGCACACACGCTTTCAATCTCACCAGAAGAACCCATTAAGACAGGGTTCTTAACCTGGGGCTGGGGGAAGAAGGTAGTAGAAAGAGTGGAGAGGAGGGGAAGGGAGAATGATAGCAAAAAGATAAGAGGGGTACAAGATGGAGAACGGGGATAAAGATCACCCTGGCAGTGCTGCATATATTGGGCAACCCGCTGACACTGCCCCCGATACACCAACTTAAAAGAGGGTTCTAGGGCCCTGTGAGTCTAGGCTGAGGAAGTCAGCCTTGGGATGGAAGATGCCCTGCCGCCCTTCTTAGAGGATGGCTGGGTCAAGGGAGAGGGATTCCACTGTACAAAATACCACAGTCAGGTTATGATTTGGGGCCGAATGGGAAACATTGCTGGGTGATGAAAGGTCCCCATTTCTTTCCTGTTCAAGTTGACTTGTTGCAGTATAGTTAATTAGTGAGGGCTTAGGGGAAGCTTACCATGAATCTAATTACAGTGCTGGAAAGCTTTAATAATGCTCTTATTCTGAGACAACGTGATGCTATTTACATATTTTACCATGACATGGACCATGGATGGCTCACAACTCACTGTGCAATCCCGCTGAAAAAATACACAGTATCTCCATGTAGCATTGAAGGAATAGTGACACAACTCGCAATGGTAATTACATTTGTTATCTTAGCCAGTGGGGGTGGGCGGGCGGGGGGGACAGGCTCTTACTTTGAACCCTGGGAAGGAGGAAGAACGATCATGATCAGTGTGCAAATTGGAAAGCATCTCACATTTCCTGCGTAAATCAAGAGACATAAACTGTATTCCAGTCTGTCATGCTGAGCTGGAGGCAGCTGTCAAAGGTGAGCCAAGAAGAACAAGGAGCTGAGCCCAGAATCTGAACTGAGCAACCAAGACAGGACACACAGGAACACCCCTGAGCTAGGAGGCCACTGTTGCCCAGACAAGGTCCCAGTGTAAACAGGAAGTCTTTATATAGCGCTTCCTGTCAGCCCAATGGGCAATCTGGATGGATGGGGCCATTCTAGAACCTGACTAGATGATCGAAGCTGCAGTTCTGATAGCTCATCACATGCAGCTGAAGCACACAGAACCAAAAGTTCCTAGTGTCTAGCCCAAGCAGCTTCTGATATCTGCTCATGATTGCCTTTTTGAGAGGAAAGGAGTTTGCAGACCATAAGCAACCCACGTGTATGAAGGACGTTAGAATCTGGAGGATGAACTTTGCAGCAGGGTTTATAATCTTGGAATCTTCAATAGATCCCCCCCCATTTTCCCTTCAAGAGCAGCCATGTTACTCTGTACTATGCAAAGAATAGCCATGTACGTTTGTAGTATTAAAAAGATCAAAAATCCTGAGACATGTTAAGGAACAAATGCTGTACTGTATTTTAAAGGAGCAATGCTCACTTCTTCGGATGTATGAAATGGACAGAGAAATATGGATGTACAGATACACACACGAGTTACTCACCCCTGTAGCTCAGTTTTAGTGTGTGCACACATGTGCAAGTGTACAGAGACTGAGATGCAATGGTGGATAAACCAAGTTAACGAGAATGAAACAGAACAGTAATCATTGACTCACAGCAAATACATCATATGGTATTTATTTCCTTCAATCCTTCATTTTTCCCATTATAATCTTTTTCACTGAATCTGTAAAACAATAATCAAGGAAAGCTGGAGAAAGAGATTGCCTGGGCAATTCTAAATGATAGGCAACTGACACAGGTGTACATTTCTTGCGGGAGGTTAATCATATCGCCAGTTTGTTTGCTTTTATTTGAGAGGGTTCATAACAACAAGGACTGCTTTGAATGAGACATAATGAATCTTCTCTGCTTCTGTACAACATGAGACTGGGAATCTCCAAAGAAATCACATACTGAACAATTAAGATGTGAACATAAAGAATTTGCTAAGTTATCAGCATATATCTACTACTACTTGATATATGTTTTAATTTTTCCTGAAAATGGTCTGTATGCCTTCCCTTCAGTGTGTCTTGCACAGGGACAATTTTCATTAACCTATACAGTGTTGGAAGAAAACGAAAAGTGTTCTTGAAGAAAAAATGCAACATTTTACAAGATATTAGATGTATATTTTTATTACGAGCTCCTATCATTTACATAAATCTTGAATTCTAGCATTATCGGATAATTTCAATATTTGTATTCAACCCAGTGGATTTAGAGTTCAAGAATAATCTGCAAGGTTTTGCATCTTATATTAGGCAGAAAGAGTAAGACCTGACTAAGCAGGCTACACTTGGAAACAATTGCCCATAGCGTCTTTGTGTGTGTGTGTGTGTGTGTGTGTGTGTGTGTGTGTGCAACACACAAACTTTCTCAAAGGCTTGCTAAGCCTACCAAAACAGATCTGCTATGAAAGTAAATAAATTTTCGTTGGGATACCTTTGGACAAATCACAGAACTCAGCAGCCAAGTGGTTAAACATTTATGATTTGATTTTATCTCGGCTTGGAATGTCGTTGGAGTGTCCCACTTCTAACAACTGTTTGCTAAGTTAAGGCTTTAATGTTTACACAGCGCTGAATGAAGCAGCCTGGTCACCAGATGTGAATGCTTCCCCAGACTGGAGTTTTCTATCAGATCACCGTCCTAATGGTCCCTGCGCCAATCTTCTTCCTTAGGACGTCCACCAGCCTTTGCAACCTGGAATGGGGGAGGCGAGTGAAGAAAAGGAAACTAATATTAGGAATGTCCTGGCTGAAAGAGACAGTGTTTGCTCTGGACCAATAAGTCCCAGGGGTGGTCATGCTAGGAAACAAAGCATTACTGTAACAGAGACAGGCTCCCAAGGCAGAATGCAGACAATTTGCGAGGAACTTTTAACCTACAGCCCAGCCCCGTCCCAGTCAGAAGAGCGTGTTAACTCATCTCCCACTTCGTAGTAAACACAATATCTGAGAACCCCGCATCTCTCAGGTTTGCACAGTACTGCCGACTGCTTGTGTGTGAAGTTTCTTGCAGAGATGCCTTCACACAAGCAGCAAATTTGGTTCCTGTGGGGCAGGGGCAGGGGGGAACCCTGCTTTGGTGCCTGTTGCTCTCGTTACATGGAACACCCAATTCTCTTTTGTCATTTAAAATATCTCTGCCCTTGTTTCTACCTCAGCCACCAACAAGCTTTAGTTGAATGCGTTGCTGCATATTTAAATTTCCCTATACATCATAATGTATAATATCATTTGCAGAATTGGAGAAACTAGTGAGATGGTTGGATAGGGGAGGTGGAAGCCCTTTGTTGGAGAATCAGGCCTCCTCCTTTTTCCTCCTATCCCTTCTTCCTTCTACCATGATTCCTTACAATACCCACATAGTTTTCTGGCAGCCCAGCTCATCCACCTCCCCATTTACATGTTATTAAAAACCAGTTATGGAACAGGCTCCCTAGAAAGGCTCACCTGGTGCTTAACATTAAAACAATAAAGACATTTCTCCTTCCGGATCTTTAAACATGATTTTAACATTTTAAAGATCAGTTAATGTAAAACAGTGTGGTTGGAAGGTGTGTCCCTTTCGTGTCATTTATTTGTGAGATGTATATATATATATATATATATATATATATATATATATACACAGGTATATATATATATTCCGTCTTTATCCCTGGCAGGGACCCAAGGTGCCTTACAGCTACCACCAAGAACACAGAAAAAAGAGCAATAATTAAAAACTAATTTTATATAATATTGTTGAGTTTGTGGGTGCCAGACCCCTTTAATTGCTGGATCCAGCAAGTGTTAGAATTTAATCAAGGCTTGGGGTTTTAAACTGGATGCCAGACAATTCTAATCCCAGGATCCACCAACATTCTAATAACAATACATTTTAGCAATTTCTTTTGTTAATGTATCAAACTTTTTTTGAAGGTTCTCCACCCCTGCCCCCCGCATGGCATAAAAACATATATTGAGAGAAGGGGAGCAAATCCAACACTAGGATATTAAAATATACAGTACTTTTTGCCATTGGGAATTTCAATAAATTGCCCTCAGTAAAGCTAAAAACATCAACATAGTTATACAAGAAGGAAATCATGTTCCATCATATGTGAAGAATGTTATGTGCAAATGAATTTGTTCACGTGGATGAGAGAAAGAGATATATATGGTTACCAGACGTCCCTGTTTCCCGGGGGACAGTCCCCGGATTTACAAATCTGTCCCCGAACAAAATCCGTCCCCGGAATGTCCTCAGATTTCATTTAATGTCCTCAGATTTATATTTTAAGTGTTGTAGATTTATTAGTAGGGAATGAATGTTGTGTGATTGCTTCATTGGCACAAGACACATCATATGGGGAGTTCCGGCGAGGCAAAATGGTGGGCGCCACGGCAGCGAGCAGCTCCTGAAGCCAGCCAGAGCCAACTGCGCTACCAGGCTGGCTCTGGGCTGCTGAGACTGCCACTGCCGAGGGGGAACCGGGGGTGCCCGGTGCATCAACTGGGGGAACCGCTGGACCCCCCTCCCACAACCCATATCGAGCTGGGAGCAAGAGCGCTTGGTCACCCGGCCAACTGCCCAGTGGCGCTCCAGGGCCAGTAAAAACCCCGGAGCTGACGCAGTGAGAAGGAGGAGATGAGAAGGAGGAGAGAGAAAGAGGAAGGAGAAAAAAGACGGGAGCCCTGACCTTGCCGTGCCGCTGAGGAGGAGAGGTAGGAGAGCACCAGGAGGGCAAGGACACATGGCCGAGCCCAGGACCGACCCAAGCCTACTCCATGGCAGCTAGCGCTCCAAGAGAGCAGGCTGAGGCCCAGAGGAAGGCCACGCGACAGAGGAGGCCACAGAAGAGAAGATATTACTTCTTTCTTTATTTTTTTAAAAAATGTTTTTAAAATATTTTTTGTGTCCCCTCTTTTCAAAAGAAAAAGGGAAAAAAAGTGCCCCCGGATTCTTTGAAAAAAATCTGGTAACCTTAGACAGAGAGAGAGAGAGAACGAGAATGAGAACTTTATAGCAGATAACTGCAAGCTCTACAAAGATAGCTGCTTTGGTTTTAGTGATCCAAGCAGAAGTATCTGATACTGACAGAGGTGCACACTAGGTATCGAAACTCTCACATTTTCCAGGAGACTCTAGGCTCCTTCCAACTGTGCTTTTTATTGCACTATTCAGAAAACTTCATCCCTGAAACTAGATTAGGAATCCACCCACTACGTAAAAACATTGGTACGGGAGAAGGGGGCGGGGTGAGTGGTAGGCAATAAGGCTTTCAGCAAGAAACAGGAAATGGTGACAGAGAGGTTTAACTACTTTTTCTATGCTCTGTGATACTGAAGAAATTTATGCAGGTCAAGTGAACCAGGAGAGCAACAGAAGGCTGCATACATGCAGATGTGCTCATGGCTACTTGGAATAAGCGGATGCCTACCGGTCTCAGTAGGATAAAGTATGATGAACAATTCCCCATGCAGCTTCCAAACACTGAACCTCCAGAATGCTTTCCCACTGAACTAAAACCCTTCTGCATGTGTCTAAAAAGTTTAAACCCTCTAATTCAGGCATAGGCAAACTTGGACCTTCAGATGTTTTTTGAGACTACAATTCCCATCATCCCTGACCACTGGTCCTGTTAGCTAAGGATGATGGGAGTTGTAGTCCCAAAAAACATCTGAAGGGCCGAGTTTGCCTATGCCTGCTCTAATTCCAATGGGGCTTAACCTCAAGTGTGTGTACAGGGTTGCGAAGTTACTTTTTTGAAACTTAAAAATCATTATTTTTAAGCGAGGGCTGCAACATTCAGATAAGTTTAATCCATGATAAGCGTATGTTGGTCCTCCTGATGAATCAGGCAGCAGATTTGGAAGTTTTTACCATTCTCTTTAATGGAGGGTGCACCCAAAGTTTGCACAAGCAGGAGGTGACCATTCTTTCCCCTTCTCCTCTTCCAATTTATACCCCCTCAACACCCCCCCCCCGCTTTAGAGGATCAGGTTCCCTCTGAAGAGTGAGGGTGGCATTGTATGGGGCCACAGCACGGTGGCAGAACTGCCAGAAATTGGATGGAGAGAGCCTTTGCCCCAGCTAAAACAAGTTCCTTCTACACCATTTCGTAAGTGATATGTAATTATTTTCTTATCACTTGGCACGATGAAAAAGAAAACCTAACAATTCAGATGTCTGTGTGGGCTCAATGTTGCTTAAGATGTAAAAGCTGGGAATGTACCAGTCTAGCCTGTCTGCGTGAAACCTGAGAGATACAGGCTAAACACTGTGGTACCTTCTTAGTGTGCAAACATTTTATTATGGAAGACGATGCAAATATTTGGAAGTCGTGGAATTCCTCAGGGGGAGCAAGCTCAGCGCACTCCCATCCACAGGTAATGGTACTGGTGTTGTCTCTCAGTTCTTGGGGGGCAGCCACAGCAAAACACATTGCACCTCAATGTGGCTCTTGTCTTGTTTTCATTTTCTCCCCTTCAGCAACAGAAGAAAACCCACCAACATTTGTCAGCATAGTAATACCATGCATGGGAAGGGAATGGGAAAGACAGTGGCTGGAGGACTTACTTATGAGCCTCAAGAGTACAGACATATAAGGAGATGCGACCAACCACCATCAGGGAACACCACAATTGACAAGTCAATGAGGAGTCACCCATGCTTGAAAAGAAAGACCCATAGGATGAAAGTTGCTGTCTTCTGGTTAACTCTGAAACTGTCAGGCCTCATTGAAAATAATGAGGCTTAGCAATCATGGCTATGGCTCTTCAGATGAATGATGACGGCTATCATCAAAATGAGGTAGACCACACCACGCATCAGGAATGCAAGACCACTTTGCTCTTTGTTTTATTCCGGAAAAAAAATTGCAGGTTTAATCAATGGTAACAAGCTTTTTCTGGGTATGAAAGAAATGGACCCAAAGCAGAAACTACATCTCAAAAGCAGCAAATTACACTTGAAGAGAAAAGTATTTATCTAAGAAAGTACTTTTCATTCAAAAATAGTACTTGGGATAGTACAACCAGACTGGGCTGGACTGGCCAAAATAAAATTTGGCTGCTGTTCCAAAAGCGCTCTCTCTCTCTCTCTCTCTCTCTCTCTCTCTCTCTCTCTCCCTACACACCCACCCACCCACCCACCCACCCCATATAGAGCAAATTCCACAACAAACAGTGCCCAGTGCACTGCACAACAGCAGGAGACAGGTCACATTTGCCGGCCGGCCAATGAGCACAGGTTATCATCCTCAAGCCTATGAGTGTATGTGGGGCTTGAAGGAGGAGGGGCAATCTTTATTCCCACTGCAGGTGTGAGGTGAGGAAGAGCTGGGAAGGAGGTCTGTCCCAAGGGAGAGGTGTGACTACCCCATAAAGCAGGGGGTTAACTGTGGAGCTCTTCTGTGGAATGCCTTTTTGGGGTGGTGACGCCCCCCCACCCTCAGTTTTCTAAACTTCCATTTTATCTTTGTGTTTGGCATTATTCTCTCTCCAGTTTAGTTTCAAGCTGTTAAAATTAAGTTAGCTTATTTGTATTGTCTTGAAACAATGTTGTGTGGATTTATTTACTTTTGTATTTACTTACTGACCTCACACTTATTTCTAACCATTCTGAATTTTTTAATAATTGCAATATGTTGTTCATTTGATACATTGTGATCCACCATGGGCACAATTTTGTGGAAAAGTGATATACAAATAAACAGATGGTGGTGGCGATGACCTTTAGACACCTGCCTGTTTCTTCAAGACTTTCAAACCTTAAATAATTTGCCTGTGCAGCAACAGTGACAAATTATTGCTTCTAAATGTGCAGAACTGTGTTGTGTTTTGATATTTGTTGACGGCTTTATGTGTTATTATTGGATTCCACCCTGAGGTCTTAAGACAAAGAAGAGAGATAAGTTTCAAAAGTAAACAAACATTTTCATCATTACCTTTGTGAGTTTCACTAGGGTGTGAAAGGTGGGATATAAAGTCAACAACAAATGAACCGAATACCTGAATGTACTATTCAGAATAGGAGCAGGAAAAAGGACTTTGCCTATAACAAAACACTGTGTACTTCAAATGAAAAACAACTGAGCAAATTTAATATGGCAGCATTATTAGTCATTTACAGTGCTATGAGTCTAGGGTTGCCATATGTCCGGAATTTCCTAGACATAGCTGGAATACTGCAGTCTGAAGCAGGGTCCAGGCAGAAATCACTGAAATGTCCTTGAAAATCTGGACGTATGGCAACCCATGTCGGAATTCTAGATTTTGCTGAATAGCTTAAAAACTTCATTATTTTTGAGATTTTGCAAAAAAAAGCACAACATAAAAAAAGCAAACTCAACTACTTTGCCAAAAAAACTCAACATTTGTGTCTGGATTTTCACTTTTTGAAATATGTCAACCCTAATGAGACGCTTTGGTTGTATACATGCTACCGGCTTAAAATGAAGCAAGGCCATTGTTTCTTTCACTGGATCAAAGCTGGTTTGTGGGAGGAAACACATCAAAAGATAGTATTTCTTAGGAAGCAACAGGATAAATAAAGGATTGTGGCTTATTTTGTGTGTATATCGCTTCTCACACCAGTGATGGGAGGGCACAGGATGCAGAGTAAACAGGGAATGTGTATGCAGCCTTTGTTGTTTTTGGTACAGCTGCCTAACATAGCTACTGTTCTGGAAATCGGGTCCCAAAAAGTTCAAAAAGAACTACTATTTGGGTTTCTGTACCTTATATCCTAGCTGCTGTCTAGACACCAAATTGACAACATGAGGTTTTGGCCCTAACCTCTGTGCTATATATGAGTATAACACTGAATGCTCTTCTTCTCTGGGATGACTGCTCTTTAGTGGAAATTGCCACACAGTTAGAGGAGTGTGAATCTTGCTGAAGTTCATGACTTTTTGAAGGGACCAAGACAGGGCGCTGCCAGTATTCTTCAGGAAGCAGTGATTTCACCTCCCTTCAAACCAATAAATACTTCAGTACAAATGCTGTCTGTAGCACAGTTAGCTCAGCTTCATGGGCAAACTGTTTGCTAATGCATGTGAGCCTAGGTTCATATGAACGGTAGTTACATCACTAGCGGACTACATTAGGTCTGTAATTCTTCTTGAGGGGGTTCACACAGCCACATTCATGCACTGATCATGTAATAACAGAAATACTACCAATGGGAGTTGCACATTTATTTTGCAAAATATGATTGTTAGCAGTGTTCTTTATTGTTGCACAGCAAATAAGTGCAAAACTAGAGGTTTTTTGACCTCCGGTTTCTTCCTGTCCATGGCATGCATCATAAAAACATCACCAGATTATATCTAGGAGTGATCAAAACATGCAATATCACTATCTCTAAAATTAGCTGAAGCTATGAGGTGTTCTTCAGATGGTCAATATTGGTTTTTTGTGGGGAGAACTGCGGGCTTAGTCACATAGTGGTCTTTCTCATCATTGTCATTTGTCTTTGCCCAAAGCAGTTCCTACCTATGAGTAACAGATCATCCATCTTGTTTATTTATGAGCAGAAGCTGTATTTTGTGATAGTTTTCTGATCTTTTGCTTTACACTTGTTGCTGTTTGGAGGCCATGCACACCCTGGCAACCTCACAGAAGATCAGAAGGTTGAAGGTTTGAGTCCACGCGACAGAACTGTGGACTATCTGTATTGATATTACTTGGCACTGTGAATAAGTGTTGTCCATTTCAATACAGCTTTTTATGGGAGAAAAGTAGGTTTCAAAGCTGGCTTGAAAAGTGAACAAGTGATCTCATCTTTCAGAGTGACTTCCTGCCCCAAGATTTTGAAAAGTTGGTTTAATTATATGCTTAAGGGCAGAAAATGAATTGGACAAAATGGGCTCCCTCCCTCCAACGCTGGATCACCCGTTGTCCTTTTTCATAAATGTCTTTTCCACCAATCAATATCCAGTGAGGCGTGGTTATAAGCAGGGTAACAAGCATGGGAGCTGGACTACAACTCCCATCATCCCTGTCCATTAGCTATGCAGGCTAGGACTATTGAAAGCTGGCATCCAACAGCATCTGGAGAACCCCAGATTGGCTGCCTATGGGTTTTTGTAATTGTTGGTAGGCTTGCAGGCGGATCATGTAAAAATGCAGTTGAAGGCATGCTTTGCAGCACTGTTTAAATAAGATGAGAGTCTCCGGAAACACTGGTGCTGAGCCCATGACCTGTTAAAATTAATGGTGTTAGTTTCAGAGCATCATATTCCAAGTTCTGTGTGTTCTAAACAGCATTCCATGATGACTTAAACGCGTGCCGCTCCCTTGTGTGTCCTCTCTGATTGTTTATAGTCCTGGTTTAAAATACCAAGTGTCCTCCATTAAGCATCCTCTGGACAGTATAACCAACACAAACTGTTCCTTCTCCATCACTCTGTATTGCGTATTTGGCAAACTTTGCAACAAATCTTTTGGCACTGTGTCCTTTTAATTTTTATTCTCTCTCATCGTCCTTATGACATAAAATTACCCCCCCTTGCAAGCAATCACATTGCCTTACAAGAGAACAGAACAATCTCACACCACGAATCAGAGTGACATCTGGAAGTGCCCAAAAGAACTGTAATGGACACCAGAAGCATTATTCTCATTATTACTTTTTCAATGATTGTGTGTGTGTGTGTGTGTGTGTGTGTGTGAAATAAGACTTATCAGAGGCTGAAGGACAACCTCAGTGAGCCCTTTGCTTCAAGCCACATGTAGGTGCCATTGTCTGTTGGTGAAGACAATTTACAAAGATAAAAATCAGCTCAAAATTTTGGCAAGATGGCCAGTACTTTATTATGTTTTCGCCTAAAGAATACTGAATTTTCTTAAAATTAGACTGGAACCCTTCAAAACTGGGAAAGATTTAAAACTCTGATAAACCTTTATGTGGTAAAAAAAAAAAAAAGGAATATACAATTTGAAGCTTAAGTTATATGCACCATCTTTATCAATGGATATAAACAGGACTGCTCAGCAACTTTTATGCAGCAGGGATTTAAGCGGTTGGCTAGATTGTGAAAAAAATAGTAATATTTTTATATGGACATATTTCATCTGAAACCATCAGAGGTGCTTCTGCCCGATGACTCAGGTAAGGCATCTGGCAGAACTCCATAATTAACAGAAATACGGTACATTTTAAAGACTTGATATATCTTTTGGTTATCTATTCAAGGTGGCCTTGCATATTTTTTCAAACATTTTTAGCAGTTATGCTTTATTTGTTCAGCCAAGTTTTAGCACTGTCTGATAATGATTTTTACAACATGAAAGGGAAAAAAACATTTTGAAAAACCAAAACACTATCCATTTATTATATTTGGGAAGAAGTAATTTTAGCAAACAATAATTGGCCAGGATGCTTGCCTCTTTTATAATATAAAAGTGAGTTATAGCAGTTATTCAAATTAGCAAACACTGTTTTCAAAAAGGTAATTTAATAGTTTGCAGTTATCGAGCAGTTATTATGGATTTTAAAACACTAAGTAAACATCCTTCTTAGTTTTGGACAAAGCATACAACTCTGAGATCTAATTTGTTTTGTGTCGTTGGTCTTGCTGAATGGTAGTTTCTGCTGGGCTGGTGGCTTACATTATTTAACTTCACTATGCCAACATCTGGGTTTGCTCTGAAATATTCCACAACAAGCTGATGTTATACCGCAGCAGCCCTTAACCTAGCCTTTCCAGTTTACTGAGTCTGCTTGGTATATTTTGCCATTGATAAATCAATGTACAAACTTCCATCTCTCTGAAGCTGTTATAAGCAAACTGTAAATGAACACTCGGGTCAAAAATTGGGTGTTGGGATTATGTTGACTTGGAAAACATTTGATTTTCATAGAATACAGTTTATTGTTTGGCAGGGGGAAGATGTTCCAGTGATGCCTACATTTTCATGAAATGCAGTAGTGAACATTATCTAAGGGATTTTAGCTGTGCATAAGTGACAAACAAGTAAGTTAAAGATCCCACCTCTATGAACACCCATGCTCTACTGTAAGAGAAGCTACAGTTCACACAGTGTGTGATTGTTCCTGCATGTGATTAAGTTATGCATGCAGAGGGCTCTATAGAGCCTTCAGATTACCACAGTCTTCTTTCATCTGTTTCTTACATTGGTGATTCCATATTAAGAAAAGCCAGTTCTATGACTCCAAAATGACATGTAGATTGAGCACATGCGGTCAAAGGTTTATATTTTGCACAAGTTATTCTCCTTTTATTAATCAATAGACATGCATAACTTACTTAAGCTCCATCACTTCACCATTGTCCTCATCCCCACCATCCAACCTGTCCACACATTTTCAAGTCTTTCTCAGCAGACATCAATATTTCATTTTCTCAGAGATGGAAACAGAAACTGGAGCCAGTGAGGAGTAGCTCTAGTACCAAGCTCTTCATAAGCAGAAAGAATTGGGCCCTCATAACATGTCCACCAGGTTCTCATAACATTCTTACAAAAACCTATTTACATTAGAAAAAAGGCTATGTAGTTTTCCTTCTGCATACAACTGAATACAACTGGCTTCTCAAGAAATAGTTCAGCTATCCACTCCTTCTTAATTAAACAGAGAGCACTGGCCCAGTAGAGTTTTGTATCTGCACCAACCTTCGTGGTTGTCACAGGAGTCAACAAATACTTCCAGAGTGACCTCCCTCGCCTAGCCTGGCCAGAGAGGATGTGTGCCTCACATTGGCTTGAAGCTTTGTTAAACATCTCAGTAATGGAACGTCCTATATGTTACATTTGCTTTTATATTAATAAATTATCTTTATCTGTTTTAAGAGTACAGAACAGTATCCACTTCGCCTGATACCATCTCTATGACCATAGTAAAGGCCCTAGATGAGCCAAAGGTGCCTTTAATTTGTAATTTCACTGTTGGATCTATAAATAAAGACTTTCCTAGTTGTTAGTTGCTGTTCTACGTTGTGTGCATTCATATTCTTTTAGGGTAGTGGTGATCATAAGAGAGAACTAATCCTGCCTTCCCAATTTTTCTTTTCTTACCCAGAGAGCACTGTAATTCCTTACATTCTCTTTCTTTCTTTCTTTCTTTCTTTCTTTCTTTCTTTCTTTCTTTTATTTAGTGTTTCCAATGCATGTTATATATATACCACAAATCTTTATCAGTAGTAAATAGAATATCACATACAAGGGGATTTTTAGAAAATGCCTTGATTTGTACTTAAACAAGCATAGTTCAGACCCTGACTTTATTTTATTTTATTTCAGTAGATTAGGAGGCACTAGATGAATTGTAGGGGTGAAAAAAATTACAGCAGACTTTCCCATACCTGGTGCCCTCCAGATGTTTGGGGCTACAGCTCCCATCAGCCCCAGCCAGCATGGTCAGTGGCTAGGGATGTTGGGAGTTGTTTTTCAACAACATATGGATGGCAGCAGCTTAGGGAAGGCTGGTATAGACTATATGAACTGTTTGGAACACTTGAAATATACTATGTAAATGCTATGACTATTGCACATCATAAAAATCCAGCGATTTCTATTCACTAGTTTAATTAGGACCAGAGGTATGAACCTGATATTGTGTAATTCCCATTCAATCAATTCTGTTTTGATGGAGTTCATGATATCAAAATGATTTTAAGCACATTATGCCACACCGCAACATCATCAGTTAACAATGGAGAAAGAATCATTATTGTGATGCGTGACTTACATAATGGCTACAAAAACACATTGGAATAATATTTAGATAACCAGCACTAGGGCTTAGGAAGTTAGGATATGCCATTATGAAGGTTGCCCAGAATAGCTTGATTTAATCCTCACTTCCGTTCCCATCTGTGCATTTTCATCAGGATACAGTGTGATGATCCGTCATAATCAAGGACCCTGATTTGATATTTTCAGCCGGTAATGTGATTAATTACTACATCTGGAAGGATCACTCTTTCTTGACCTCTTCAGGTACGCACAACAGCTGAAAGAACTGTTTGAGGAAATAATGAGAGAATACCTGCTTTGTCTTTTCAACTTTCACATAAGCTGGAAAATCCATACTGTATACTTTTTCAGAAAGTAATATTTTGATTGCATTGCTCAGGCAGAGTTCATGAACTAGCCGCACAGTAGGTGGCTCTGTATGAACCTGGAAGCATTGTTGGACAAATTAAGAAGGTGCCCACTGGCTTCCTTCCTTGCTTTTCTAGATTGCCTCATCTCAAAAGGTTTGGAACAAATAACAATGCATTGAAATGACACGAAATGTCTAACTCAAAGCAGATAAAACATGACAAATGCTGGATCTCAACAGTTCCACTGGCACCAGACCAGCTCAAAGAGGGGGTTGAACTGCTTCTACCTGATGCTCAGGTTGCACCAAAGTAACAGAACTTTAATGCCTCAAGCAAAGGTTTTACAGGTCAAAACCAACAATCTGAGTTGTGTGTGGAAGCCCATAGGGACCTGATGGTCTGGAAACCTGATACGTGCTTTCACATTCCGTGAAGGAAAATGGACTTATCATTGAATTCATTATGGGCCATGTGGAGATCTTTTGGCAGGTTGGAGGGGGAAGTGGAATGAGATGAGGCTGCTGAAACTGTGGACACGGAGGGTCCAAATCAGGTGGTGCCTCCATTGTGTTGGTGCTGGACACCCCAGAGGAAGAGCTGTCAGAGCCAGCCCCAAACCACATCTCCCGAGAGTGAGGTTGCCTGGCAGGTGAACCTGAGACAGACAGTGAAGCGGCAAAGCAGAGTCTGCCCCTGACTTCATGGACACACAATAAAATGTGTTAAAACTCTGCCTGCTTGCAAGAGTGCTCACTTGCTTGCCCAGCCCTCTAAAAAAGAATTAGGCTCAGTCAAAACAAAATGATGGCATTTTTTGACCACAGGCTCTCACACAAAGGTACAAGAGACATTTGGAAGTGCACTGGCAATGGGAGCGAGTTGGAAATGGGGTAGGAAGCTATCGTCCCAAGGTGTGGTGTGAAGCCACATGACACATCATCCTTGCTGAAACTAGGAGCAATTGTTTAAATCTGGATGGGAGATCCCCTAAGAACACTCCTGCATGCTACTTGCTTGCTTGTTTCCAATACTCTGTGTATTAGTATAGAGACAACTGAAGTCATGAGCCAGTCCCTTAAGCTGCTTTCTTCTTGTAATCTTGCACCATTTAGCATGTTTCTGGAGCATCATCTCAGTTTCCCAAACATCAATGAAGCTATTAAACCCCAGTACCAGGTGTTCCCATCATCTGTAATATTCTCTCTCCCACTCTCCCCGGATTTAATTTAAACTAGCTCTCCTGATCAGGCTTGTGAGATTCTCAGCAAACACATTCTTGCCAACTGCTGTGAGGTGCAAGCCATCTCTTGCCAGAAGTCCTTTCTCAAGAAAGCGGAGACCATGGTCCATGATTCTCCTAATGTTTTAAATTATTATAATGAGATCGCTGTGTGATAGCAGTGGGGTTTTTTAAAGGAAAACTGAAGAATCATGAAGAATTCCCCTTCCCCTCAAATATTCAGTTATTCACACCTTAGTTTTGTTTGGTGGGGGCTTTCAGTTAAATATTTGTTCTTTTCCAGAATCTGTTCCGATGCCCAGGAATGAATTACAATATTTCTTACAGTGGCCAAATCAGTCACCCTTTGAAGAAAATGGGCATCTGCTCTCTTTCCACCTGGCTGAGTTAACCATCACTACCTTCACAGAAACCAGACATTAATTTATAGAGATATGAAATCCAAATATTGATTCATATTTAGTCTTACATGAGAACATTATTCTGAATCTACATTGACTCAGCTTCCACAAGTTATTTGTCTTGTCTTCTCCACTTCTTCCATTTTTTAAAAAAGAAGCGGGAAGGTTTTAGAATGTGCAGGGTGATTTTGCTACAGTTTATGTCACCCTGCAAGCTCCTTGTAGCTAGGGATGCTTGAGGATTTTGCTCTCTGATTTCTGAGGTGAACTTACCTGATTTGCACCTTGCGAACTAACACTTTATTATCTCTTGGAGTTCATGGCTCAAAAAAAGGCAGAGGGCCTTTTTGATAGTGGCACCCGCCCTGTGGAATGCCCTCCCATCAGATATCAAGGAAATAAACAACTACCTGACTTTTAGAAGACATCTGAAGGCAGCCCTGTTTAGGGAAGTTTTTAATGTTTGATGTTTTATTGTGGTTTAAATATTCTGTTGGGAGCTGCCCAGAGTGGCTGGGGAAACCCAGCCAGATGGGTGGGGTATAATAATAATAATTTACATATTGAGATAAAAATGAAATACCAGTACATATTTTGCGATAAAATAATCTTTAAAATATGAATTCTGAAGGGGATTTTTATTTTAAAAATGACAGATTAAGCTAGTAACAGGCTGGAATGGATTTATGAAGGAACATGTGCAAAATTGATTGGGACCATCCATTTGTGCATGTGGCTTCTTTCTAGAGCTAACCAGGCTTATAAATATGTTGTTGGCACCTGTCTGCCTTGAGAGACAGTGGAGTGTGTCTCCGGAGGTGAAGTCAAACCACTGTATTAGCAGCAATGAAGTGACCTCCCTGGGATGTACAGGAACTATATTAAAAATGAAGGGTTTGTTCCCTTCGTTATTGGGGTGTTGGGGTAGAAACCCAGACCTCAGAAATGCATATCCCCACATGTCATCATGTGAACAATACTAAAAACAAATCTTTATTTTATAATGCTTTATACAGTTTTAAACCTGCCAGGGTGTGGGATTTGTTAGCTTTCAATTGTTGGAAGCTGCCCTGGGTGATGCAAATGCATTGGAAAGGTGGGATACATGGTTTTAAAGTAATAAACACATAAATAAAAAGGATGCTGCTGGACTACAACTCCCAGCATCCTTGATCACTAATCATGCTCCTGGTGCTGATGTTTGTTGTAGTCCAAGAACACCTGAAGGGCCACAGGCTCTTCACTGCCCTATGAGGTATATATTAGCAGATCCTTCAAGATGCAGACATGACATTAGTACATGTTAAAAGGTGAGGATCTGTAGCTTAACGACAGAGCTCACACCTTGCACATCATCTCATGTCCAATTCCTATCATCTCAAGACTGGATTTCTGTGAAATACCTCTTCTTGAGAACTTTAAAAAAAACACCCCTGTCAATCAGACAAGACAAAGGGGCTAACCTGTGGCTTTCTAGGTTTTGTTGAACCATAGCTTCCCTCACTGGCCCTGCTGGCTATAGCTGATGATGGGGCTCAGCATCATCTGGAAGACCAAAAGTTAGTCATTCCACAAGTAGACACTGCTGGGCCAAATGGGTCAGTGATCTTGAGAGTATAATCCAGCTTCAAGTTACAAGATGGATTCAAGTTACAAGAAAGGAAATTCCAACTAAACATCAGGAAGAACCTTTTGACGGTAAGGTAGTAGAATCTTCTTCATTAGAGGTTTTTAAGCAGAGGTTGGAAGGCCATCTGCCATGGGTGCTTCAGTGGATATTCCTGTATTGCAGGGGGTTGGACTAGATGGCCCTCGATGTCCCTTTAACTTCTACAATTCTAGTTTGGGTCAAAATATTGGGGAAGGAAAATGTATGTCAACTAAGCTTTTCTATTGCTTTAATATGACAAATTTCCCATAAATATTCAAAGAAATTGCTTTGTTGGGATATTGGTACACAGCAGAACATAACAACTCCTAAGAATATGTCTTGCCTTTAAAATTCCTGGACTTTCTATTAAAATTTGTTTGTATGCTTTGGCTATACCCTAGTGATAACTCATCTAGTAGACAGTTGACTTTCTTTATAACTTATAACTATACCGTACATGTCAGTTCCTGGGGAAAAAATCCTTCTGTACAAATGAATTTTCCTGAGTGGAGTAATAACTGGGATTACCGAAGGGTTTAAAACAACTGTGATGTGTGCAATCAGTCTTAAATACCTAAATAAACTTTGTAAGTTCTCAGTTGGATCACACACAACCTCCTTTATACATTGCAATTAGTCTTAATTCTACACAAACCTTAATCCCTAAGGCAGACTGAGTTTGCACACCCACCGTCACAAAATCCAGTGACTTTACTGTGCCCTTTATTCACATATTCCATAGCTTATATGCCAATTAAAGACAATCTCTTCACCTTACTTTCTTCTATTTCAGACTTTCCTCTGTCCCCGCTCTGGGGAAACTTGCATTGGTTGTGTGGCATCCTCCATAATTCCTTACAACATTCCCACTACTTTCCTGCATTGTGTAAAAATGGCCCATGCCTAAGAAGGTCATATTAAAAATGTGAAAGCCAACAAATAAGGCAGCTCAAACAAATTCCACTGAATACAGAGAACTTGTTTTTGAAAATAAATAGTTCTCGTTGGCACCTGTCTGTCTCGAGAGACAATGGAGTGAGCCTCTGGGGGTGAAGTCAAACCACTGCATTCGCAGCACTGAAATGACCTCCCTGTGGTACAAGCCAGGGCAATATGTATGGAGGTCCTGCCCAGACAACAGGACGCCCCTAAATAAGCAAATTCATAATTCTGTCCTGCTTGATGTCCACATCACAAAACATAGTGTTTCTAGACCAAGAACTCCAAAAGGTACACAATCCTCCCAAAACCTCTTAAAGAATTTTGTGTGTGTTAAGATTGTCAGAAAAATTCTTAAAACGGGGAGGGGGAAACCCTCAGTGCCTTGATCCAGTATGTGCATATGCTTAATTCTCCCCATAGGAGCAAGCTAGCCATACATTTCAATGGAGGGAGCAGCTATGCATAAACATTCTATAGCAGCCAAATTAAATGACTGGCCTCAATAGCTTTGAGTAAGCTATTAACACACCCCGATTTGCAGCTAGTCCGTCATACCCTTTGGGTGAAAGATTTATATGATCTGAAGAGAATCCTGAATATTCACTCATCTTACCCTTGGTACAATTGGCTACAACAGGTATTGGATAGGGCTAGCCACACTCCAATACTTGGAGTATTGGAGGCTCCAATACTTTGACCACCTCATGAGAAGAGAAGACTCCCTGGAAAAGACCCTGATGTTGGGAAAGATGGAGGGCACAAGGAGAAGGGGACAACAGAGGACGAGATGGTTGGACAGTGTTCTCGAAGCTACGAACATGAGTTTGACCAAACTGCGGGAGGCAGTGGAAGACAGGAGTGCCTGGCGTGCTCTGGTCCATGGGGTCACGAAGAGTTGGACACGACTAAAGAACGTAACAACAACAGCCACACATATATTTTATGGATAGTTTAACTCAGAGCTTTCCAAACTGTGTGTCACGACACATTAGTGTGTCGGCAGCAGTGTGTAGGTGTGTCATGTGAACACCCCCCCGTACTCTTCCCGGGGCTGGCAATGGATTAGTTTTTCCACCAGTTTGTAGGTAAAACTGAATTACTGTGTCGCAAAATGATGCATGTCTGAAAAGCGTGTCACCAACATGAACAGTTTGGAAAACTCTAGTTTAACTCCTAAGAGAACGTCCCAGTTCTCTAGGACCCTACTGATGAAACATAATGAAAAAGTAAAGAAACTAGGTGTGTTAAGTAGATATGAATGTGCCAACAAGATGAGGAGAAAAATCAATCAATTAATCTAGTAGAGATATGGAAGTTACCCAGTGTTTCTTTAAAGTGTCACACGTATGTGATTACCTGTTCACCTGGCAGAGGTTGCAGGCATGAGCCCTTGCAACAAGCACCTGGCTCTTAGGAAACTAAATTACTCCCTTAAGTCCAAGGTGGCAGACACAGAAAAGCTGAGGGACACACGAAGGTGCATAGATAAAGGCTTTCAGAGATGTGGTTGAGGCACCTCAGTCCCATGCTGATTGGGTCTTGAGACAAGAACACATCATAGGAAGAGGGGAAAAATCATTTAGAAGGTATCCCTTTTTCAGGTGGTTCAATTCTGTTTCAGGTGGTTATAAGTAATACGAAGAGATGCGTCTAGGATAGAAATTTCACCTCACAGAAAGAAAATAAAAATGAGCACAAGTTCTGGCACAAAAAATGTAAGCAGATAGCAAGGCAAGAGAGAAAATAATCTGAAGGCTGTATTGTAAAGACATTGGGCTGGATTCAACTAGCCAGTCCCACTTGTGGGAAACTTGTGTAAGGACTTCTGCTGGTGCAACAGGGTTCATCTCCCTCAAAACTGTAGGGTGGGGGGGGGGGAGAAGGGAGATTGTTCCATCTCAGAAGCAGAAACAATTGACAGAGTGCTCTTCTTGCGCTATGCTGAATTTCTCCAATAAGATGAACAACAGAAGTTCTTAAACGATAAATGTAAGAGTTTTACACTGGGGCATAAAACCTGAAACACATGTCCATTAATGCAAGGGTAGGCAACATGGTGCCCACCATATGCTGTTCGACTACATAATCCCTGATCACTGGCAATGATGGCTGTGTCTGATGGAAGTTTTAATCCAACAACATTTGGGAGCATCAAATTGGATACCCTTGCACCAATGGGTTTTGAGCTAGATGTGTTTCTCCAGGAAAGAGACTCCTCGGGCTCTCTGCTGCGTTGCTGTGTGGTGAGTTTACCAGAGCAGTGAGAAATTCAAAGCCCCCGAGAATGTGGAGCTAGTTTCAGAATTCTTTGGGTTTCCCCCCTGAGGTTTGGGATGGAAGTATAGTGGTTTAAGAGGTTGGACAAAGACATTGCTTCCCACAGGGCCCCATCACTAGGGCCAATTTTCTGCCCCATCACCAAACTTATATAACCTATTGGCCGGAGCTGAAAGCAAGATGAATACACATTGCATGCAATGTTTCCTGTCTTCAAACTGAATTCAATTCTCTGAAATAAATTACCTCTTGTTTAAGATATTATCATAATGCTTTTAATGAAGCTTTAGGCAGACCTTCAGCCTGAAGAGTCAAACTCTTTACTAAGGCAAAAGAAACGTTCTTTTTAACTAAAAGTGGGACTGCTTAGCTCTAAAAATGGAATTTCCAGTTTAAACTTAAAAATCTGTCAAATATAAACATAACTTAATAAAATATTGTATGTAAGCAAAACATGAACAAAACTCACTAAAAGGTGCAGAACACAACCATGTATTTCTGCAATTAAAACAAACAGATTTTTAAAAGTTCTCAGAAATTCAGTCAATTCCCCCCACCCCAAATCAAAACAAGTATTGCTTATTTTTCATGAAGTTAGTTTATTGCCTATACATTTATTAACCACCCCCTTCTGATTTATAGGGAAGATTAAAGTCAAACACCAAATTTCCACAAGTTTCCTGAAACTCTAGAAAAGTCATTCTGTTTTGCAGAAAGGCCATTCATAAACCGGCATCAGACGGGGGGGGGGGGGGAATGAAAAGCACTGATGTCCATAAGCCTAGCTTTGAGTCTGCTTCCTATTTAATAGACATTGTACTCTATAGAATGCAATCTGTGCTTTAACGGTATCATGTTTGCAGTTAAAAACCTCAAGACTTTAGACCTACGTATAAAAGATAGTCATATTATCCTTTTCTGAGACACTGACCTGTATCCTCATTTAAAAATGAACAACCCATCTTTATGTAATTAAATCTTTGTTTTGATCTATTAGTATTCAGCAAAGTGCCATTTTATAAAACCTCGCCCTGAATAGGCAATGCTGGAGGTAACCATCTGCAGCTTTAGAGTCCGAGTTTGAATTGATGAAAAGAGCTTTGTGTTTTCATTGCCAAGGTTGATTCTTCCAGTCATTAGGCATTCCCCTCAGATCGAATCAATGAAGCTGAAGCTCTTACACCCATGTGTTAAATTCTCTTCCCCTCATGGCTTCCTTTGCCAGCTATACTCCAGAAAGGCTACTGGATCTTAGCCACATTCTTCTCACAGCTGTGTTAAAAAAGAACATCAGAGCGCCTTGCCACAAACCCATATGGGTAACTGGTCAGTCCCCTGCCTGAGGGTCACCTCACATTGTGGTGCGATTATTCAAAGATTCATTCTTGTTCTTGAACTGCGCTGCTCAGATCATTCTGGGAAAGATTATACCCTCCAGTGGGCGCTGGCGAATGTCTTGGACCTTGGTGTGAAATGCACACAATTCCCGTGCTCAGAGAAGGCAGATTAGTATTTACTTTCTGAGGAATAAGATGCTAACACCTATTGAACAGGCTGCCCCAATGTGATTCCCTCCGCCATGCACATTTCATGTGTGAAATGGCAGTGCAACACAGAAAGCAGATCCCGTTATGCAAAATGCAATGAAAGAAACAGAACTTGTTCTGACACATGACTCTTACAAGAGTTTAATTGTTTTTTATGCAAAACACACAATATATTACAGGAAAATTATGTATGCAATTATATGATAAAATGAAATTATGCTAATCTTGTATGTGTGCTGCACACATGTGCATATTGTATCTTACAAAAATTATGATTAATAGTAAAGTATTACCATGTCCTAAAACACGTACTTTTATCACACTGAAATATAATCAGTTTTGATAAAGGGTAGTGCATGATTTAAATAGATGTATGATGATTGCAAGCATGGCCTATAATTTCTCTTAATTGTTTTGCTATTCTTTTTTCATAAGAAGCACCCATTTTATTGATTTTGTAATATATCCCATCTTTCCTACATGGACTGTGCACAGGAGCACTAACAAAGCAACACTATGCATGTTTTCCCAAATGTGCCACTGTGTTCAGAGGAGTTTACTCTCAGGTAAATATGCATGGGACTTATGCACCTTTACCTGGGAGTATGTACGATTCAACCATGAGACTTTTGGAGAAATATGCCTAAGATTATGCTAAAAAATCATCTACATAGTTATACACATTCATTCTGAGGTCACAAAGCAATGCACATTTATTTGGAAAGAATCTGCCATAAGATCAATGGAGCTTGTTTGCAAGTGAATGGGATTTGAAGTCTTGTTAATCAGAAAATAATGTTGGAGGGGGAATATTGTGCTATTCTTTACAGTTACATCAAGACAAGAACACCCCTATTTTCATCAATGAAATGTTGCACAGCATTTGAACTTAACTCAATAAAATCTCCATGGGATTCTTTGATTGATCTTTGATCTAGCTTCTGGAGTAGCTGCACTACAAATTTATATTGCTTTAATTAAACTAGAAGTAGGATCCACAACAAAATGTAGCAAAATGCTGTCCAGCCATTTGGTGCTATCTTCCCTCTGTCCCCAAAATGTAGCATATTTGGTCACTCACTGGACAGTTTGGGGGTTATATCCACCTTAAGGGCTTTTCTAAAGTTTTCTTTTTGAAGTTCAGAAAAAGTTGTAAGAATTAAACCTAGAGGTTCACCTTCCATGCTGAGGATACTTCCACCAGGTAGTACTATTTTCTACATGCACACGGCAGTATTCTAAGCTTCAACTTTGGAAACAGAGGTAATGATGTGCTCCTGCTTCCAATCCCATCCCCATGGTTGGAGCTGCATCCAAAACACTTGTGTCCCATAAGATTCCAACCCCATATCAACACACTCTTCCATGCCAAAGCATGCCTTGAAAACTTGTGGAATTTCAATTTATTGCCCAATTTACTATATCCTCACAAATTAAAATTAGTATAATGCAACTGCAATTTGAAAACAAACACTATAAAAGCAGGAGTAAAACTAGCCAAAAACCAGCATGAAACCATGCAGCAGCATAAAATCAATACAATGGCAGCAAGACCAACAAGGATAAATAAACAAAATAGTTATAAGAATTAAACACGTGGCATTAAAAGCATGGGAGAACAGAAGGGACTTTCCCCGGTGCTGGAAAATCGGAAGGTGCCATGAGAGCCTCTCTTATCTATAAAGTATTATCTATAGCAGGTGCAAACTTTAACTGACTAAAACAAATTCAAAAGCTCCATTCATATTAATGGATTAGAATAGCTCCCAAACACTATCAGAGAGGAGATTCCAGTATTCAACTGCTGCTCCTTCTGGTTCACAGGTGTACCATGCATTTATATGCTGGATCCCCATATATAAGCAGTGCTATAGTGAATTGGGAGCATCACAAAAGCTATGAGATTGAGAAGCCCAAGGTTCTCACTGAAGTGGTCTACCTATTTTAGTAGGTACAGACCTGCTTCTGATGCTGCAGTCACACACACATCCTGGCCATGGTGATCTAGCAACCTCAAGGTTGGACTCCCGTAATACTTCATCACTGACGTTGTTACAGAATGCAGATGCTAGGATAATAGCTGGGGTTGGATGTTGCAACCTATCTTATTGTGCTTCAAGAGCTACACTGGCGACCAGCCTTATGATTAGGTGTCTACTTCAGGAAACTGATTTTGGATGTCATGGCAGGAAAATGTTAGTTATTTACTTCATTATGGTTACATTTTCACTGCCAGGAAAGGAATGGGTGCTTCTGGAGCCAACATACTTTGACTGACCTATGCACCTTGGTCCTCAGAGAGGCTTGTCTGATAACTCAGGGACAAAATTTGTATTTTTGTTGTTGTTGTTACGTTGTTTAGTCGTGTCCAACTCTTCGTGACCCCATGGACCAGAGCATGCCAGGCACTCCTGTCTTCCACTGCCTCCTGCAGTTTGGTCAAACTCATGTTCGTAGCTTCGAGAACACTGTCCAACCATCTCGTCCTCTGTCGTCCCCTTCTCCTTGTGCCCCCAATCTTTCCCAACATCAGGGTCTTTTCCAGGGAGTCTTCTCTTCTCATGAGGTGGCCAAAGGATTTCAGCTTCAGGATCTGTCCTTCCAGTGAGCATTCAGGGCTGATTTCCTTTAGAATGGATAGGTTTGATCTTCTTGCAGTCCATGGGGCTCTCAAGAGTCTCCTCCAGCATCAATTCAAATTCAAAAGCATCAATTCTTTGGCAATCAGCCTTCTTTATGGTCCAGCTCTCACTTCCATACATCACTACTGGGAAAACCATAGCTTTAAACCACTTCAATAATTGTCTACTGAAGGGTGGTAGAAAAACCTGATGGATAAATAAATCCAGGTTGACTATGTATTTTCTCTAACAGATAAGTGAGCAACTTAACAAGTATTCAAACTATAAAATGACTAAATATAATGAGGACTGAATCACATTATCAGTCATGCTGGCTGCTTCCTCCTTCAGCCCTTGGTGGATTCCCTGCTTGAGATGAGAATGTTTGTAACATGAGCATTATCTGTAGCTCTGCATGCTGCTGCAAGCCATCTCTCTTTTGTGTTGGGTGTTGAAAATACTTGCAAATGTTTAGATCACATGGTTTTCTTTCCATTAACATGGAGAGCGGCCATGACAGGAGTAGCAGCTAGGAGAAGCCCAGATGTTGTGTGACTCAGCCCTGACATCCCTTGGGGTTCTGAAAAAATGATTAAGTTCATTTATGATGTTAGCTGCCTTTGGATTGAAGAGGAAAGATGGGGTATAAATATTTTAGAAAGATCCATAGCAATATTTGCTAACCTTCTGCTATCACAGTATATTACGAAACATTCCAATATATAAATAATAATTTCACTATTTCTTCCAAAGATTATCAAGGCACTATCATAGGTTGGCACCTAATAAAAAGGACTTCATCCCACATGCATGTTATACTCTTAAGAAAACTTCAAGCCATAACTATTAATAGACAGATGTGATGGAAAATTAAGGATATTAGAAATCAGGTGGGTTGCATTGATTTTCATTATTACTTATGCAAAACATACACTTTGCATTTTTTTAAAAAAATGGGTAGGAATACCTGGTTTCCCCATTACAAATGATAATTACTATCTCCTTGGGAAATGGGGATGGAGTTGGACAAAATTAGCGTGGTAGGAAGTCTTTCAGTACGGGGATCAGTCAGTTCGTTTTAAAAATGCAGAATATTTTATATCTTTCTCCCTCTCTCACATTAATAAAGGCTAAGAAAAGTAGTTCTGGCCTAATTGAAAAATACTCATTTGTATGAAGCCGTTGAGGTTACAAAGAAACTGCAAATTCTTAGCCTGGTTTTCCTGCTGATGAGTAAGAACCGTCTGTGTGGCTCTCCCAGAGGTGTCAGTGGAATCTCTATAGTGCCACACAAGGGTTCTTAGCTCAAAGTAAACACACTTTCCACAAACTCAGCTGCTTAATCTGTTTGCAGGTTGAATTATAAAATGGGGTGGATGACTGGGGGTGCTGGGAAGATGCAGTAAGCATTTCCACAGTTTCTCGATAAAAAGGGCATGCTGTTGTTGTCAAAAGACTTTGCCCAGCTGTTTAATTTTGCTACAGGCTCAGAAGGCTGATTTTAGCATTAACTAACCTGGCAGACAGTTTTTCCCTGAGTAGTTAAGCATGTCAAATTGAATTAATTCTTCTCATAAAAGCTCACGTTAGAGTTAGCATGGTTCAGGTTATATCTGCAGGTCCATTACAGCACTCCTGGTTTGGGGAGGATTAGAGCAAAGCTAGAAAATTTTCTCTGAGATAATCCTGGCCTATACTCTATTGTAACAGCAAATTATTTTAACACTAAAGAACAGAAATGGGATACTTATATAAGCTAGTTGCTCAAGTTATCTGCCCAGATTCACAGCTAACTGGATGGAACTTTTCAAAATATTTTGCCCTCTTACATGCTGCAATTTCTCTACTTTGCTTTCCAGAAAATGATTCCCCAAATTAAGTGAAAATCTAAGACAGGCAAATCATGGCTTTAACTAAATTACTCTGGTACAAAGAGAAATGTGTGAGGTCTAGCTATCCTTTATGGCAGCCAACCTGGTCTAGTCTATGGAGAGACTGAAGTCCTTTTCAGGTGTTTGGGGTTATTCTAAAAGGGAGGGGAGAAGGAAGGTGAATGGAAGCTCTGCCTCCAATGTACCCAAGTACGGTGTCCATTGCTTCACTTCAGAGTTCCTACTGATAAACTTTGAGAAGGAAATTGGGACATACTTAGAATTCTCCTCCTGATCAGGATCACAGGGAAGATTCTATGCAGATCCAGCTAAATCCAGTACGTTTCCGAGCACAATTCAAAGTGTGGTGCTGACCTTTAAAGCCCTAAATGGCCTCGGTCCAGTATACCTGAAGGAGCGTCTCCACCCCCATTGTTCAGCCCAGACATTGAGATCCAGTGCCGAGGGCCTTCTGGCGGTTCCCTCACTACAAGAAGCCAAGTTACAGGGAACCAGACAGAGGGCCTTCTCGGTAGTGGCACCGGCCCTGTGGAATGCCCTCCCACCAGATGTCAAAAAGAAGAACAACTACCAGACTTTTAGAAGACATCTGAAGGCAGCCCTGTCTAGGGAAGTTTTTATGTTTAACAGACCACTGTATTTTAACACTTTGTTGGAAGCCGCCCAGAGTGGCTGGGGAAACCCAGCCAGATGGGCGGGGTATATTATTATTATTATTGCACTTGGAATATATTCCCTCTCAATATGGGGAGGTCTGAAGGGGAGCCAGCATGTGTGGGGATGAGTGCCACACCAGTGCTTTAAGATAGGGCCAAAAATGGACTGGGAGCGCTGAAACTGGTAACAACTGGATGGAAATGTGCAGTCCGGGTAATATTCTTGCAGCTATATTTAAAAGTGTACAGAAAGAACATTCCAAACCAACGTTCCCAAACCAAGGCGCATTTGCTAGGAAGAAAGGAGAGGGCCTCACATCTATGAAAACGTGTACATGATTGCACTGCGTGAAACATAGCAGTTTAAGTGAACCGAGGAAACTGTTTCACAACAGCTGCTTAAAATAATTGAAAAATAAATAATATCACAATGCAACATGAATTCACAAAAAAAGGTCTTTGTTTTCGCTGTTCCAAAATGAGCCAATATTCAGCTGACTATCACTGGGAATTAACTGATATCTAAATGACTGTCATGGCATAATTGTATCATTATATAATAGCATTTTTGTCAGCTCAGTCTGTGCAACAGGAGAGATAGATGATGTTTGACCTCTTGGTTGCTATACTAAGAAGAAAATTGCTGCCTTTACAGGTTTGGCAGCTGACAGTCTGTCTCTAAGGTGGGGCATGTGGTAAGTAAGAATTTGCTGGTAATAATTGCAGCTTCTCTTTGGCGTAACAGGAACCTGAGATGCTGCTCTGGAGTTCAACTTAGCTGCTCCAGGATATGTGTCAAAACATACAATGTGTGAAACAGTCCAGTTCTTATATAGAATTATTGTGTAACTTTTCAGTTAATTATGTATTTCCTTCCTAACAAGCTGCTGTTTGAAACAAAGATCTGGGGGGTAAATGTTGCTCTTTCACTGGCAGGGAATCAAACAATGGGTTTCCAAGAGGAGTTCTAGACCTTCGGAGCAGAATGGTTTCCTGGTACAGTGACGCTCACAAAATATGACTGCAGGGGCCTTGCTGGTTGCCAGGATTCCTTTGGGGGGAAAGCAGGAATTCTTGGTGGCTACACAATGAAGATCACAGCACAGCAATGCATATACTTAGGGAGAACTCCTTTCACCTCTGGAAGGGGCTGGGGAAGATTGTCAATAGCATACCCAGGGTACTCAGCAGATATGCTCAGTAGAAAATTGGGAGTGCAAGGGCAGGGTTCACTGGCTATTTTTTAAAAAATATTTATGCCATCCATTATTCTATTTAGAAATACAGCCATTTATCATAACTTAAATGCAGTAAAACAGACAGAACACATAATAATTACACAGCAGCATAAGAAGCTGCTTTATACAGACTAAATATCAGTTTTGTTTACACTGATTGTCAGTGGCTATCCAGGATTTCCTAGACAGCATCTTAAAAAGCAGAGACATCACCTTGCCAACAAAGGTCCGTATAGTTAAAGCCATGGTTTTCCCAGTAGTGATGTATGGAAGTGAGAGCTGGACCATAAAGAAGGCTGATCGCTGAAGAATTGATGCTTTTGAATTATGGTGCTGGAGGAGACTCTTGAGAGTCCCATGGACTGCAAGAAGATCAAACATATCCATTCTGAAGGAAATCAGCCCTGAGCGCTCACTGGAAGGGCAGATCGTGAAGCTGAGGCTCCAATACTTTGGCCACCTCATGAGAAGAGAAGACTCCCTGGAAAAGACCCTGATGTTGGGAAAGATGGAGGGCACAAGGAGAAGGGGACGGCAGAGGACGAGAGGGTTGGATAGTGTTCTTGGAGCTACCAGCATGAGTTTGACCAAACTGCGGGAGGCAGTGGAAGACAAGAGTGCCTGGCGTGCTCTGGTCCATGGGGTCACAAAGAGTCGGACACGACTAAACAACGACTAAACAACTAAACAACAACAACATCCAGGATTTCAGGACCAAGGCTCTCCCAGCCCTACCTGGAGATGCCAACAATTGAACCCGGGACCCTTTTGCGTGCCAAACAGATGAGCTACCACAGAGCTACAGCAAATGAAAACAGGCACAAATTAAAAATGACTGGGTGGATAAAACTATTTTAGCTTGGCAACAAAAGGATCACAATGTGACTGCCAGGTGGGTCTCTGTAGGGAGGGTCACCCCGGAGTTGGCAGGGGGTGGGCATTGCAGAGAAAGCCCCTTGTCGTGGTACCTGACAAATGGCACCTGAAGAAGGGTCTCAGCAGGTTAATGCACAAGCATGTTGATAAGGGAAGACGTCGTTTTTCAGTTATCTGGGTCCCAAGTCATTTAGGGCTCTAAAGGCGTGTACCAGCACTTGGGGCTGGAAGCCAATAGGTAGTACAGCTCCTTTTAAACTGGTGCATTGTGCCTAAATCCTTGGCAAGAAAACTACTGCCAACTATTGAGTTTCGCACAATGTCAGGCATTTTTCAGACAGATCAAAATTAGGGCTGCCATATGTACAAATTTTATCGGGATTTCAAAGGTGGAAATGATGTCCAGGGGGGATTTCCGGCAGGCAGCAGTTTGTCCTGACATTAGGCAAGTCAATCAAAAATTTATGGGTTTTGGGTTTTTTGTGTTTTTTTGGGGGGGGGGAAGCTCAACAACTTTTGGGGTGTCCTGGTTTTTACTTTTTGAAATATGGCAGCCCTAGCAAAATTGAAAACATTGATGTCCTTTTTTCCTTTCTTTTGCAAACTTCCCCCATGATACTGAACAGAAAAGAAATATGCTGAACATGTGTTCAAGGACTGTGATTGATTTGATCTGTACTGCAAAGTAGCCAAGAAAAACCTGGCCTTTTTAATTTTGGATATTCCGGTAAACTGATTTGGGCATGAACTTTTTTCAGCGGGAAAGCACACATCTGAACTTAAAGAAGTATTAACAAACAGCCAGATCTACTCAACTTTAGCCTTCCATGAAGAGAAAGAAAAAGGTGCATTCACTGATTTTCATTTCATCTGGGCCCATGGAAGCTGGCAACTACATGGCAGAACAACATGAGATATGCTGTGCCTGGAAGCTGCTGGAAAGCATGAGCCTTTTCCACCATTAATCATCATGCTTCACCTGACCTGCCTCTAGACGTGTGCAGGACATGAGAAATGTGCCATTCTCTCTAAACTGGTACTGTGTAAGATTGAGAAGGGAACACTGTGCGACCAACAGAAAAAGCAATGCAAAGAGGTATTATTATTAATGCATGGAGGGTGGCGGAGCCAAGCAATGGGGACATGGCAAAGAGCAAAGTGCATTCCCATTCTCCTTCTCATTGTATGAAGAGAAGAATAACTGAATAGGGCGGACATGTTACAGTCAAATATATGAACTACCGAAATGGGAAACTGAAATGCTCCAGGCATTTCAGCAGCATACACAAAGTTGCTTCAAATGTTACAGGGCTGGATCCAGATCCTCTAAGCAGGAACATCCCTTGAATGCAGTTCTGCTCAGGGGATGTTCCCTCTGTGTGTGTGTGTGTGTGTGTGTGTGTTGGGTTTTTTTTGGGGGGGAGGGGGCAGATTCCGACTCCCCATGCAACCCCGGCACTACCTCTGACACTGTTCTGGAGGGCTGGGCAATCCTCCTACAACACCCTGGGAAATGGTGCTGGGAGCTGCATGGGTTGGGAGGAACTGGTAAAAGTCACCCCTCCCCATCTTCCCTACTGGTAGGATGCCTTTTGTGAAGAAAAAGACGTCTGCAAACGGAAGGACCCTTTCCATCCATCCAGTCTTGATCCAACAGACATGTGAATATAGACATGAGTCTATAACGTGTGAAGCAAGCATGAACCTGTGGCCCTCTAGTTGCTGTTGGACTACAATTTCCATCACCCCGATCATTGGCCATATTGACTTGGGTTGAAGATCACTGGAGTCCAACAACATCTGGATAGTCACAAGTTCTGTCCCAAGGCAAATCTAAAAAAATGTAGTATAAACACCAACAACTGGGAAACACTGGCCTGCGAGCGCTCCTGTTGGAGAACAGCCTTTACCAAAGGTGTCATGGGCTTTGAAGACACTTGAACTCAGGACGTAAGGGAGAAATGTGCTAAGAGGAAGGCACGCTTGGCAAATCCACACCATGATCAACTCCCACCCAGAAACCAATGTCCCCACTGTGGAAGGACATGTGGATCGAGAATTGGCCTCCAGAGTCACTTATGGACTCATTGTCAAAACCGTGTTTATGGAAGACAATCTTACTTGGCTATGAGTGATTGCCAAAGAAGAAGACCTCTGTTATAGAAGATAAATAAATAGACAAGATTCCTACCTCTTCTTCAGACGTTATAACTAAGCTAAGCTGACAAATAAAAACCCTACAGTTTTGTTGCTGGATATAACAATGAATAGCTCTGCTATTAAGTCTGAATAAATATTCAGGTAAGAATCGGCCCACTAACTTTAAAAGGGATTTCTGTATGTCTTCTAACTTGAATCTCTTTGTGTCACAGGAAGAGAGGCCCATTTAGTTGACAAACGCCGTTTTTCAAAAAGAAATACAATGTACTTACTTTTGAAGTTTCTCACTGGCCTCGTGTGAAGCCTCTAAAGCTTGCTGAAACTTCAGTTCTGCATTTGCTCTCTCTTCCGCTGCTTGCTGAAGATGGGTCGTCAGCTCCTCATTTTGAAGCAGCAACATCGACACAACATCCTCTCTGTTTTTCAGAGCTTTTTCATAAGTTATGAGAGTGGCGTTGAACTGATCCTTAAGGTTCACTTCTTGAGACAAAGACTGGTGTAAACTGCAAAAACGAAAAGGTAGGTTTTTTCAGTATGATCAGTGCAGGCTTGGCATGTAAAAAGAGGACTTTTAAAAGGTGGTACAAATATGCCATGGCCAAAATATTTCAATGTAAAATTCAAACAGCAAGAGAAGAAGATCTGAAGCACCCGTGCTAATGGTTCTACAATACTTTAAAAATAAACACAAAACTAAATCAACGTTTGCATAATGATGCATGCATATCATACTACAGTGGTACCTCGAGTTACATATGCTTCAGGTTACATGCGCTTCAGGTTACAGACTCCGCTAACCCAGAAATAATGCTTCAGGTTAAGAACTTTGCTTCAGGATGAGAACAGAAATCACGCTCTGGCGGCGCGGCAGCAGCGGGAGGCCCCATTAGCTTACGTGGTGGTGGTGCTTCAGGTTAAGAACAGTTTCAGGTTAAGTACGGACCTCTGGAACGAATTAAGTACTTAACCCGAGGTACCACTGTATACAGACCACTTGCCTCTTAGCAGTACTATGAAGTAGAGGGAAATGATATGGCCTATTCTCACGAAACAAATAAAAAACCCAGGATTAAATATACTAATGCACTATTGACCAACAGCATAACATTTTGTTACAGCCAACGGCATTACCCAGAAGCTGAAACAGAGGAAGTGTGAATAATTAGCACTTTCCTTCCCTTTCCTTTTCATGATCTTGCATATCCTCCATGTCAAGATACATTAACAGCTTGGGGAACGGATCCATCGAGACCATCCCATTAGCACCAAGACTTCTGCTGGTGCGATGGAAACTACCCTGCTCCTCTCTCCACATGACCCTCCAATTCGGGGATATGTGGGGGGAGGAGAGAGAGGGGACGTTCCACTACAGAAGTGGAAGCCCTTGGGCTAACGTTACAACTCCATTGGACACAACCCTATACGTATATCTTTATTTCTGCAGAAGTGTCTGAGAAGCAGCAGTATGGCTCACACCTCCTCAGTTGCCACTGCTAAGGATCATCCCAAGCCAGCTAGGACTTGAGACTTAATGACTGCAAGAACGTCTAGAGCATCATAGGTTCCCCACCTGTGCTGTAGAACTTGGTGGGCGGGTGGGGCGGGGGAGGAAGGTTAAAAATACTGAGCTCACTACAATCAGTGCAGCTTTCAGCTTGGTGCCCAGGGCGAGCACTCTGCTTGTCCACATCTAAGGCTGGCTTTGGGTGGAGCAAAATCCAGGTGCGCATTCAATGGTCTTTTAGAATCAGTTCATCTGATTGGTTAGACCCCATGGATGACAGTTAGTGGCTGTTAAGAGCAATTAAAATGTGCTACCAAGACTGCAATTCTATGCACACTTATGTGAGAGTAAGTCCCACTGAACTATATTGAACTTGCTTCTCAGTAAACAAGCATAGGAGCACACTGTTGGAAAGTGATGAAACATGCTTAGGATGCACTATTTATCACAGTTTTACCCCATTATTACTACCATCAATCCCACAGTGTGGTATTTATGCAGTTAACCTATGTTTTTCCACATAGCAACCCAGTGAGGTAGACTAGGCTGAGAAACAGTGACTTCAAGGTTACCACTGATATAAATGAATGAGTGGATATCTTTCTTTAATTATTTTTGTTTAAAATAAATATATAATCTGAGCAGCTTTTTAAAATCTTTGCCCTATATTGCTTTTGTAGGGAGCCATTCTCCCCACCATGTGCATATTTGTTTTCTTGCAAACATTGGGTTGGATAGATTGGATGTCACACATTTGAACCATCATGGAAGTAAGAAATGAGGCATAAATTGTGTTTTCCTATTTTGAGATTTGAAAAGTAAGCATTGAATAACAAACAGAACTCTGTGTCAAGAGTGTTGGCACTCCCCTTTCCTTTCTGCAGAAAACACGACCGCATTGCCAGATCATATAGAAATTAAAACCCTCTGCGCATGCATAAGTAAAATATGGCTGATTTAATAGGAATCTAAAAGTTAAAGGTCAGAGTATCGGTATGTCATTACACCTACCACCTGAGGTTGTTTGAAAATGGTGTGAGGTACCTATTCAATTAAATAAGGACATTCTGAAACTATAAATAATGTATAAAGAAATACGAAAAATCCACAGAGCAGAGAGTCTAAAATAAATAAATAAAAACCACTGGAAGAGTAGCAGATAAAATATATTGACTCGCATTTCACACACACACAAAAAGAGACGGGGAAAAAATTAAATACTCAAGCATGCCAAAGGAAAATGTAAAGCTGTAAGGTGAAGACATCACTGTCTTGCTTTTAAGGCACTTAAAGAGTTTCATAAAGAGAAGCCTAGAATTCAGTTCTTCTTCAGTTTATTTTCTGCCGTTCACCTGCAGGTCCCATGGCGGGTTACAAAAATTAAAAATTAAAAAAAGTTAAAACATGTGCATTAATTTATGTCCAAATAAAGATGCATCGGATTGGACCGAACCAAAGGATTCAAGTTACAAGAAAGGAGATTCTGACTAAACACCAGGAAGAACATTCTGACAAAAAGAGCTGTTTGACGGTGGAATGGAATCCCTTGGGAGGTGAAGGACCCTCCTTCCTTGGAGGATTTGAAGCAGATTTTGGGATGGCCAGCTGTCACGGATACTTTAGCTGTGATTACTGCTTTGCAGGAAGCTGGATTAGATGACACTCGCAGAACATCAGAGAACTTGAAGGCCTCTGGCTTATGTTTACTGTACATGAAGAAACATGAAAAGATCATGTTTGAGTTGGCCTCTTTTGCACCCATTCAAATCAATGGACTTCAGTTAGTCATAAAAAGCCTAAACAAAACAAGAAGAGTCAGTGTGGTGCAGTGGTTAGCGTGTTGGACCAGGAGGAACAGGGTTCAAATCCTCACTTGGCCAAAAAGCTCACTGGGTGTTCCTGGGTCAACCACTGCCTCTCAGCTGAACCTACCTCACAGGGTTGTTGTGGGGATTAAATAAGGGGAAGAACCATGTTCACCACCGTGCGCTCCTTGGAGAAAAAGGCAAGCTATAAACGTAATAAACAAACACAATAATGTTCCTTGATTTCAGTGGATCTATTTTAAATATGGCTTAGTGAGATACAACAAAATCCAGATAAAAAGGAAATTAAGAAGAGGAAGGAGAGAATTCTTAGGGGTTGGAAGAATGAAGCAGCTTCAGGAGGCAAGGGAGGGCCGCATCAAATGAAGTCAGGGGCCACATGCATCACCCAGGCTACAGGCTGCTCACCTCTGTCTACCCTGACTTGTGACAGACATAGAAGTATTTCCTAGTCCTACCTAGAGATGCCAGGGATTGATCTTGGGATAATCCAAGGGCAAAGTGTGCGCTCTAGGTAAAGGTAAAGGACCCCTGGACGGTTAAGTCCAATCAAAGGCGACTATGGGGTTGCGGTGCTCATCTTGTTTTCAGGCCGAGGGAGCCAGTGCTTGTCCACAGACAGCTTTCCAGAGCGCACAGAAACGGTGTTTACCATCCTGCTGCAGTGGTACCTATTTATCTACTTGCATTGGCATGCTTTCGAACTGCTAGGTTAGCAGGACCTGGGACAGAGCAACGGGAGCTCACCCCGTCATGGGGATTCGAACCGCCAACCTTCCGATTGGCAAGTCCAAGAGGCTCAGTGGTTTAGACCACAGCACCACCCGCATCCTCCTAAACGCGCTCTTCTACTGAACTATAGTCATTCTTCATGGGGAATAAATCCCTCTTAACACAATCAGACATAAATATAAGTAAACATGCATAAAATTGTGCAGCATGAGAAATTCAAAAGGCCAATTTGCCATGAAGAGTGGGCACATGAGGTGGAAGACAGAGTAACAATCCTAATTTCATGCAGAATGCCAAAACCCCCAGCAAAAGAGCACTCTGCTTCAAAAACATTCTGACAGCATGATGTCACCTTAATATATCTTTTGTGGGGGTTTTTAAAGACACTTGAAGTAGTAACTCCACATTTTCAGCGAAGTGAAGAATTATGCGAAGTGGTCATTCAGTTAAAAGTGACATGTTTCTGATAACAGCAAATCTCTCACTGCTGGAACACAACTGAGGCACTGGAATCACCTCAAAAGCAAGTCCAACTTAATGGCTGTGCTATATGCCATTTACTTTTATTATCATCCCCAGGAAATAGGTTTACCCTGCTTTAAAATTTATACGGCTCATCTTGCAAGCTGCTTTCTAAAAATTAGCTTGAAGGAAATAGTGATTCAGGAGACAGAGCAGAAATCAATTCCAATTCGATATTGATAGCTACCGTGCGATGTAAACTGTGTGTTCTTTCTAATTAAATGTAAACACGCTTGGTTCTAAAGTCCAGCAGTGATGACAACAGCCATTAGAATGGATTGCTTAAGCATTGATCAACCGATTTGTCTGAACCTTTTGTTCATATCATACGTATTCTTGAGCAATCTGCGGCAGGGTTAGTGTCAGTTCCAACTGACTTTAGTTTAGGTCATCTTCAGGTAAAAAAAAAAAACTTGACAGGAATGTTGAGTGCTCAGTAATGCCTAAAGTTATTCATTAACTATGTCCTTCTGATAGCTAATCAATACCATTGCATGGAGCCAAGCACACTGCTCTGAACTGCCCTTCTCCCAAAAGCCAAGTCTTGGTAAATATTTAATGGTAGTAAAGGTGTTTTGGGTTGCTATCAAACTGATTATGTTAAAGAACTCTTAAAAGAAACTTTATCTTCCCCCTCTCTGCAGAATTTGTTCAGCAATTCTATAGCCCTGATGCAAAGTGGTTCGAGGAATGCATTTTAATGCATCTTTTGAGTGGTGGATATTCACCTCTGGTGTGTAAGAAAACAGTTTTGTTATAAAAGAATCAAGAGATCTCTTTTAAAGACCTGTATTTCCTTGCTAAAACGCTATCTAAAGGCAGGGGAAGGGAACCTAGTGCCTTTCAAAAGTTGCTGGACTACAACTGCCATTATTCCTGACCATTGACCATGTTGGCTGAGACTGATGGGAACTGGAGTTCAACACCTGGGGGTGGGGTGTCACAGGTTCCTCAACCCTGTTAGAAAGCAACCCAACCCTCTCGTGCCCCTTTGCGACAAGGAAAGGCTGTATTCCAGTTTCCCAGTTCCATGCCTACTTTGCATATGACGCAAACTGTTTGCTAGTTATGCAGTCAGGTATACTGTATTAGCTGTTTAACTGTCTATCAGCCGCTTCCTGTATGTTCCTGGCAAACATCTCAAAAACGTTGGGGAAGGATCAGAAGCAACTTTTTTTTCAATGTCCATTTGCTCATGCCAGAATTTGCTTACTCTTTTATTCGCTCACAATAGGAGCAGCTTAATGGGGACAGAGGTGTTGCAAACTGCAATGCTGTTGCTCTTGCAATACATATTCTGTACCACGCATATATATTCAAATGCCGTTTTGGAATCTTCTGCAAAAATCACACCACGGGTTTTGTGGTTGGAAGTATTCTTGAGATAACATTACAGTGGTACCTCTGGTTAAGTACTTAATTCATTCTGGAGGTCCGTTCTTAACCTGAAACTGTTCTTAATCTGTTCTTTACCTGTTCTTAACCTTTAGCTAATGGGGCCTCCCACTTCTGCTGCGCCGCCACCGCGCAATTTCTGTTCTCATCCTGAAGCAAAGTTCTTAACCTGAGGTACTATTTCTGGGTTAGCAGAGTCTGTAACCTGAAGCACCTGTAACCTGAAGCATCTGTAACCCAAGGTACCACTGTACAAGGGACATGGAAGAAGACAACATCAAACTATTACAACAGGACTAAAAAAAACCAAAAAGTTGGTCCAAGTTTAGAATCTCCCCCCCCCAGCACAGGGGGGGGGGGGAGTCCTCGTGCAGGGCTTCTGTTGAAGGTCTTCATTAGCTCAATGTCATCCAATATCTGTAGGTCAGTTATGTGGTAGGTGAAGGAGTACTGGCTTTTCCTCTTTCCATTTAGGCTGTTGCCTTGAGTTCTTGGACAGCATTTCTCAATGTAGAATCTAATCCACACCATTCATGGTTTCTATACAGCTCCATCATGCCTTCTTGGAATCATCTCTGTTTAACCTAAAACACCCTATCTGTTTAAATCTGTTTCCTAAAGGTGATCCTCTTACCATTTTAATTGCCTTTCCTGCAACTTTATCAGAGAAATCTGCGTAACTCAATACATTTATGAATGCTTCTGAGGCAAAGTACATCTAAAGTTACACTAGCAAAAGTGCATCCCTATGGGCCTACGGAAGGGAAATGGAGAAAGAGTAGGCAGAGTTTGGCCCATCCGCTGCGAACGGAGAGTTGTCTTGGCAAACTAAAACGATCCTTTTAAGAAGCTCCTATTGCCTATTGTCGTTTCTTGGTCTCAGTTGCTTGCTTCAATCATATTTAGTGTCCTAGAATGAAATAAATATTTCCAGAGAATAACAATGCAGTTATTTTTCTAAGTAGATGTAGCTCCTCTAACCTGCCCCCCCCCAAACAAGCCCTGGTTCCATGTCTAGCTATGACCCCTGGATTGAAAAGATTTTTGGCAGAACCCTTGAGGCAGGGAGGGGTCAGGTGTTCCACCACCAAGTCTAAAAAAGGAGCAGGGAATACAACTGCACATCATAACAGACGCAAGGCTATGCTGCTGATACTATTGTATGGTTTTTGACACTAGCTCCATTCGCTCCCTAAAAATGTATCCCTGTAGAATACATTTTTAGAAAACACAAGATGTGTTTTCTAAAAATGTATTCTATAGGGATAATGGAGGGGTAATAATCAGACACTCTATTAGATATATTTTTTTAAAGTCCCTAAATAATCATTTCATGGAGAGAACTGTGATTCCTCCGTTTAATCAAGAGTTAAAATATGCACAGTAATTCCTTATTTTCATAATATTCCTTTTGACAAAGATAACAGCCATGAAAACAGTTCCCACCTGGCCAAACCCGACATACAGGTTTTGTTGAGGAAAAAAGAAATGCATGACTTAATTATTGAAATGGATCTATTAGAACTGTCCCCCAATCCACCTTGCCTGCCCCACCTACAGATGAACTTCGAATGACCCGCTTTATGCAAAAAAGAATTGTAATAACTTGCAGTAAAAGCTGCTTATAAAGCTCAGGCTGCCAGGAAGACAAAAGCAGAATTCAGAAATGCATGTGATGCCCCTAGAGGAGAAACGTAGGGAAAAAAGTCACCTTTTATCAAGTTTACTTTCATATCGAATAAACAGCTAAACTAATCTGAGCTGTGCTATAAGTTACTTCGTGCTAATTATGTTTGGTTTCATTAGTCCTTGATACTGTCTATTGTTTAAATTGCTTTCATTAAAACAGCAGATGGTGTCAAGAGTAACACAACGAAGAGACATTCCCCTACCCCAGCATTCCTTGAGTAAAAAGGGCAGTATTATAACAAGGGCTCCCTTCCCCCATCAAATAATACTACAATGAAAGTGTGTTCTGAGATTATTATTGTAAAAAAAAAAAAAAAGAATTTTCAAATGATTTAAACTAAAGGATGGTTTTCACTGAGCTTGGGGAGGTTAACTCTGCAGCCATCTCCTTATTTTAACCATCTCGTCCATTTTCAGTATTCTGAGGTATATATCGGTGCTTACAGAACCAAAACAGCAACACTCATGCACAAGAGGAAGGTATCAGCAAGGTTGGGGGAAAGCTGAATATTTAAAATAGAAAAAAATATTTAGGAGGGAAGAAACAAATCTTAAGGGGAAAAACAGCCCTGCTCAATAGCCAATGAAGGGGGGGCAGAAAACTGGGTGGCAAGGGGAATGGAGAATCCAGACAGACTGAAGCACTGAACAGGAGAACTCCATGCTACAACATTTTGTTGCATGTCCCACTTGCAGGACTCTGTTCTGGTTTACATATGGCTGGACTTTGACTTAGATCTTCATTAATGTTGGTAGATTTGGCACTGCCCACTTCTTGACATGTAGGATTCCTTCCCTCAATAAGGGTATAGCTGCAATGTCACGTGCCACATTTATATACAGATTTTCTGCCAAAGCACTCAAAAATGATATGAAAAGGGACAGGGAAAATTAATGGAGGGTGGGTAATCGGCTGAAAACAGCATAATGTCCTGTAGCAACAAAACATCCTAAAGATTGACAAATTCACCATGGTATGGTAAGTTGTGGTGGACTAGAGTTTATTTCATTGGATGGACTCTTGTCACACAGCCCTCCAGATGTTACTAAACTCCAGCAGTCCAGCCACAATGGTCAAAAAGCAGGGATGATGGGAGCTATGATCTGGCAACTTCTAGAGGGTCACAGGTTCCCCATTCCTGGTCCATAATCAATTCATTAGTCTTCAGGTCACCATGATGCTCCAAGTTGTTTTTACATGCTAACATGACTACACATCTGGAAGCTATAATGCTTCACTCTTGGACATGCTTACTAGGGAGTAAACCCCACAGGATACAATGGGCTAGATTGAAGTAACATGGCACATTAGCAGAAGCTAGTGTGTGGTTCCCACTAACATAATGGGGCTCCCCCCCGAAATCTAGTGGTTTGGGAGAACCCCCAAAACAGCACATGGGAAGCTGAGAGGGGGATTGTTCCATCTGGCAAGCAGAAATCCTTGCCACTAATGGATCAAAACAGTGTGGCGTATTTCTCCCAATAGAAATTACAGGTGAAACTCAAAAAACCAGCTGATGACATGGCTCCCCAAATCAACACAGACTGTGGAAACGTCACATTGGACTTCAAGCGTTTGGCATTGTGTGCCTCCCCATTCTTCCTCCAGACTCTGGGTCCTTAGTCTCCAAATGAGATGCAAAAGCTGCTCTCATCAGAAAAGAGATTTGGGGAGCCATGTCATCTGCTGGTGTTGATCCACTGTGCTCCATTAATTCCAGGGTCAACGTAGCTGTCTACCAGGAGATTTTGGAGCACTTCATGCTTCCTTCCACAGACGAGCTTTATGGGGATGCTGATTTCATTTTCCAGTAGGACTTTGGCACCTGCCCACACTGCCAAAAGTACCAAAACCTGGATCAATGCCCATGGGATTACTGTGCTTGATTAGCCAGCAAACCCGCCTGACCTGAACCCCATAGAGAATCTATGGGGCATTGCCAAGAGAAAGATGAGAGACATGAGACCAAGCAATGCAGAAGAGCTGAAGGCTGCTATTGAAGCTTCCTGGTCTTCCATAACACCTCAGCAGTGCCACAGCTGATAGCATCCATGCCACACCGCATTGAGGCAGTAATTGATGCACAAGGGGCCCAAACCAACTACTGAGGACATGTGCATGCTTCTACTTCTCAGAGGTCCAATGTTGCTCTATTTGCAGTCCTTGTTTTACTGATTTCATTTAATATTCTAATTTTCTGAGATTGTTAATTTGGGGTTTTCATCAGCTGTACGCCAGAAACATCACAATTATAACAAATAAAGGCTTGATATATCTCGCTTTGCATGTCATGAGTCTATCTCATATATTAGTTTCACCTTTTAAGTTGAATTACTGAAATAAATGAACTTTTCCACAATATTCTAATTTTTTGAGTTTCACCTGTACTTAGGAATAAACATGTGTAAGATTGCATTCTCAGTCATGATGATTAACAGCAATCTCCAAGTTTAGGGCCAGTGCACTTGAAACCTGATAGGACAAAAAACAGGGGAGGACTGTTCCAAGCTTTGGGATGACAACTCGTTGGCCCCAGTTAAAAACAGAATTCTGGACTAGAGGCATTTTGGCTTGATCCAGCAGGATTCTCTTTGTGCCTTTTTACGACATGACAACTCTGAAAGTTCTTCTTCGTACTTCTGTCGAAATGTGCTCACCAACTAAGCCAAGGAATTAACCCCCACATTTATATTTCAGGGTTCCCTGAGAGCTCCCCCCTTTTTACTGGAGGCAGAAATGTGAGAAAAGGAGTAAGAGCAGTTTAGGCCTGGAATGCTGCATCTTATATAATCCCCTCTCACTGGTCAGGTGAGTCTTTCCCTCTACAGCTGCAATGACCTTTTAATTTATTATTATTATAAACTTCCAAGGGATAGAAGAAAATGTCATTTGGTCTGCATTCTTAAGTGAAGTGATCTAATCCACACCTTCCAGAACAATACATGGTTCAGAATGTCATCATCTTTTGGACTTCACGCTTCTCCAAATGTTGCTACACAGTTCTTGGCTCAAAAGAATACAACAATGTACAAACACACACACATACACACACACACACAGAGATATAAAGCAATCATCAGTATCCAGGTTCTGACTCTAGCTTCCTTGGGCTTGGTCCATTTATGAAAATAGCTGACCAAGTAGCTTTACATCATAGGCTACTTAAAATGAATCTTGGAAGACATCGAAGACCAGGGATGTCTCTGAACCTCAGCCACCCTGGACCACTGTGTCAAGAGGATGGTGTTTTCCCCATGTTCAGGGCTGAGACCTTGGGACTAAAACAACCAATAAAACACAGGGGCTGGCTGTGTATCATGGAGAAGACTTAGAAAAACAAGATCATAAATTGAAAGTTTGCCCCAGTCAAGAGATGGCTCAATCTGGATCCTGGAGAGCAGGTCTGGTAATTGTGAGGCAGGCAGAGAGTTGAGGTAAGATGTTGAGAGGATAGAGCTGTGAGTGTCATGTGGTCTGTCTGCACCCCTTAAGGTAGCCTACTGTCTTCTGGTGCAGTGGAGAGCACTGTTCATGCCACCAGCGCTGAAGTAAGATTCAGCTGGCAGTCGGATTACATTCTGTACTTGGAATGTACCTTTCACCTCAGAGAGCAGAATGTCTTGTGCTGGACCAGGTGAGGACAGTGACTTACCTTCTCAGGCTGCAATCTCATATGCGCTTATCTGGCAATTAAGTCTGACTGAATGTGACTTCTGAGTAGATATGTATATGATCACACTGTTAAGTCCCATTCCCCGCCTGGGTTTCTTTTCGACTCATTTCTACAAACAGACAACACAAAGTCAAGTGAGGAGGGTCTTCTCATATGGATGTAGGATCCACAGTAAAAGGTTATACATGTGATGGGGAGGATGCTCAGTTGAGACACTGTCAGGAGAAAATGGAAGAGTGTGCTTTCGGAAGGAAAGTCAAACCATTGGAGAGTTACAGCGCCAGCTGTGGCTGTAGAGAAGGATACAAGAGAGACATGCCTTGTTGCAGCTGAGGCAGAAGGTGGTGTCGGTTTTGCTGCTACAGATGCACCATGGCGTTTCTTCTCTCTGCGCTCCTCCCAGTGGTCATTCCTTGTCTGGTCACTGCTGTGGATACATGACTTGACTATCTGTCTCCAGGCACTGCAATTGTCTGCAAGGGATTCCCACACAGCAGGGTTAATGTTGCCATCCTTCATGCCATGTTTGCAGGCATCTTTGTAATGCAGAGTTGGTCTGCCAACAGTCCTAGGACTTGAAGCCAGTTCCCTGTACAGCACGTCCTTGTGGATCCTGCCATCTTCCATTCTGTGTACATGACCAAGCCAGCGCAGATGTCACTGGGACTGAAGTGCAAACAAGCTGGGAATGTGGGCTTGGGAGAACACATTTTTGTTTGAGACTCTGTCCTGCCATGTGATGTTCACAGCACATGTGAAAGGCATCAAGGTATTTCTCCTGGCAGGTGTAAGTTGCTCGCTTCCATAAAGCAGCATGCTCAACACCCACAAGTCCAGGATATATATCTTAACATTCCTGTGTTGTGTATAAATTGTCGTCTAACTGGAAAACCTGTTTATTTGCCACTTGGGTAAATACCACAATATGCTAAGACTTCACAGTGATATATTTTAAAGCTAACAACATGTCTTGGAATTAAAGCTCTCAATAATTACTAAATCTTAACAGTATTCCCTATATGACACCTATTGGAATCAATTAACTGCCTGCAAAAAATCCATTTTATCTTACTGGACCAGATAAATACAGTGGTACCTTGGGTTACATACGCTTCAGGTTACATACACTTCATGTTACAGACTCCGCTAACCCAGAAATATTACCTTGGGTTAAGAACTTTGCTTCAGGATGAGAACAGAAATTGTGCTCTGGCAGTGTGGCAGCAGCGGGAGGCCCCATTAGCTAAAGTGGTGCCTTCAGGTTAAGAACAGTTTCAGGTTAAGAACGGACCTCTGGAACGAATTAAGTACTTAACCCAAGGTACCACTGTATATTCTGAAAGAAAAAGAAAAGAATTCTGGTTTACCTGAAGTAAAACGACCTATTGTTTTGCCATTGTTGGGTGAAAGATTAATGACCATCACTAAGGGGACCATCACTTATTAGCTATCAAGCCTAAAAATACATATTTTAATTTTTGTTTTGGGGTGCTATTTGCTCCCTGCCAGTTCAAGTTTTAACATTATTTCATTGGTCACAATATCAGTTTATTTACTCTGCATGTTATCACTGCATGGTTCCCAATGTAAACACTTCCGCTGAATGCAGCATAGCTGTTTGTGTGCTGAAGGTAAACTAATGCTTTGGTATGGAATTGAAGGGGAGGATGTTAGGATCCACTATTCAGGAAGAACTTTCTGGGTCATGACCTTTTCGTAAGCTGCTTGGCCTCTGGGGCATTGTTAAGGGGTGGCCCAGAGGGACAGAACCCCCTGCTCATTTGAATGGGGCCCTAGATTTCCTGCCTTTCACCCCCACTTAAAAATAAATAAATAAAAGTTTGCTTACAGGGTGGCTTTACTTCTGAAGATCTGCCGCAAGTTTGCATCTATGCATATAAATCAGCATATGCAAATTTTATGCAGATTTACACCATGGACCTTTGTCTCAAATCTTTAAGGCACCGAGCAATACCCAAAAAGCTTCTGACACTCTCTGTGTACTCCTGGGAAGGTGAATCTTTAGTACAGGCATGGCTTTTTCAAAGAGGAAACATGTAAAGGGGTAAAGGAAGTAACCCTTGTCAACTCAAGTTTTGTTTTTGGGCTGAAATAAGTCCCCTGTCAAAGCCACACACTTTCTGAGATTGTTAAAAGTTCTGGGATAGACATGGAATCAGCATCGTGTGCTAAAATGGTAAACTATTAAGATCGGTTTACCAAATTTAGATGTAGGGCACACAAGATTACTTTAATGGCGAGATCTGGGATGTGGGAGAAAGAAGGGAGCTAAGATTTTAGAACAAGAGAATATACTATGGAGGAGAAGAATGTCAGCAGCTTGCCTCATCAAGTACTGACAAATGGAATGTGAGAACTGCTCCTTAGATGAAAGGAGGCAGACGGAACAATTCAACTAATGGGATCACATTGAGCTAATGGGATCACTCTGACTTGCTTGGCTTCTGTGGGCATATGTCAAAATGCTAATGTTATTTTAAGGTAGTTTCTTTTATTTGTATATTCACTAGCAGTCGGCCATGACAGGTTTGGAGAATTTCGAGGCAGTTAAAACACATCCACATACTTTAAAAGTTGTAGGACAAAAAAAGCTAACTCCCTGAAAAGAGAAAAAGAGGATGGGGGTAGGGGTGGGTGGGAGTGAAGCAGATGCATGCACACAGAAGCCAGGCCCCTTTCACTAGTTCTCCACTAAAACCCTAGGCTTAAACTCCCCTCAGTCTGAAAAACAACAACAAAAAACCTCCTTTGAGGGTTTGGACTGCTTGAAAAGTGAGCAAACCTGCTGCTGAAAAAACCTTTTTTTAAAAAAAACAACTTTAGCAGGCTGACACGAAGCCTGACCTGAGGTATGCAAGCAAAGCAGCTTGCAAAGCCCACCAAGTACAATGGAGCCAACTTGCTCCTAAAGCACCTTTAGGGTGGCAGCCTTAGCATGCATGCAGAGAGCAGTGTTTTTCCGGTATTCCCATCATGCTGTGCTGGTATTTTTAAGCTCAAGTGATGAGTGCGAGTGGAGAAAAAAGTGTTTCTGGAACTCGACGCCTCTCCGTTCCTGCCCACTTCCTGTACTGTGGGTGCTTCTTAGGATTATAAAAGTCATGAACCACAATTCAATTAAGAAAATGGTTGCATAATACAACTTGGATTTTGCACAACTGTGGCAAGTTTCCCTGTTTCTGATTTATGTAAATAACAGAACCTTCCGACACCAGAATTCCTGGCATTCGTTTAATTAACTCCTTTAAACAACCAATCACTTAAAAACCTTTCTATCTCTTAACAGCACACATGTAGGGGTATCTCCTCAGAAGCAAATCCCACTGAGTTCAATAGGCCTAACTGCCATAATGCAGGATGTATGGTATAAGCATATATGGCTTATACAGATCCTGGATTCTCACCAGCCACTATCATCACTTCCTGGTACGGATGATTCCACACTTTGGCCACCATATTTTGAAGCTGGTTCGCAAGCTATTCAGAGTCACTCGTTTCAAAAATTCTTACACCCAGGACATTTCTCTGTAGGAGGGTTGGCATGAAATCAGCAGGTAAATTGTCCTGATCTTATATACCAAACTGCTACAAACATAGCTAATAAGAAGCCGCAACTGATTATAGTTTCCCAGCCTGCAACACAAAACAGACATACAAGTGAAAAAATGGCATCCAATGTTGTCAGATGCTAATCCTACACTCTCCCCATCACCCCCGTTTCTGTGTACCATCTGCAAGAAGTTGTATGTAGAGCAAATGCTTTCTTCTTTATAATTTTGTAAATCTGGCTACGGTCACTAAAATCCTGTGAAACGTAACATCTTAGAGAGGCCATTCAGTAAAAGCCCGGGGTCACTGAGCTCCGCCCTGGAAACCTAAAGATCTGATAAGATTACTTGTATTATCTACAACATCATTAGCTTTAATACTACTAGTGGTTAAACATAGATAAGCTTTTGAGATACTATTGTTATATTCTATCTTGTAACAGTGGGCAACCTATTGTGACTTCACACTGGTCTGCTTCGAAACACTGCTCTTCTTTCTTACGATTATCCTCTCAAAGAACAGGCTAAAAAGAACTTAAAGAAGCTTTTTCTGGTGCAAGTAAATGAAATACCACATAAAAACCAATATGAGCAAATCTGAGGTTCCTACCCCACAACTTGAAGTTGAAAACAAATTGCCCAACCAGGGGAAACAGGAAAAAACAACCATCTATCATATATACATTAGCAAAGAGACCTGCAGTACCTTAAAGACTAACAAATTTATCGTGGTTTGTGAATTTGTGAATTCGAGTTGACTTCATCAGCTGCATGAAATGTAAGTTGTCAGATATACATGATTAGGGTGAGGGGAGAAAGAAATGTAGAGACGATGACAATTACATCAAAAGTTAAATGCAGCTAAATTTTGTGTACATTCACAAATCAGTGTTGCGGATGATGCAGCATTCCTGCAGTGGTAAAATAATTAATACTAGCAGTAAAATAATGATGTGGCAAAATGCATTAATTGATCACACAACTTAATGTAGCACAAATAATTTATGAGGTACACTAACAAATTTTAAATCTGCTAAACACTTCAAAGTACAGTGGTACCTCAGGTTACAGACACTTCAGGTTACAGATGCTTCAGGTTACAAACTCTGCTAACCCAGAAATAGGACCTCGAGTTAAGAACTTTGCTTCAGGATGAGAACAGAAATCGCACGGTCGTAGCGGGAGGCCCCATTAGCTAAAGTGGTACCTCAGGTTAAGAACAGTTTCAGGTTGAGAATGGACCTCCAGAACGAATTAAGTTCTTAACCCAAGGTACCACTGTACACTGATTGCTACTCAATTGTCAGTGTTAATTAATAAATAAATATTTAAATGTTTTCCTAGTTCAAATGGCAGGAAAATGCAGACCTTATGACCTCTTGGAGTGCTATGTGGTGAGTTCCCACAACACAAGATTATTCTTTAATACCCATTTACAGGAGCCAAATACAATAACTTCTTTATAATTAATTAAATGTGATAATACCAACTATTGGTATATCTGTCGAAACATTTTAATGTCTTGCAGAGGAGGTGGTAAGATTTTCTCTCTAAGGAAAGCCCAAAAGTGCACCAGGCCCTTCCCTGTCTTTTGGAATTGGCATTGAGGGGTAGGAAACCTGTAGCCTTCTAGGTGTCATTGGACTCCAATTTCCACCAGCTCAGAGATTATGCGATATGCAGTCCAACAATACCTGGAGGCTCCCCATCCTGGCATATGAAATGGGAAGGAACTCAAAAGTCAGTCAGTTCAATCAATCCCTAGCTGTGAAGAAGGAAGAACCTTTCATATTTCCACCCAGCCCTAAATCCACTCAAGTGCCTTACAGTGCAGTCCTATTCATATCTATTTAGAGGTCCCACCAATTTCAATGAAACTTACTCTCAGGTCTGCAGCCTAAGACTCACCAAGGATTTTGGCAGTTTTAGGGGAGGATTCACGAGATGAAGCGGTGCTCAACCCAGGCACGGAAAAATTCAGTTTTGGGTCCCAGCACAGGGTGGAGGACAAGCATTCACAAGAGAGAATCAGTGGGTAGAGGAAGAGTTACAAACCCTCCTGCCAATTCACTCTTGTTAGTGTGACCTCCCATCTCTCCATTAGCATTACAAAAGAAGCACAGGGTTTGGAACCCCACGTTCCTCTTAGAAATTCCTCTTAGAATTTCGAGTTCTGCCCTAACCAATCTCACTAACAGAAAAACATTTAAAACCCGACAGGAATAAAAACACCTTCCTGTCTGCATTGCTCAGAGGAGGACTAAAAGTCTTCTACCCTTCACTGTTACTCCCCACCCCTTCCCCCAGTCACAGAACATCTAAATGTGTATTTTGCGCTGAAATATGTATTAAATTAGGGATTTAGTACAAGAACACTGATAAAAGAACAGAACATAGGATTGGCAGGACCAAGACCTAACCGGTTTTTTTTTGTATAGCCAGAACACCACCAAAAACTAAAATGCACAAAAGGACATCACAAGTGGATACTGACTTAAAAAACAAACAAAACCAAAACCCTAAGCAACACGCTTGGCAATTCCTTCCTTTTTCTTTATCTCATTTAAATTGTGTGATATCAAGTTGCACTGGGTTAGGTTCTTTCATATGAAGTGAATAAATCGAGACATATCACATTGTGTCCCACGGCGCAGAGAAGGTAAACAAAGACCTCTTCTTTATGGCAAAGCAGAAAAAGATAATTCGTTCCCCGCCTTTAGCCTCCCACCCTGTACACATCTGATGGGTCTTTTGTGGAGAAGGCAATTTGAAGCATAAAAATGAGACTGTCAAGCCCAGATACCTTTTCCATTCTGAATGATGGAAAAATCTATGTCACACACACTGCTAGTAAAAATGAGAATTGCTTGCTTGCTGCTGCTGCTGCTGCTGCTGTTGTGTGTGTGTGATTATTGCATCAGGTACAATATTCATTTGTATATTTCATATTCACCCCCAAACTGGTATGAAGAAAAGAAAATAGAATATTAAACAAGGAACTTAATATTAAATGAAATCTGAATAGTTACATGGGCAGGCTTGAAACCTTTCTTAGTTTCTTGAAACCTTTCTTAGTTTCTATGTGTGTACAGAAGTCTGCAGTTGAGTAAGGGAGGGATATAAAAAACACAATTCTATTTAAAATAGTTTCTTTAAAGCAGGTCTTGCTTGGCACATGGAAATGTCAGATCTGCATGTGAAAACAAAAAAATAATAATACGTAAGAGACAACAATAAGATATAATTTTTTTCTTGCTGGTAATAACTGGGGGGGGGGGGGGAATCATAGTGTTTCATCCAGACTTGGCTATACTGAAGAGTAGACCCATTCATTTCAAAGGGGTCTACTGTAGGTATGACTAACAGAATAATCCAACCCCCAACAGAGCTGGGTTGCGCAGAGGCACCTCTCCGCTCAGCTGGCCTCCTGCCAACTCCTGAACATGTGACTGGGCGGCACCTTGGTGGGCTTTACACCACACCAGACAGCTGAAATCCTCAAAATGGGGCATTGGGATCAGGACTGAGGTAGCCCAGGATCTGCTGAATGCTGAGCCAGTCACACTGCTGTTGCACAGTAGAATCAGGCCTGATCCGGACCCAATCGCTGCATCCTGCCCTCCACCTTCTGCTGGGGCTGCCATAAGGGTCTGGGATGCCAGCAGTGGGTGGGGTTTTAGAGTGTACCCTAAGACTGGCTACAACTCATAGTACAACAGGTAATGAAAGGCAATTCAGAAGAAGAAGAAGAAAAGTTTGGATTTGATATCCCGCTTTATCACTACCCTAAGGAGTCTCAAAGAGGCTAACAATCTCCTTTCCCTTCCTCCCCCACAATAAACACTCTGTGAGGTGAATGAGGCTGAGATACTTCAGAGTAGTGTGAATAGCCCAAAGTCACTCAGCAGCTGCATGTGGAGGAGCGGAGAAGCGAACCCAATTCACCAGATTACAAGTCTACTGCTCTTAACCACTACACCACACTGGCTCATTAGGACTTTAGCACAACGCTTTACTTGGCTTCTTCACCATACCAAAACCATTTGTGTTTAGGCACCATATTAAAACTTGACCTCCTCTAGTGGTATTATCAACTTTTCTATATTGATACTGACTCTTCTGCAATCGTACTATTTAACTGGGGATGATTTGACACACTTTATTACGATTGTTTTCCATGTTTTATTTTGCAAGCTGCCTTAGAAATCTTAAGGCTGTAAGGCAGGATAAAAATGGTTCTACAGAAACACATTTCTATCACTTCAAAAAACATAAAACAATACGAAGTCCATGAGTGTCCCAACGGAAGGCTCTTTGATCCAGTGGAACCAAAAAGGGAGGAGAAGGTGATTTTCTCAGATTCACCCTTTCTCCCTCAGCTTTCTGCATCATCTACCATGTTTTCTCAAAGGGTCCTCCAACCCACTTGAGGAAAGTTAACGGGAGGCACAGGGGGGCCGCAGAAGGAAGGGGGAAAAAACTCCCTTCCCATACCCACCAACATAAGCCTCCATTGGACCAAGCAGCCTTCTATCAGCAGAAGGGCACAATTGGATACCACCCTATCTGTTTAACAAATTAAGAAATACCAGGAAACTGTTACTGCCATTATTGGTTCCTGTCATGGCAGTAATTTATAGTTCTACTCCCTCCTTCTCTTATATCCCTCTTATTAGACTGGAGGGCCTGCAGTTAGGGATTGATGTGCATTTTTATTTATATTAAATACACACTAAGCACTTCACAAATAATAAATGATGACGTCCCTGGACATCTCTCTCCTTGCTAATGGGTACTTTTTGCAGACAGTGAAAATGTTACCTGTGAAAGGCAACATGATGGAAGTTTTAGGTGCCCAGGCTTTTTATGTCAGAAGGGCACTGAATCTTCTGAAAAATGTGATTGGATAAATCTTAACATATGACTTGGAGGTCCTTCCAGACCTTTGCTATTTACACTTTTAAAATAAAACCCCCAAACCCTATGATGAAGCGTGTCCTTTCTTCTTCAAGAGAACACTCCCCCCCCCCCCCCGATTTTGGAAAGCCAGTTCCCAGCTACCCTCATACTCACAAGTCTGGTTCGGTTTTCAGTGGTGGCCCTTGAGTTCTGGGAGAGAAAGCAAAGAGACCACATTCTGAGAAAGGAAATTCTGTGATGTTTTAAATGTTTTCCTTTCCCAACTTGAATATTAGGGGCAAATGTTATTAGAGCAGCATTAAAAAGTAAAGGTACCCCTGACCATTAGGTCCAGTCGCGGACGACTCTGGGGTTGCGGCGCTCATCTCGCTTTATTGGCCGAGGGAGCCGGCGTACAGCTTCCGGGTCATGTGGCCAGCATGACTAAGCCACTTCTGGCGAACCAGAGCAGCGCATGGAAACGCCGCTAGAAAGCAGCATCTTCCAGGGAAAAAAGAAGATGGGGTGGGGAGGGGGCCAGTGCAAAGTACGTACCAGTCTAGATTGGGAAAGCAGTGCCAAAATGTCAGTGCAAAGCTCATTTTCCTTAATAAAATGGGAGGGGGCCAGCCAGCATTAAGCACACTTTTAAAGAAGAATAACGAATGCAATCATGTGTAGATTGGCCATTAGAGAGTCAATGATGATTCAAGCAAAGCTGACAGGTGTGTAAAAGCTCAAGCCGCTTGCGACTGGAGACCCCGGGGAAACAGGGACTTAAAGAACTTGGGATTCATTGGATGTTTAATAGTAGAAAATAGAGAAGAGGAAGTGGGCTGAATGAAAGGACTGGGTATGGGAAGGAGTTAGAATTTATGTCCCATAGTGCAGCAGGAAGAGGAAGTGACTTGGCAAATTTTAAGTAAGTGAATACAGGAGGTGCTGAAAGAGACCGAAAGGTGAAAGGAGGAAGCAGGATATATTTGGTTTTCGGTTGTTGTTTTTTACTCTTGGCATCTACTGGTCTGGGAAGGCTCCTGCCTGGACAATTATCAATCAGATAAACTAACCTGTTTATCAAGCCTCTTTTTAAGGGCGTAGATCTGGTCAAAGGTCTTGAATAATGAGGCCACTCACAGGCTGTTTTTTCCCCTTAAAAATAAAATAAAATTTAAGAGCCTCCACCCTGAGTGTTCCCCATAGTTCTACAATATATGCAGTTGGAATGTGAGTATTTCTTTACAGATTTGGGCATAAGGGAGATCCCCTGATCTCAGGTGCTGGAGCCACTAGCTACAAAGGATACAGTGAAACTTTGCAACCTGCAGGGATCCATAAAATTTTAACAGTCCTCTGTCCATGCATACTCTCTCTCTCTCTCTCTCTCTCTCTCTCTCTCTCTCTGTGTGTGTGTGTGTGTGTAAGTGGTACTTTTCTTGCTATAGGAAATGGAAATAAAGTTAGAACTTTAAAATGCACTAATTTTAAACATACCTGTGGCATTTATTGCCCCGGGAAGAAAAGAAATAGATATGATGGTTTGGACCCACAAACCACCGACGGAACTCCACTTCCAAAACGTCCTCCCTGTTGCAGCCCCTTGCACACATGCACACACCCCTTAGGACCCTTGTGAAAGGTGTGGCACATGGTGCAAGCATCTGCAGATGGGGGCGGGGAGTTGGCAGCAGTCATGAAGCCCCTTGAGCAAGGGGAAGTGCCTTCTACTTACAGAATCATAACATTGTACAGTTGAAGGGGACCAAGAGAGTCATCTAGTCCAACCCCCTCCACTTGTGTGATGGCCCTCTGGAACCAACACAATGAAGACCAGGCCCAAGTCTCTTAACCAACTTATAACATATAGGCATGAAACACAGAAACATGACCAAGGATGAAAAATTTTCTTTATCCACCTTTAAGCCTTCTTAAAAAATAAAATAAAGCTATAATATGCTGGCACACCTTTATTTCAAGAAGACTCTTACTTTTGTATACAGTCATATCTTGGTTTTTGAACACTTAGTTCTCAAATGTTTTGACTCCGGCGCAAACCCCAAAGTGACTGTTCCAGTTTGCAAACTATTTTTGGAAGCCGAACATCCAACAGGACTTCCGCGGCTTCCGATTGGATGGAAGAGCTTCCTGCAGCCAATCGGAAGATGCGCTTTGGTTTCTGAACGTTTTGGAAGTCGACTTCTGGAACGGATTCCGTTCCGACTTCCAAGGCACGACTGTACTTTACTTTGGTAAACGTTTTGGTTTTTTATTACATAGGAGAATGAATTTTTCCCAGTACCGACCCAGCCTTTGCACAACACTCGGGTTTTTATGATTTGCATTAATCACCACCTCAGGAATACAGTGGTTAGAAAATTAGAACAGTTTAACTGGCAACATTGTAAGCAACATTGTAACTCCTAACTGTCATGCAAAGTTTTGTTTCAGGAATGATTTTCAGGTATTGAATCAGGCTGAATGGCACCTTGTCCTGAGTCACAACACAAAGAAAGAACTTGCCTGTCTTCATTCCCAGCCAACTTTTTCTTGGCTCATGAGCCTGAGGTAGATTCCTTTCTGTTTTTCTCCACCCCCACTTTTTCCTTCTTTAGATTAAATAGGTTTTTATTATTTTGGGGGGCAACCCCATGGTGTTTTTTAAAAAAGGAATAAAAAGAAGAATCATCAAATAGAAATACAGCAGTCTCTGGATAAAAATATGCTCAAGGAACCATTGTGTGATTATAAGAAATCTTTCCTCATTGAAATGGCTTTGAACTTCCATGCTACAACAGTTGTGAACAACCTCAGGTCGAGGGTTCCTTTACTGGGCCTACCTCCAGTGGAGGTCGGCCTCCTTCCACATCAGTGGGCATCATGAGCCCACTGGCAGGGCTGGTCAGAGGGGAAGCAAGAAAAGGACAAGAGTGCAGAATTGGGGAGGCACTGATCTGGATACTGGGGAAGGGCCAGTTGGGTTTGTAGGGGAGAGGCCGGCCCCAGTGACATCAGATGCCCTGACCAGCACCTTAGAGCTGCCTGACTTGTCTCTTGGCTTGTAACTTTGATACATTTTTTCTTGTCCTATATAGTTTCTCCCTAAAATATCCATCTGATAAACTGAATTCAGGGATATTATTACCCTGACCCTTTTCTCGCTTTTTGTATTCCTAGGAATAATAACACAATAGGGAAAAAAATCACATTTCATTGGACATTGCTTTTTCAGTAATATAAATTACATTACCTGTAATAAATGCGAAGGGTCTGGAGCTCTTCTTCTAGTTCTTTATATTGTTGAACAGCTGCCTCTCTTTCTTGTTGCATAGCCATCAATTTTTCCTACAAAGAGAAAGCCAGTTTAATTTCCCCCCTTCCAAGAGGCCAAAATAACAAAAAAAATTATTTTATACACAAAAGTTGGCATTGTGTTCCATGCAAATGCCTTGAAGAGTTCACTGGGGCTTATTCAGGTAAGTGCCTTTCAGGTAAGTGCCTGCAGGATTCAATCTAGAGGCCTGCTAGATCACACTAAAGGCCTATCCAGTCTAGCTTACTGTTTCCAACAGTGGCCAATTAAATGTACCTGAGAAGCTCACAAACAGGACATGATTGCAATGGCAGTTTCCTGCTGGTGCTCCCAGCAATGGATATGCAGAGGCATACTGCAGAGGTGGCATATAAGCATAATGGCTAGTAGACCACCTTGGATGCATTAGCAGGAATGAGGAATATAAATACAACCAATAAATAGTTGTTAATTGAGCTGTTGTCCTCAACAATTCATTCTAACTATTCTTTTTTTAATATAATCTAGCAAAGAGATCTCAGGAAAAGCTTGGCAGTCAGTGCAAATGTTGTAGCAGAGGTGTCGGATGCTGTAGGCCAGGCATGGTCAAACTTGGCCCTCCAGATGTTTTGGGACTACAACTCCCTAGCTAACAGGGATGATGGGAACTGTGATCAGGGATGATGGGAACTGTAGTCCCAAAACAGCTGGAGGGCCAAGTTTGGCCATGTATGCTGTAGGCTATTAGCAGTCTAGCTCACTGAGTTACAGACTATGTTGCAGTAATCCAGACTCTAGGTTACCATTACATGAACTGTGCCCCAAAGCCAAACAAAACCAATGTAGCTGCTGTAAATTTAATACAATAAGCTCCAAGCTTATTCCACTCAACAACCTGGAAGCCTCATTCTATAACAACCAAAGTGTCCAAACATTTTTCAAAGGCAATCTCGCCTAGAGCATTCTTGTGTCCTGTCTGGCTGTGAAGTATGCAAAAAATGCCATGGCTAAATCATTGTATCTGTGGGTTCATTTTCACACAGCACTCTTTCAGGCATTTACCTTATCAGGCATTTACCTTACCAGATGCAGTATCTCACAATAATTTTGCTAGGATAGCCCTACTGTTAGGTAGAGTGAGCTGTTGCTATAGGCAGCAGGTGAGGACAGAGTTATCTGCCATGCAGCCTGTCTCCCTGTGCCTCAGGTATGGTGGGCCTCTACCTCATCTCCTTGGTTGAAGTATGATTCAGCTACCGGCCTAGTCAGCTTTTCTACAGGGCACCATCTTATCCTTCATCCCCAGACAGCAAAATGTACTGAGCCAGCCTTGCAGCTCTGAAACAACACCATACTAAGCAGAGGATGAGGTAACAATGCACGCCTGGCCAAGGAATTTGCTCTAAAACTCAAGGTGCTTGCTTCCTCTGTTAAAGGTGCACAATGGCATTTACTCTGCTTCCATGAACAGGCAAACAGTTGATTCCTGGAATTAAGCAGTTAAAATTCCATTTGCAGGTTGAGCCATTTATGTGTTGAACCTTTTAGGCTCACAGATATAAAACCACAAAAGAATGTTAGCCAAACCAAGCTATTTTTTATAATTATACTGTACCGTTTGTGAACCAATCTTCTTAAATATTGGGGAAAACATGCCTGAATCAAAGTAGGTGGGTTGTTCCAAGAGGCCAATAATTAACATCCTTGACAATTTTCAGTGTACTGTGAACTGCAATTGAAACGTAGACTGGAAGGAAATGTTTGTAGCAGACACACCCACTCAACAAGAGATTACCAGTTCGATTCTTTAGAGAGGTATCACACCTGATATCCTTTTAGGATAAAGGTCAGGAGATGTAGGTCTGGATTCTCCTTTCACTTAAACCCATACTGGTCTGGTACTACTTCACAAGATTAGCTTCTAGTTTATTGCAACATAAGAGAAGGGAGAATTGACGTAAATGGATTCAAGGCAATCAGTCCCTGAGAAAGAGGGAAAAATAATAATACTAGGCTTGCAGTTAATCTCCTGAGTATAATGTGTAGGATGGGAGCCGAATTCTGGTAAGGCAGAGACAATAGCAAACATTCCAATCTGGGATTTAGGTGCCTGCTACCTGTGACAGAAGCCCAATCCTCACTAAGGTGGTAAACCTGTGTCTTGGTTGTAGCATCTCAGATGGAGAGGGGGACACATACAAATACAAATAAACCAGCATGATAAAAATCCATGCATACAGAAAATTAGATGTTACGAAGCCGGCTTATTCCTGATATCTAGGGCTGTATATTTATTGTTATCATATGGAGCACAATCTTGCGAGCCCCCACTTCCTTTCAGTTTAGCATTTCAATGAGCTGGAGGAGAAGACTATCAATGGTTACTAGCCATGATGGCTATGGTCTACCTCCATAGGTGGAGACAGCAATGCTTCCAAGCACCAGTTGCTGGAAACCACAGAAGGGGAGAGTGCTCTTGTGCTCATGTCCTGCTTCCTGGTTTATCACAGGCCTCTGGTTGGCCACAGAGAGAACAGGATGCTGGATGATATGGGCCATTGACCTGATCCAGCAGGCTATTATTATGTTCTTAAATCTTATCTGGGAAGTTTGCACTGCAATAAAATAGCTGGCTAGCAAATACCATTCTCTCATTTGCCATGTATTTATATGCCAGATTTTTGACCTCCCTTTTTGTCTCGCGTCAATAAAGAGAAAGAGAGACAGAGAAAGGCCCTGCCATTAGTCTTACAAAACTAAAAAAGACAAGACACACAAGAAAGGGGGAGTGAGAGAAAAAGGCAGAAGCGAGAGATCAGTTTATCAAGGCCAAAACAAAGTGATGATGTATAATGATTTATACCCAGTTTCAACCAGGTTGATCTTTCCTGACTGGTGTTCTTGCTTGAATAGCAGTTGATAATTCTTTTGGCCAGTGGCGTGGGGCAAGGTGCTTTCCCCCTGTGCTTCTGTAATTCCAGGGCAACAGGTATATGAGACTACAGGCAAATTCTACATCAACCGAGATATTTTTGGTAATGTCATGGGCAGAGGACACCCATCAAAAGTAATCAACTTAATCAAGTCATGTCCATTGATTTCAGTGGGAATACTTTGAATGTCATTTGGAACTTTGAAATGTGACAGCAATATGCAGTAGTCTACTAAGAAAGATTTTAATGGATATGGTATTTTAGGAAACCTAAAGAACAATGTTGTTTGCCTAGAATTGCAGTGCTGGAAAGAATCTCAAGGATTATCCAGTTCAACCCCTACCACACTAAGACAGGAATCATTATACCTTAAGAAGCTCTGATAACTGTTTATCTAAGGCCTTCTTTAAAAAGCTCATTGACAAGTTTCTATGACTTAAATCCTCCAGTTAGAAACCTTTGTTTAACATTTAATCTAATCTACTGTCATTCTTGTAACACTGTTGCCTCTCCTTGGCAAAACAACAACAACAACAACAACAACAACAACAACTGCTTTCTAATTTGCTTATACTGAAGAAATGAACCTATGCTGCCAATTCTTGTAGTAGACCAGTATGAAGTAAGCAGCACATAAGCGGCACACAAAACACTACCAAACCATTCTACGTTCTAAATCTTATATTAATAATCCAATAATCCTTGTTCTCTCAATTTTTGGATTATTAATATAAGATTTAGAATGTAGAATGGTTTGGTAGTGTTTTGTGTGCCGCTTATGTGCTGCTTACTTCTAGTTTGCTTATGGCAAATGTTTGAAAACTACTTTGTCCCCATAATCTCTTCCCTAGGTCCAGTATTAGGAATGCACCAGATATTATGCAGTTTTGATTTTTGAGCTGAAAATGGAGGTTTTAGAGGGATAGAGGCTACCTGAGCCTCAAGCAACAACAATGGATCCAGAACTACCCCCAAGGTATGTATCTAGTCCATCAGAGGGAGTATAACGCCATCAAGAACAGGCACCCCCCCATCCGTAAGGTCTAGGGAACCAACCACTAACAGTGCCTCAGTCTTATCTGGATTGAGCTTCAGTTTATTGGCTCTCATCCAGGCCATTATCAAGGCAAAACAACGGTCCAGCATATCCGCTGCCACACCTGCAGATGTAAAGAATGCTTCCCCTTCCAGAACTACAATCCCCAGAGTTCCCTGTAGAGAGGGATTGATTGTTGATCCTGGGAATTATAGCTCTGGGAGCGGAATAGGGATCTCTTAAGAGCTCTCAGCACTCTCCCCCCCCCATAACATTTTATTAATTTTCCACAATAACAAAAACAAAGCAAACAACAATAAAAACAAAAACAAAACAGATTGACTCCCCCCTATTCCCTTCCTTGGTTCCATTGTATATCAATGTACTACATGCCCGTTATAAAGTTTTAACCATTTGAGTTACTTATTGTCCAGTCATAATAAAATTACAAGTATTCTCAAAACCTTGCCAATGTATTAACCTGTGTACATTGCTTCTGTATATATGCAATAAAGTCCTTCCATTCTTCCTTAAATTCGTTGTCATCTCTTCCTCTTAATTTCACTGTCAGTTTTGCCACTTCAGCATATACCGTTAATTTAACTTGCCAATCTTCTTCAGCTGGGACACTTTCTTCTTTCCAAGAGCTCTCAGCACTCTTAACAAACTACAGCTCTATGATATGAATGTAGCCTTAGCCCACATTGAATATAACTACTGTTGCATACAATGCATTTTTTAAAATAAAAAAATCCTATTTCTTTTTCGTCCTGTTTAGTGGCAGCATGTCTTTGGCACCACTTTCCCCCTTGGCTTCTTTACTTTATGCTTCCTGAATTAAAAGCACTGGTGATGATGGGCATTCAAGGAATGCACACTGAATAGGGTGTCTGAGAGATAGTGGCATCTCCTAGGACACAGAGAGAGGTTTTGGCCAAAAGCAGAAAATGGAACATCCCAGGGCAAACTAGTAGATTATGCTGTCTTGAAGATGAAAGAAGTGTGCTTTAATGTCAAAGGTAAATACTTTCTCTTTTCAACATTATGATTTTTATTCACAGGATCTGCTTAGGCATTCTTGGGTACAGATACAGTGGTACCTCAGGTTAAGAACTTGATTCTTTCCGGAGGTCTGTTCTTAACCTGAAACTGTTCTTAACCTGAAGCACCACTTTAGCTAATGGGGCCTCCCGCTGCCGCTGTGCTGCCGCTGCACTATTTCTGTTCTCATCCTGAAGCAAAGTTCTTAACCCGAGGTACTATTCCTGGGTTAGTGCAGTCTGTAACCTGAAGCATATGTAACCTGAAGCATATATTTTATATATCTATATCTATATCTATATCTATATCTATATCTATATCTATATCTATATCTATATCTATATCTATATATCTTATCTCCAAACTGTAATGTCTGGTTCAGGAATGAACCATTGCATTCTCATGATTCAGAGTTTTCATATTGCGGGGGGGGGGGGGCAGCGTCTTCTGATACTGCTCAGCTTTGTATTTAACAACTCACCTTGTTGCCATAAGCAACAAGGAATTCCATGCAGCCAAGTGACCGGGCTGGCAGAAGAGGGATGGATCATTCGCTTGCTTCTCTGCCAGCAAACTTGGTTTCTGTGTCAGCCATAAAGGAAGGCCAGACCTGTTGCTCAAAAGGAGAGGGCTCCCCTACAATATTAAGTGCACTCCTATCCATGTCTCTGAAGAAGTAAGTCCTATTGAATTCAGTGGAGCTTACTCTCATGTAAGTGGGGTTAGAAGAGCAGCCTTAAGCAATCAATAATTTTTCCTTGCCACAAATGTTGCTGCTCAAGTAGGAAATATTAATATTCTGATAGAAGTCAATTGTATGCATCTGTTTCCTCTGGATGATACATAATCAAGTCATGCAAATAGCTCATGACTTAGCACTCAGCTTCTTACAAAAGTAACTTCCAAAGCTTGCAGCAAAGACAGGAGCATGGAGAGCACTTGGAAAACCCTCCACTCCCCATTATTATTTTTTGGGCAGCCAGCAATTTAATTATGTTAGGGACATCTTAGATATTAGCTATTGAACATACTAGCCTCCAATTTACCAACGGAAACAAGAGCTCTTTTAGATCAGACCAAGAGCCAACCAGACGAACAACATCCCTGCCATTATTGCTAGTTCTCCATTTGCCACTCTTGCTTTGGCCACCCAGCACAATCATTTGCCAGCAGGAGGCAGCTCTCATGTTATCTATCAGATTATTATAACATGTCACAAAAAGATGCCTAACTCTGTTCCTAGCCATTCTGAAATGGCATGCGGCAACTGTTTTGCACAGCGTTGATTCTGTTAGCTGCCTTGAGCATGCTAATGGAAAGGTGGTGTGTCAAGCAAGGAAATAAATAAACAAATAGGAAGAAAAAGGAGAATTGTGAATTCATAGCAATGCAACATCTAAGGTTGTAAGATCTTGCTCTGTTAAAATAAATGGATGTTTTGCTTCTGTCTTGAGCAGACACATGACGGCTCCCTATTAGAGCAAAAAATCCTTATGATCCCTTAGCAACGATTTTGCCAAATTTACCCCTGCTTTTAACCACTTTTTTGCAATGATCTTGAAAGATGCCAATGAGAGCAAATATCAGCCGCTGCAAACCAAACTACCGTGTGCAAACCCGCAGTCTGTTAAAATCGAACTGTAAACTTTCCCCTACATGCCAATGCCCTTCTGCATTTGGAATCTTTGCCAATACTTTTGTTTTTGTTTGTTCAAAGGATCTCATCTGCTGTCACTGTGACTACCTTACAGTTCAGCTCCTGAACACCTGCTGAAGTGAACCTGTCACGCCAGAAATGTTTTGAAGGTTAGGCAATCTCCATTCAGTGAATGGCAAGCACTTGGGTCCTGTTTCCTCTCTACCTTTCAACATAACGAAAAGACAATTGGATAACTGACTGTACAGAGATATTTGCCAAGCGAAATGTTATTCCAGCAAGTTTAATCAAGTCATTTTGAATAGCAAAGAATGAGCGTATTTCTGGCAAAAACAAAATGAAAGTATTAAACAATTTACCAGATTGAATTGCAATATTGCGAGTCCATGAAAATTATTTCATCATTCTGCCCAGTCAATGAAATGGAAGAATAAATAATCTATAATATAGTCTTTACTTTCTTTGTACCTTAAGTGTGGGACATTACTGATGATTTGTGCAATTTCAATACCCGTACCCAATGAAATACTAGATCAATGGGTACTTAGTATAGTAATGACTGGCTTGAGTCCCATTGATTTCCCCCAATTTGCTGTGCTGAAAGGGGTTTGGATGGGGCAGAGGTGTTCTTCCACCTAACCCTGCCTGATTCTGCCCCTCTCCCCTCTGTTAGTGGGGAAGTCCTGCCCTATTGGAACCATGGAGGGAGGGGGAATCAATTCAGTTCACAATGATAGGTAAACCTACTACTTCACACATGTTGAGACCAAATATGCAAGCCAAGGCACAGCCATCCTACAAAATCTGCACTAATCTGAATTCTGTCGTGCAGTTCTCCAGACAAGTAATATGGTAAAAATAAATAAATACATGTATTACAATAAAATGCATATATTTGTGAAGACAGCATAATAAATGCTTTCTATTAGGCCAAGTTGCTTTGCAAAAAGGTGTATATGTTCATGAGGACTTTTTCATTATTAAAAAAATTACAGACTGATGTGGAAATGTGGAAAACTAAACTTAAGACTGGAAAAATGAGAAAGTGGGAGTAATCAAAATGGACAGATGCATCTAAAGGACATCGATGCACATCAACTGCTATAGCTAGGAACAGAACCTCCATATATAGAAGCAATAAAGGTAAAGGGACCCCTGACTTTTAAGTCCAGTCGCGGACAACTCTGGGGTTGCAGCGCTCATCTGGCTTTACTGGCCAAGGGAGCCTGTGTTTGTCTGCAGACAGCTTCCGGGTCATGTGGCCAGCATGACTAAGACGCTTCTGGTGAATCAGAGCAGGGCATGGAAACGCCATTTACCTTCCTACTGGAGCGGTATACCTATTTATCTACTTGCACTTTAACGTGCTTTTGAATTGCTAGGTGGGCAGGAGCTGGGAACGAGCAACGGGACCTCACCCCGTTGCAGGGATTTGAACCACCGACCTTCCGATCGGCAAGCTCTAGGCTCTGTGGTTTAGACCACAGCGCCATCCGCGTCCCTATAGAAGCAATATACCCCATAAATAAAGAGCATTTTGTCACTGTTTACAATTAAGCTTTAAGGGATGTTTGTTAATTGTTGTGGTATTATCTTTGTTGTTTACTGTCTTAGGCTCTTTGGAGGAATGGTGGGATAGAATAATTTTAAATAAAATACTACCAATGGAGGACCTTGAGGTCTCAAATTTTAGCGGTGCACTGTGCGATGATAAAATGTGGTGCCTCCCGTCTTCCATTCTACATCATTGTTGTGGAGTCCCTGTGGCGTTCCCAAGGCTCTACACCCCATAACCCACCTCTGACACTACTGCTACTTTTTTTTTATCTCTATACATTACTGAATCCATGCAGTGTTTAAAAACAATTAAGGATCCAGCACTTTGACTTGGACTTGGAAGCAGAAGCCAGTGCAGTTTTATAAGAAAGGGCAACATATGGATGATACGCAACCATAACCTGTGCATGAGTAGACCAATTGAAAATCATGGTAGATTCACTGAAATGGATGGGCTTAAGTTGCTTAGCTCCATCCAATGGGCTTATTCTGAGTATAACATAGCTGGATATTACACTGTGCTCTGAATGGCGCTTGGTCAACAATGGCCAAATGGAAGTCTTCAAAGACAGTCCGAGATATAACACATTAAAGCATAGCAGTCTAACTGGTAGTTATCAGGATGTGGACCACAGGAGCTGAGCTTCTCTATCCAGGAGAGGGCCCCCTTCCTGTTGAACTTCCAGCACTTACTTAAGACTTCCTTTCACTGTTTTTTGGGTGGGTTTTTTTCATTGTGGGAGAAGGTACTTCATGCCACAAATGCCATTTGAACACACTAAGAGAGAATTGGATTCAAAAGCACTCCAGTGCTGCAAACCTGATCTTTAAAGTGGAAAACACATAACAGCCACACACCCCAAGGATAGGTGAACCACCAGGATGTAATGTCCAGTGGCGAAAAATAGCTAAAAAGAAAGGAAATTGAAGTGAAAAAATGCTTCCCTCATGCGTTTACACCCAAAATCTCTGAGGTTTTCACATCCCCTTTAGGACTCAGTTGACTAGCCCTTGAGCACCATAGCTGTCAACTTTTCCCTTTTCTTGCGAGGAATCCTATTCAGAATAAGGGAATTTCCCTTAAAAAAGGGAAACATTGACAGCTATGTTGAGCACACAGCTCTTCTGTGTAATGCCAGGATGCAATTAGATCTGACAGTTGTCAGCCACAAAACAGGCCCTGCCAATTGCCTATAAAGCAGCAGTGATTTTATTTATTTATTTATATTTATTTTGTTTTTAGATATGATGTTGCCTGATGTGCTTAGCTTAGGAAGAAAAATTATTCACCTGATCACCAAATCCTGTTAACGACGAGGTTCAAATGTACAAAAGTTGCATCAAGAGGTGGGCACACAGCGACTTCTTTCGGAGGCTGCAACTTCTGTGACTCGTATCGCTTTGGGTTAGATTGCTACGGATTTTGGCTGTTACGCGGAACTCCGCAAATGCTTTTGATCCATTTTATCTTGCAACGTAGCAAAGAAATGTTGCAATAAGAAACACCAACAAAGATCCGAAAATCTTAAGCTCTGGATTACCATATTGTGTTCTCCTGCCATTCAATGCATCAGACAAAGGCCTTGGTGTTCAAAGTAAAAGGAAGGGAGAAAGGAAGGGGGAAGAAAAAGTAAGAAAGAAAGAAACTGGTCACAGAAAGTGCAGAACACAAAGTCAATAATATTCTTCCACATCTTTCCTCTTTTCACAGACTGGATGTTAAAAGAGTTGCAGCAATTAGGCTTTTGTTAATTACCAGCTGTTGAAACAGATGTGTTGACTGTCCTTATTAGCTCACAGCTGGGACAGGAGAACAACTGATGCTCACTAAAACCAACAGGCAGCTGTTTTGCAGTAATTATCTCCTATAAATAATACAGGTGATAAATGCAGTAAAGCTTGGTTGGGGAGTTTCAATAACAAAAGCACAGTTATTACATATATGTTCAATTTAAGTTTCAGATTCTCCCATCCTAAATATTTGTGCTGGCATACCTTCTTGGAAGGTTTATAATGTTACACTGTTGCAGCAGTTAGCATATTGCATTCTACCTAAACATGTATTTGCTGCTCCAGCAGGCCTCAAAATTCTCTCAACGTGGCGGCATGTGTGCATCAACTACAAACTTACAAGGATGGTTTGTTCTAGCTGCTTCTGTGTTGATCCAGAAAAAGTGAGATCCAAAGTAAGAAATATTACCTCTAATACTGAATTTTATTATGCTTGTGCAACAAGATTCAGTTTGAGTTTAACAAAACTCTGATGAAGTGTCCTGAGTGTCTTAAATGTTTGCCTACTCTTGTAGTACATTAACACCCCAGTAAAACATACCACATTACATCCCCTTCCTTTCTGTGGTAAATATATATTCTTCAAATGCCTATAATGGGCTTGCCGTGTCATATTTCTCTTGATTATATTTTACCATGATTTGGAATAGCCTTAAGTTGTATGTGTGTGAGAATTCACAAGTCATACAATATGAAATAAAAGCAATATATTCTAGGGAAATGAGCAAATATGTCTTTTCATCTCAGCACATTTGGTTCAGCGCCATAAACAACCAACTGCTTATTTAACTTACTTATTTTAAGACATATTTTTGACGTATACCAAAAGTGGAAATAATCTGAAATTTCTGACATCAAGTTGATAAATGTTACAACACAGGATACAATTTTCCAAATAAGCAAATGATGGAAATATGTATTTTTTCTACTGCTTAAAATTTTAAAATAACCTCATATCCAGGTAACAGTCAATGCTGAAAATCTGATAAAGTTGACATTCAGACATGAATGCTGTTAAACCTAAAGATGAATGTTATGAATGTAAAAAACAGAGGTGTCCCCACTTTTAGGATATACATACTGATGTGCATGTCAGAATACACCAGCACTTTCCTTAGTTTTCAGTTTTTAACATTATTTGTCTGTTACTAACTTCCACTTTTAGTCTTTTAGTAATGACATTTTGGGTGTTCAATGCATCATTCACATTTCCTTATGTGTGGGATAACAACATGCTTGAAAATAAGTCAGAATATCTGAAATAATATTAACATAGATGATCATGTGGTTGTTTATATATTGATTCTTGACGTTATTCCAAATATTTTGTTATTAAAACTCATTAAGATGCGTTAGAATAAAGAAAGCAATGTAAAATAGAAATTTTGATTCTCTTATGTAAGCAAAGCTGTGCATCACAACCCAACAAAGGACAAGTCTACAGGAATTTAAGTCTATCCACTAATTAGTTCACATTAAAGACAGCATCTTACTGAAAACAAGGATTAAGGCAGGCTGAATATTCACCCTTTCATGTCCTTCCTTCCTTATGTCTTGGGTAGAATCACCATAAAAAGCCTGTTCAGCCAGCTTTTAAGTAGAGAAGCTTGACAATAATCAAGTCTCTGTTCATTAAGAGGGACAATATCAATTAAGAGACATTACAGGGCAAGCAAACAAATAAAAAAGCCAGCCCGAACAGCCCACACAATGCCCATGAAAGTGGATTTCTAACACTGATGTGTTTTAAATTTTATAAATAAAATTTAAAGCAAAGTTCATTAATTTGTATCTCAAAGCCCTGAGTGAAACACATACCCATTCTCAACCTGCAAACACAAAGGAAATGAATTAGCTTAGTGCCTAGAGAATTCAATTTATGAGGTGACCAATAAAGGTAAACAAGAAATATAAGGAACCGTAACTTGATATATTGGGTTGCCTATGCACCATTTCATTGTTAATACGACTTGGGGCAAAAGAAATCCAAAATTTGTAACAAGTTTCAGTTTGAGAGATAATGCCTTTCCCCACAAAGCTACTCCCCCCCCTTCCCAGCATCATCTTTAGAAATTGGTGCTATCTTTAGTTATTTGGTGCTACTTTATGTGAATATGGCAAGAAGACAACTGTAAGGACTTGTAGAATATAAAGCAGGACTCACCAGAATTTGCTATCAATGATGAACTGTACCAAAATAATAGATATAATCTAGAGATAGGTTTGCCTGCTATATTTGTAGCTGAACACAAAACAGAAACTTTCACTAAACTATGTTTGACACTTCTAAGCAAGTCTTCCATAAGACAGCTTAGGAAAAAATAGTAGGGAGAAACCTATTTTATCTACTTCATATAATTGGATTAACTAATCTGTAATACATCTGACAATCCTTTTGAACGTGCAATCTAGGTTGGCAAAGGGTGATCTCACCCTTCCCTGATTCTTCTGACTTTTAGTATTTTTTATTGTTGCGATGCTGAGCCACACTGGAAAGCATATATGCAAAACCAGGGGAGGGCAGTGAGCAATCTGGGAAAAACCACACAGATTGATTCCTTTAGTCCAAAATCTATTTCTGGAAATTGCTGTCATACTCAGTTTCATGCAATGAAAGCAACACAGACTATGCCTACATGCAGAATTTGGACATTTTGGCAGTCTAGCAAAAATATCTAGATGTGCAGCCATATCTTGAGTAACCTATAGCTTGATTTTGGCCACTGATTTAAAGCAACTGATCTTAGCTATATAGCTATTTTAAATTTGCCTCAGCCGAAAGTGGGAAACCCATTTACGCGTTTAAAATATAGGTTAGTTATCCTAAATTCACACATAGCCAGAAGATATTCCATATTCTGTTTTTATGTGTCCTCAAGGACTTCTGGCTTGTCAGACTGCAATGCAAACAAAAATTCTTCAGCATTCAGACAAGAAGAACATGATTTTTTATTTTATTCCCCCAACCATTTCAGATAAGTAATATTTACTAGACTTAGGTGGGAGGAATTGAGACCTAGTTTTATTATATTTCTGCATTGTTTGTAAATGCTGACATGGTATGATGCACACCTACAATACAAAAGTTAATGGGGAAATGAAATAGATTTTAACAGTGATGCATCCGTAATGTTGCCCATATTTATGCCACATGCAAACCACACACACACTTTTTGTCTGTATATTACGTGCTAATGTGCAATTTTAACTTGTGTCAAGTCATGGTCAGAGTACGAGGGCACAGGTGGTTTTTGTAATACACAAAGGCAGAATAGGAACAGAATTCTAATAAAATTCTAAACCGCCACCAGCTGTCTATCACAGTTCCTTCCTGATATATCTCATAAAATACTGGCAAATGTTCCAATCGAGCTACCCAACAAAATTCACCTGGCAACAGTTGCATTGAAACAAAGTTACTGCAGCAACAAGAAACGTCATGGCGTTAATAATTGACATGCAAAGAATGAAACGGTGAGCAAGGGATAAAGAGGACAAAGGAAAGATTTCAGTATAAACTTATCCCAGCCAGTAATCAATCAAATGGAGGTTGAAAAGGGGTTTGGTTAAGTCGCATGCTAAAATGGAAGCAAATTTCAATATTTTATTATTAACTGCCTTTTTATCATGGTTCAAAGAAGGTAGCGGCACTCAAAATGTTGAATTTCATTGGAACATGAAATGAAGAATGTCAGAAGGGAACCCCCACTAATTTCTTTATTTCCTCAACTGCTGTGATCAAGAAAACTCAAGGTAGTGCCAAAACAGTAGCACCAACTGTTTAGTGTTTCTAAGGAAATGAAAAAAAAGTGGTTGAGTCAGAGTTTAAAGGTGAAAGCAGGAATAAGCAGTGGGTTCCTGGGTTTCAATCAATCTATCAAAAGTCACTCCTTTCTGGGAAAGGTGAAATATCCCAGTGACACTGTTTAGATTAATGCGATTTGCATGACTAATCAACAACCTTGGGCGAATTTTGCTGTTGAGTTAACATCCATGACGACTATTGCTGGTAGCATTACAGCCCAGGATTCTTAAGAAGCAAAACTTAACAAAGCCAAGACTGAGCAAAAGAGGAATCACACCAGGTGTGGGATGCTGGTGGTAGCGACTCTTTGTTCGTCTGGTACATAAATACACACAAAAATATTAGTTCCCAGGGTTCCAATTACACTACTCGCCCCCGCTTTGTTAAATAATTGCAAAAGCGTGAGTAAGCGCATCGCGTCAAAGGTAGCTGCACACTTTCCCCTGGAAAAATCAGAACATGAGAATATATAAATGAGAATATTAAAACGAGATTAAATGGATTCGAGGGCTCTACGCTATTATTTGTAAGATCCTAGGCTTGAAGATTCAGCCCCCTAATACAGAGCACATTGGTTACAGCACTCCTCTTACAGCTAACCCCCCACCCAGCGTATCGATTTAAATTATGTCAAGATTATTTATATAGAATGCTCCATGGAACTGGATTCTTTGATTCTGCACGAAAAACTGCTAATTGAAGCACTTTTCAGTCTCTGTTCTCCCCACCTGATAAAATCTGTTCTTTGATTTTTCAAAAACAAACCCTAACAGGCAATGAAGAGGTTGGCCGACTATTAAAAAGGTAAATCTTACAAAAGGAGATTAATAACTCACTGGGTTTTAAATTTAAGCTGGACATATTAAATAGTATAAACCAAGCTCATTTCCTGTTCCTTGCAGGGACCCGCTAATTTTTGCTTTGCTTCCAATCAATATTTTCCTGATAGCTTTACGTGCAGGTAGAATGGATGAATCCATTCGCAACTATTCCCCCCCCCCATGATTAGTAAAAAGTAAGAATCCTGTTCAACATGAGTGTCAGGTTTCTGTTGGGTTTTACTGGTATTTCAGGCTGAAAGACGGACAACACTATCACTTTGATCACAGCAATTTCACCGTACTATTTTTATCATTCACAGAGAAATGTGCTACTAAATAGAGAAGTCATTTAACGTGAACTATTTATCAGTACAGGAAAGCAGTATGCTCAAATTTATTTCCTTATGCAAGCTTTCCCCAAGTCTAGATTTCAAAATTTCATTTTGAAGTGATTATTTCCATGTCTCTTTCACAACCAAGAACACAAGAGAACAATTCCTCACTTTAAATAATAGCATCCTATCACTGGAACTCTCCAGCAAAAGCAGCTAAGCCATTGCCCACTCTGTAGAATTGGTGACACCTCAAGTTGTAAGTCAAATCTTCGAAAAAGATAGAAATATTTCTACAGAATAAATATAAAAGCCCATTCCGAGTCAAGTAAGGAACTTTCAGCATCTTTTAGATTATAAAGCTTGTTCCTTTTAATATATTTACTATACAGTGCCTAGTCGTTGTAACACTGTACAAATAATCATTATAATTAACATTATAGGCCACATATCTAGTATAATTCTAATGTTTAAGCATTGTATAGAATTTTGGTTCTTTTTTTAGTGGGGGGAGGAACCTGTCACTATCACTAATTTGGCACTAATATACAGTACTTGCTAATAACAAGTATTATATGGAACCTCAAACCTACACATATTTATTGATTCTAATGAAATGTACTTCAAAGTAACCATACTGAGGATGTAATTTAGCTCTTCAATGTGATCTTATGCACATTTGCTCTGAAGTAAGTCCCACTGTCTCCATTGGGGCTTAGTATTTGTGTTTTGGATTGCAGTTCTGGAATGATACACTTAGGTTTTGAAACTTGCTGCTGCAAAAAGACTGAAACCATTAGCCAGAGGGAACAGAAAGCCACATTAATGATGTTGTGGGTGGGAGTCAAGAGTATGTGACACAGCTAAATGCAAGCATATAAATGATGATAAATGTACGTTCCATTGATTTCAGTTCCCACACACCCTCGTCAAAATTAACAGGATTTTAAGAAGTTTTTTTGTCAGGTTTGTTCCTTCATTAATTAAATTTAATTAAAGCCTGCTGAGGTTTTTCCTGTAGGCTCTTATGCGCAATGTTTCTTGGCCAAGCTTTCCAGCATGAACACTCTCAAAAGCAGAGATGAAGGACCTGCAGCCTTCCAGATCATGGGTAGGCAAACTAAGGCCCGGGGGCTGGATCCGGCCCAATCGCCTTCTAAATCCTGCCCATGGACAGTCCCGGAATCAGTGTGTTTTTACATGAGTAGAATGTGTCCTTTTATTTAAAATGCATCTCTGGGTTATTTGTGGGGCATGGGAATTCGTTCATCCCCCCCCCCCCCAAAATATATATAGTCCGGCCCCCACAATGTCCAAGGAACAGTGGACGGGCCCGCTGCTGAAAAAGTTTGCTGAGCCCTTTTCCAGATGTTCTCAGACCCCAACTCCCATCAGCCTCAGCCACCATGGCTAGTGATCGGGGTGATGGAAGTTCTAGCTGAATAACATCTGGAGAGTTACGGTGTTCCCCATCCTTCATCTAAAGCAGAAGGTCACAGGCAACAAAACAACCAACCTCATTTTAACTATTTTCCTTTCCTGTGCAGGAGCAGGAGCTTTGGCAAATCCCAAAAGTTCTTCATTTTGCAAGCCCAGCTTGTGTAGTATGAAAGGTGGTGGACTCTCCTTCAGTGGAGGTTTCTCGAGGTTGGCTGACTGATTGCTGGGGATTATTGGGCTGTGATTTCTGCATTGCGGCAGGATGGATTGAGTGACCCGTGGGGGTACCTTCCAATTCTATGAACTCAGAAGCTGAGGCTGCAGAAACCATCTTGGCTGTGAGTTCTGGGCGAGCCAGTGTGGTGTAGTGGTTAAGAGCGGTGGACTCATAATCTGGTGAACCGGGTTCGCGTCCCCGCTCCTCCACATGCAGCTGCTGGGTGACCTTGGGCCAGTCACACTTCTCTGAAGTCTCTCAGTCTCACTCACCTCACAGAGTGTTTGTTGTGGGGGAGAAAGGGAAAGGAGATTGTTAGCCTCTTTGAGTCTCCTTAGGGTAGCGATAAAGCGGGATATCAAATCCAAACTCTTCTTCTTCTTCTACTTCCTGCCTTGCTGGACTCCACCTGCAGAAGCTGAGGCCACTGAGCAGACAAATGGGCTGTGGTATTGTTTAGGGGGCATTGCTGCGGACTTTGGTAATTATGGATATTGGTACATCTGTCTTTTTAGATATGATGATTTATGTGGAAACATTTCAACTTTGTTGTGTACTTTTTGATGTGTTTTATTTATTGTTTATGACTACTTTCGTTATTTGTAATGTTGCACCTTCAGCATGGTTTTAACGATGGAAAAGCTACATGCAAATAAAATGACAATCGATTTTAGGACACATGTGACTGATTAAAAACATTTCCAAAAACAACAAACTATTTCAAGACACCTATTTGAAGCTTTTTCTTTTGAACAGAAAATATATAGTCTTTTAATCTCTCTCATATCATCTGAAAAAACAAACTGTTAAAGGTTAATTCATGAAGTAGGTGCTCTACAGTACAGGATATCTTTCCCTACTGATTAAGGTTTTATGGTTAAGATATAAATACCTGTTTACCATATTTCCCTGTATTTGTTTCCATTTGAGTTATGAGGCATAATATCAGTCCTTTGACTGCTTAATGATCAACAGTCATGAGATATGACCAATCATACATTGCTCTATCTCAAACTCTTCCATTCATTCAAGTGAGCAACTATTCTTTAACAACTCATTTAATCTCCTCATCAGAGTGATAACCATATCGCATTATTAGAGCAGAAGTGGTTCCTGCCAGACGGTAAGGAAACAGATTAAAAAGAAGGCTGTGTTTAATTCGAGACATGCAGGAAATTGGAGTTATTTCCCATGACTTGAATAGAAACATGCAGCGGAAAGGCAAATAAAACTTGAACCAGGGCGGCATGTAGTGTAACCACTTGGCATGTTGGTCAACTGTAAATGTTGAGGAGAACTGTACTATTTCTCTGCTTCTCCACTTTTCTGAGCAGGTGAGAGAATGTGCACTAACTAAGCCACTCTTCACTGCTTGGCAAGATGTTTACTCATAATTACCTGGTAAGTTGGCACTTGTCAACTATATTCACTTGATGAAAACCAGTAACTGAGAAAATACATCCAGGTTCTGATCTAACTAAGCTGTGATTCTCCAGATGTTGATTGGCTACAATTCTATTAATCCCTGACCATTAGCCATGGTGGCAGTTGTGGTACAGCAACATCTGTGGAGGGGTCAGAGGTTAGCTACACGTATTCTTAAATGAAAAGCACAAGAGATATGAACTACACTTAGAAAGGAATAAACAAATGCACAAATATAGTATGGGGGATGCCTAGCTTGATATCAGCACACACGAAAAGGATCTAAGGGTCTTAGTAGACCACGAGCTTAACATGAATCAACTGTGTGATGCAGTAGCAGCAAAAAAAAAAGGGGAGAGGGGGGAAGAGAGCAAATGCTATTCCAGGCTGCATCAACGGAAGTCTAGTGTCCAGATCAAGGGAAGTAATGGGACCCCTTTATTCTGCCTTGCTCAGACTCCATCTGCAGTATTGTGTCTAGTTCTGGGCCCCACAATTTAAGAAGGGTATTGACAAGCTGGAATATGTGCAGAGGAGGGTGGCCAAGATGATAAAGGGTCTGGAAACCAAGCTATGGTGACTTACCATTTTTTATCTGAGGGCCACATTCATCCTTGGCATTCATCTGGGGTCCACATGCCAGTGGTGGGATTGGCCAAAAGTGGGTGTGCTATCTTCTCTCTCTCCCTCACGTTTTTCTATGCATGGAACACAAAGGGCATATATAGGCAGCCCACTCCTTCAGCTGATTGATACAGACCAACTGACATGGGGGCTATCACCCCCTCTCCACCTACCCAGTGATCAATCTGATGACCAGGGAGAAAGCAATGTGGATCCCCATCAGGGCACTCACAGCTCTGTCAGCCGCAGCACTAATTATACAGTACTTTACATTTTCCCTTTTTGCTACAGCTACAAAAATCAGTGGGGTCTTGGGCAGGGGACAGAATTCCTTGGGTGGCTACATTGCCCCCCCCCCCCACTGGGGAGAGGCACTCGTTACAAGCAAATATATACTGATAATATAATGAGATGATACAGGTTGATACTCTTATTTTATATAAATTATTTCAAAAATTATCATGGGTATATGCTTAAAATACACTGAGGATTAATGAGGAAATATTTGGGCATGCCCCAGAAAGCTTATCAGGAAGGGCTGGTCCATATAAGACAATTTCCACCAACAATTTCCCCTTTAGATATTATGGACTACCATTTGCATCAGTCCAGCCAATGGTTGGGGATGATGTGAATTGCAGTCTAAATCATCTGAATGACCCCAGGTTGGGAGCAGGTATCAACTCCATCTTCTCTTTTAGCGACAGTGCCAAAATTTGGAAATTGGGTTGGGAAAGGATTCCCTCAGTTCAGAAAACATAAAGCAATTAGAAACTGAGTGCAAACTGTCCCTGAAGTTTGAGCCTGGCTCTTAATGGCTTTTCCAGGGACTAGCCCTCTCCCCAGCCCAACTTTCAAATTACCAGCTGTACACAAAAGTTCTTTCTTTTCTGAAGCAACAGTATTAGGATAACACCTTCATTAGGACCAGCTAAAATGCCACAAATGCCCAGATTGTAAATAAGATGTTTTTAAAAGCATACGTTGCTGACATTTCAACTATTTGTTGGAAGGAATAAAAAACATTTAGCAAAAGTAAGATCAAAATATTTTGAAACAAGGGTCAAAAGTACGGTTAATGATTAGCTGTGTTAATGGACTGATTTCTGTCTCTCTCTTTTGGATTACAGAGGCAACTCAGCCATCAGGCAGGTCTATCTCCCCTCATTCTTTGGCCACTTCCAGCAGATTGAGAAAAGCTGGAGAGTAAACACAGGTGTTTTAAAACTGGAGCTGCTGTCATGGACAACCACAAACAGCCTTAACTCGACTGTGGCTATGCCTCTTTCCCGCCCTCTCTTTTTAAAAGGAGAGCTTAACAAGAAAATGTCAAATGTTTCACCTTTCAACACCTCAAAATAACTCAGAGCTTAAGGTATTGTCCAGGAAATCTCAAGCAAATAGTTCTTTTTCTAATTTTCTTTTCAAATGTAGCCAACTTCGAATTAGTCATGTATTTTTTGATATTTTTTTTACTAATTAGTTTATTTGGAAGATAAGTTTCTTGGTTTCTTGGAAAGCGCTATAGTTATTAAGCACAAAGAGCATGATCCAGAGAATCAGCCGGCTAATTTACTGGATCCAGTGAAACTACTCGGTGACTTGTTTTTATAAACATCAGCCGCTATGGTCATTCATACCCTTAAGTCGCTCCTTTACGCAAGCTCTGTTTGGAGCTGCCTTTGAAGACAGCTCGGAAACTTCCAAGTGGTTCTCCATGCAGCCTCTGCTTGGAACAGGACAACCCTCTGAAAAGCTGCTCTCCAGAGTAGAGTCCAAAGCAGCGCTAAAAGATGCAGATGGAAAGGGACAGTTGCAGCTCAGTTTGGGCATACACAACCACAATCTATTTAATGACTGCTAAGCGAGATGTTTTGCTTCGAAATGGCAAAAACTGGACCTACTAAAGTAGCAACCATCTCCCATACTGTGCTATGGCCTCAAAAGACACAATGGGTAAATCAAACTATGGAATCTGTATTATTTAGACAAGAGTGACTTACCCCAAAAGCTGCTTGATTTACCCGGAGATTTGGGAAGCAGGTGGCACACTCGTAGACCTGGCTGGGCAACAACTTAAAGGGAAATTCGAGATCCTGCACTGGGATATGACATCTATAGTATGGGCACCAGTGTACTTAAAAGATTTATTGTTAAGAAAACACCCCAACTAGTGTATTAGTGAGTAAAACATGAGAGCTGGCACAGGCAAGAGCAGGCATAGGCAAACTCGGCCCTCCAGACGTTTTGGGACTACAATTCCCATCTTCCCTGACCACCGGTCCTGTTAGCTAGGGATGATGCGAGTTGTAGTCCCAAAACATCTGGAGAGCCGAGTTTGCCTATGCCTGGGCAAGAGCCATTTGCCGCTGCTACCACCTCCTTTGGTGCTGGCCAGCCCCAGCGGTAGGGTTGTGGATGCATGTTGTTTCATTAACCCTGGTGCTGCCAGCCAGGGGGTTGGATTGCCCCTAAGTACATTTTTGGTTGCCTCCATGAGAAATTAGCTCTGCTCCCCACCCCACCTTCCAGGTACTAACCTTTTCTTTTTTACTGATGTTTCATGAGGCAAGCAGCTTTCATTCAGTAATGTTTGTGTAGCCTTTTCTCTGCCCCCCACATTTTTTTAAAAAAAACCTACAATATTCTTTGTATATGTTCACGACAAATGATCAAGGAATAACTGGGATCTGCACAACAGTAACCCTCTATCAATGCAAATACAGTGGTACCTCGTGTTATGGACGGGAGGCCCCTCTGTAACGTGAAATGCCTACAACTCGAAGCGTTCCGATACTTCTGGGTTGCTGCGGGACGTAACGCGAAAAGACGCAACATGAAGCGGACGCAACATGAGGTATGACTGTAACAGCTTATAGGAGGCAGCCTTTTTGTCAGGATTGCAGGGGCAGGAAAAGATTAAACTACTACTTCTAGTCAGCTCCAAGACTGTTACTCAACCCCCATAGCCGTTATTTGAATTTCAAAAACTGTACATTACATGCAAAAATGCAACACATTCACTTCATGTTCAGTTTGGCTCTTTCTGCTTTGGTGTCCACAGGCTGACACGGCAATTCCAGTCTCCAGGCTGGTTCATCTTTGCCTGTATGGGTAGGCAAACTAAGCCCCGTGGGCTGGATCCGGCCCAATCGCCTTCTAAATCCAGCCCACGGACGGTCCGGGAATCAGTGTGTTTTTACATGAGTAGAATGTGTGCTTTTGTTTAAAATGCATCTCTGGGTTATTTGTGGGGCATAGGAATTCGTTCATTCCCCCCCCCCCAAAAAATATAGTCCTGAGGGACACGGCTCACAGCTGAAAAAGTTTGCTAACCCCTCTGTATGCCTTTCATGGGCTACAGATGCCTCACAATATCAGATCCTCCAAGTGTTCTATTTTCCAGGGGCATCCCTGATTTAGTGAAGCTGTCTCAGTTTCTGATTTGATCCTGGAATGTCCCCCTTTTCCTTAGGATGTCCTTATTTTCATTGGAGACATGTTGGGAGGGTATAGAATTATCTGAACCCCGAGCCGTCTGAAGGTAATCTTGTATAGGGAGGGTTTTTTAAAAAAATGTTTTATTATGTTTTTATATATGTTGGTAGCTGCTCAGGGCAACCTAGTAAGGTGTGGGGTATAAATAGCAAAAGTATCATTAAGGAATGGGACATCCCTATTTTCATCAGAGAAATGTTGGAGGGTATGCAGCATTGACCCTGACTGACCTTCATCTACGTTCGATGAAAATAAATAATGCTTCATACATGCCTTCTTGTGATATGGGCAGAATAGGATCAAATCTATGAACTGCACAGAGCTCTACCCTGGCTAAATCCAGATTCCAACTCTGGATCTGTGCAAATGGATTAACCCTGCCTTGCAGCCAGAAACCATTAATCCAAATCACTTGATGCAATCTTGAAACTGCTTGTTCTTTAGTAACCTAATTGCTTTTAATATGTTTGTTCTGGAATAAGTGATTTCTAAACCTGTGGCTTTTAGCATCACACAACTGCCCTTGAACAATGGAATATTCTTTCTCCATTTCCTTCCCACCATCCTTCCAACTCCTAAAGCATCTATTTATTCATTTTAAATTCAAACACAGATTATGTAACGAGTATTTGGTAAACCTGTGAATGTGTTTTCTGAATGTCAGTTTAGCATTATATATATCTATCAAGCTAAATGAAATCAGACCACAATAGTAATGGTTACTAGTAGTAGCAGCAGGTTGTTGCAAAAATAAATTTGTAAGTTAAAAAGTCAAACTAATTTTATTTCTAATAAATAAATCTCATCAAGTTTGCTTGTCTTCCTTATTTATTAATTACACGGAGCATATTAAATTTATGTGACTAATAAATCTGTAGTTTAATGCTGTATATAAGGGAGATATCAAAGTAAGCTATACTCACAAGAGACACAATAAGGCAATAGGTCTACTCAATGACAAAATTGGATATCATCCAATGTGATTTTGTGCATGCTTGAAATAATTTTTTTTTAAGTTTGCATGTCTTTCTTAGAAGTCCTTCATTTTAAAAACAACAAAACCCCCGCTTGAGCTTCTTACAGAAGTAATTCCAAGATGAAATTCCAGTTTGTGAAAAATGTTTTTTCTGGACTCACATCTGCTAAACTGCAGACTAGATTGAAGTCTGGGTTGCAAAGTCTTAAAGTTGTGTAGGTAGGAAGCTACAATGCTCGGACCTAAGTTGCTTCTGCCTCTACTGCAATGTCAACTTTGCCAGGCAAGTTTTTTAAGTACCGAAAGAGAGGAAACATGAAAGCTGATGTCATTTTCCTTTGAACATAAACAAAACCCAGCAAGAGCGTGAATCTATTTTTCTGAAGAAAAACTGAAAAAACAAAACTTTTGAGAGATGTAGACATTCCTCTCCAAGGTCATAGCTAATAAAACATTTGGAAGACGACATGACACAATTTAGGTTTAAAGGTTCACTTAACTTTGTTTTAATGTTTTGAATTTGACAGGCTCACGTGTCAAAAGATGTTTGCATCGTTTTGTGGTCTGACAATTGATCTGCAAGAATAGTTTTTAAGGAGCTTTTTTCTTTTTCTTTTTTTTTGTTTCAGTTAAAATTAAAATCCATGCTGCCTAATCCTTGGAGTCAATCTGTAATTAAGGGGATTTCAAGAGAGACCATGCGCTGAATTAATGATAAAATTTAATATCTGTTTAATACTCTAACAAAAGAATGAAAACCAGGCAATACACAAAACACCATCACTTCAGTATTTGGTGTAAATTCGCACCAATACTTTCTCTAGGAATAATCAGATACATGATGCTTAAGAACACACATTTTTTGTGACTGAACGTCTATTCAGTTTACAGCTAAGGCACTGATCCTATGTACATTCAGGACACTTCCAGATCCTTAGTCTTTGACACGGTGATCATATGATGCAAAGGAGAACAGGGCTTTCAAGGTTCTTTAGAAAGAGAAATTTCAGCAGGTGCCATTTGCCATGAAGGTGTGAGGAAAGCAGCATCCACCAACGTTTCTTCTCCCTCAGACCTCTTAGGTTGGGAGTGTTGTTCACCTGGAAGTGGCATGCTGCTCCTCTGCACGTACCTGGCAGTTCAGATATTCCCCCCCCCCCACTATTCTGTTTCTGTGTTTTCTGTAGTCTGACAACAGTGCAAAGGATGTAAAAAAATACCCACCCACGTTACAAATTTATGAAAGTTCCTTCATAGTGTTGTTCGAGGAACCATGGCCTTTCAGAAGCCATTGGACTACTACTCCCACAATCTCTAGCCATTGGCCATGTTGGGTGGGGCTAATGCAGGCACAGGCAAACTCGGCCCTCCAGATGTTTTGGGACTACAACTCCCATCATCCCTAGCTAACAGGACCAGTGGTCAAGGATGATGGGAATTGTAGTGTCAAAACATCTAGAGGGCCGAGTTTGCCTATGGCTGGGCTAATGGGAGTTAAACAACATCTTCAAGTATCTCAAGGGCTGTCACACAGAAGATGGAGCAAGCTTGTTTTCTCCTGCTGTGGAGGGGTAGGTCTCGAACCAATGGCTTTGAGCGACAAGAAAGGAGAGTCCGACTAAACATCAGGAAGAACTTTTTAACAGGAAGACCTGTTCAACAGTGGAGCTATCTCCCTTGGGAGGTTGTGGACTCTTCTTCCTTGGAGGTTTTTAAGCAGGAGTCAGATGGCCATCTGTCATGGATGCTTTCATGGAGGTTCCGGCATTGCAGGAGGTTAAATTAGGTGACTCTTCCAACTCTATGATTCTATGATCTGGAGGGGCAGATTCCTCATCCCTAACTGTACAGGTAATATTTTGTATGCTGTGGGATCCTATTGGTAATCTCACTTCCAAAGTACCACCCACAGTATGTAGTTGCCTTGTATTTGGACTATTTGCCCATAAAGTCCAAGGTTGTCTACTTGGATAGGCAGCAGCTTACTTCTGCATTACCAGACACTTGATCCTTTTGACTGGAGATGCTTAGGAATTCAATCTGCCACTCATCTACGTTACCTATCTATAATAAGATAAAACATGCTGTAAGAGTAACCCCCCCAAAACCCTGTAGCACACATACCTACAAAAGCAGGGGGGGGGGGGCGAAGGATGTGCAATAACAGCATTTTAGCCCAAACTTGCTTGCTGCCATTTGAGCAAAAATATTCATATCTATATATTTTTTAAATAACTGCATTCTTTGACTGAGTGAACTGGACCTGACTATACACAGGTCTATTCACATATCTGTCTATATACCATTTTGGACTTCATATATTTACAGCCTAATCCACATTTATATTAGACTGAGGTCTTTGAATTTAACACCTTTTCTTCATATGGATGCCTTTGCGTATTTAAAATCCAAATACATCAGGTTACTGGTTTGTGAACTGAGCTCATCTTAATTGTAAGTTTGGTTCTACAGTGTGAACTGACTAGGTTCATCCCAAGAAGTTATTACTGGCAGATTTTATAGGCAAGTGGTGTTCAGTTAATTCTGCTTTCAAACTGAACTATATTTAGTTTATCTGTAATGTTAACATTCTTCATGCCTTTTCTATTAGCTACATTTACATTTTTCTCCTTAATGGAAGGTAAGATTTTGAAATCACAACACTCCTAAGTGAATATTTAAATCAGTGGAGATTGAACTCTTAACGGGGAATGCCAGGCCATTGTATTTATCGCTATAAGAGAGGAGAAGAACTTCTCTGAGCTTATTGCTTCCTACTGAATAATTCATTTCTGTATAAGTATAATGAAATACTCAAATCAAAGTACATGCCAGGACTGAGCAATCAGGTTCTGCAAGGATGACACATCCTAATATAGTCTCGGCTGAAATCTCCAAGTATTTGTGCTGCTTTAATATCTTCCCCACAGTGGGACTGCGTTCAGCTTGACTTACTTGTGAGTAGTAGTCATGTTTAGTATTTGTGCCTAGCCCTTATGAAGGAACAACATGCAACAAGGAAGGAATTCTATCGCAGCACGCTACACAGCTTATTGGCTTTCCAAATCACAGAGGGAATGTGGGATCTGCATAGTTGATTCATAGTTAAGCCTAATATGTACATGTGAGGATCCATTCTATGCGTGTGTTACAATTGCTTGTCTTGTACACTGAGACAACTAGAGTGACATTTACATTCTATTATACCTTTATCACCCGGTATTGGAGCAATAAGGGACAACCAAGTATTGGGCATAGCAGAATCTGCTGGCAGGTGACAGAAGACTTCAGATAAGGCCAGTGCCAATTTGGACCATAAAGAAGGCTGATCGCCGAAGAATTGATGCTTTTGAATTATGGTGCTGGAGTAGACTCTTGAGAGTCCCATGGACTGCAAGAAGATCAAACCTATCCATTCTGAAGGAAATCAGCCCTGAGTGCTCACTGGAAGGACAGATCCTGAAGCTGAGGCTCCAATACTTTGGCCACCTCATGAGAAGAGAAGACTCCCTGGAAAAGACCCTGATGCTGGGAAAGATGGAGGGCACAAGGAGAAGGGGACGACAGAGGACGAGATGGTTGGACAGTGTTCTCGAAGCTACAAACATGAGTTTGCCCAAGCTGCGGGAGGCAGTGGAAGACAGGAGTGCCTGGCGTGCTCTGGTCCATGGGGTCACGAAGAGTCGGACACGACTAAACGACTAAACAACTAAACAACAACAACAATTTTTACGTTCAATGATAAATCCACAGCTCTTTGTGAAAATGAATCATGGACACCAGATTAAAAACCAGTAAAAGGCACAATATTCTTTAGGTGGTAGAAGAGAGGGGACATGAACATTGCCCTTCCGGCACAATTATGGCTTAGTAAACCATCTGAACCAGAGTTTAGCTGTGTGATCTGCTCATCTCATGATCACAGTAGACCCTGGTTTACAAATTCCTGGAGCAGCACTGGAGCCACTTCCTCACAGTTTCTTCCTACGTGACACCAGTAATGACAATATGATAGAAGCACACGGATGGCGTGAATCACGGTGTGGTTTCTTCCCATGCAAATGATGCCTGGCTCCCAGAGAAGGGGGTGATCACACAGAAAAAACACTCACATGTCACTCTCCTCCTCTACAGTGTTCTGGAGACCATCTTGGCTGTGACTCCAGGAAGAACTGCTCCCTGCCTTGTAGGCCTATTCCCACCTGGCCTGGTGGGGGCAGGACACTGACTGACGCCAGCTACAGAGACTGACGCTACTAAATAGACTATCGGCTCGCGGTATTGTTTGGGGAGATTTGTTCCTCTTATTGATATCATTTTTTGGTATCTTTATTTTCAGCTCTTATTTAATGTGGAATTCTTCAAATTGGCTGTGCACTTTTTGATGTATTTTATTTATTGTTTCGACTACTTTTGTTGTATTTGTAATTATCTATTTCTCCCCCATGCTGTAAGCTGCCTTGAGCATGGTTTTAGCTACGGAAAGGCGGTATACAAATAAAATGATGCATGTAATGGGAAAGCATGGATGAAGCCACATGGAAGCTGCTCACATGCAATGTAGCATTATGTGTTCTGGGTCTGGGAATGGCTTCCTAGAACCTGTAAAGCAAATACTTTCAGGATAGATCCTTAGTTGGCTGCCAGCACTCAGCAGGACAACATAGCAATAAAGTTCTTACAAAAAGCAGCTGCCAGCAACAATGTGCGGGGAAGTATTTATTTCCAACTGTTCCAACACAGTTCAAAGCCACTGGAAATGAAGACTGATCTACACTGCTACTGGCGGGTATGTTTTGTCACAGACACCTGGAGTTGGTTCATATGTAATGTCAAAGTTTGCCATTATGTCTGAATCAGAGGTAGACCAATCTCATGGATGAAACTTTCAAGTATTAGATGGGACAAACTGACCAGTAGGTCTAACCAAGTACCCGTGAATACGCAACAGCAACATCCTACTTCTTGCGGGCTTTCATGACATGGAAGTTATTCTTGCTGAATTTTCACCTACTGTACAGCTAGAAACATTAGAGCCCTGCCAATAATTTATCTAGTGTGGATTGTAAAAGCAATAGATTTCTTCATTTAGTATTGCTCTCACTTCTGGCTCTCATGCCTAATCACACCACCATACACTTATCAATTTCCTTATTGTTTCCTTTTTCCAGTGGGGGGACGGGACCCTAAATTCTGAACCAATGCTTAAATGTTAAAACTATTAAAAAGTTGCAAAAATAAAAATTTACAGATCTCCCTGCATTTGCAGGTGTTATTCTTGTTTTAGAATTCCCGGCTTGGATACTATTATGGTAGGGAGTTTGGTAAAAATAGTTTGCAAAACTATTTTTACAGATACATTTCTGATGTCCTCATTGGTCACAGGACTGCAGTCAAGAAGATCCTTCAGATTAAGAATGAAAGAAAAGCTGAAAAGTGCAAACATGTATTATCTTTTGAGCCAAGGCTAGTTGGCAGCCTTGAGAATGCATTAAGGCCTCCCCTGCTTTTGTCTCATCTCTTGTGGGGAACTCGCTCATGACAAATTTCAAGCCATACAAAAGAAAGAGGCTATATCAGGTAAAGGGGCCCTGGTACTATTTTTTAGAAAACAGACGAGGCTTAGAAATATTTATATATGCTTTGCCCCACCTATGTCTCCTCAGTGTCTATTACAGACCGAAGGTGGAACGGCATTTTCAGATAAGGAGGTCATGCATGGGTCAGAGAAAGACCTTTGCTATTTAGAGCTTCCTAAGGCTTGCTTTTGGGGTGAAGGGTTTACGTAACCAGCGTTTATAAGATTTCACTAGAGCACAAACAACAATGTATCGTTATGCACTCACGGTGAATGGGAAAATCTAATGGAGGCTTATTTTGACACTTGCCCTAAGAAGTACAGTTCACTATTGATACCTTTTTAAAGTGCCCCCCCCCTTAAAGTCCCAGTTATACTGCAGCTAATAACCACACACTATTAAGGCTGAAATCTTTCAAATACTGCAATCCTGTTGTTGTTTAGTCGTGTCCGACTCTTCGTGACCCCATGGACCAGAGCACGTCAGGCATTCCTGTCTTCCACTGCCTCCCGCAGTTTGGTCAAACTCATGTTTGTACTGCAATCTTATACAGTGGTACCTCAGGTTAAGAACTTAATTCATTCTGGAGGTCCATTCTTAACCTGAAACTGTTCTTAACCTGAGGTACCACTTTTGCTAATGGGGCCTCCCGCTGCCGCACGCTTTCTGTTCTCATCCTGAAGCAAAGTTCTTAACCCGAGGTACTATTTCTGGGTTAGCGGAGTCTGTAACCTGAAGTGTCTGTAACCTGATGTGTCTGTAACCCGAGGTACCACTGTACATGCTTGACTAGGTAGACGGAAGCTGCTTTAAATTCAACGGGACATGCTTCTGAGGAGACACAAGATTGTGCTGAAACACAGATCTGTCTTGAGAGTCCCTAGAGGGTCTGTTGTCATTCTATAAAACAATCCCACTTTAAAGGAAAGAGGATATTTAACACTTCATCCGTGTCAATTTATATATGTATTTGACTTACATCCCAGGTTTAGGTTAACATCATGTCCCCCAAAGGAAAAGCCTTTTCATATGATTCCCACCCCCCATAAAATAAATTATATTGCTTGACAACAACTTACATTTCTGGTAGTGTGACATCTCTCTTTTGGCTACAAAATTGGTTACTTACAGAGATGCAGTAGTAAAAGCAAAGTTAAAGAGCTTGGAACGATCTTCTTGTCCCTACCCCACCTTCATTTTTAATTTTAAAATCTGAATGTTCTGTATAGTGTTGGAGAATCCCACACATCTAAAATGTTTGATTCGTGTTTCAAAAACAAACAAACCTGGGGCAGGACTAGAAACCCCCGCCCAAAAAACCTGCTGCTCCTATTCATTTGAAATGTTTTCCCGGACAATAGTATTATTGTGCATATATGAACTAAACAAGCTACATATTAGTAAACGTTTATATTAAACCCCGTCCCTTCAGGCCTCAATGTACACTGGGATTAACTCACCACTTAAATGTAATCTATTTTACTTCTGGAAATATTTTTTCCTTGACCAAATGTCTCCTTCTTTTAACCACAAAGAAAAAGGCTGCTGTGCTCTCAATCCTTTTGTCTTTGGTAACAAGCGAAAGAATACTCTTGCTAATATGTGCTTTCATCTCCAGTGAAACGGACACTTAGGCACACAATTAAAATTACTCATACAAATGAGTCAATAGTACTATTTGTGTAAAGAGAGCCACATATGTAAATATCATCCGAATCAAAATCTCACCGCACAAAGTGGCATGCCACTTCTAAAAAGCGTGTGAGTTTTTCTTTTTGGGAAGCGGGGAAATAGGCAAGAGGCAATTCCACTTGGCTAGTTAGCCCTGTGAAAGATTAGCCCTGTCTAATTCTTCTACTGTTGGCTTTCAGGCAGTATAGAATCTCTGGAAGTTGGGTCACATGAGGCATGTGGCCATTTTCAGACACCTCTATACAGTAGTCATGATATTTGTGCAAAGTGAGATTTCTGATTTTCCATGATCTGCAAGGTACATTTGTCAGATTCAGAGATTGCAACAAGTGATGCTGCTGAAACCTCTGGGTTTCTATGCCGCAAATAATATCAATCACATTAAGAATTGTAAGACGTCATCCTAATCAGTCTGTGTTGTACTATCTACGACAAACCTACAATATTTACTGCACATACCTGCTGTTGCTGGAAACATGGACGAAATAGATGAATCTCAAAGGAAACAATTAGGATAATTATATAAAGGGTAGTGTGGTGGCCCCTACCCTTTGGAACACCATCTTCTTATGTACCAGACAGGTGCCATTTCTATTAGGATTTCAGCACCTACACAAGACCTTCCTTTTCTCAATAAGCCTTTTAAGACCATATTTTATCCCAATCTGTATTTGCACATTTGAAATGGTTTTGATGTATGAACCTGCTCTATGCTACATATGTTTCTACTGTGGATGTTTTCATTGCTGAATCACCTTGAGACATTTCATAGAAAGTGATTCATAAATGGGATTAATTGAGAAATAGATAGCTGTAAAAATGTCTTCAACACAAGTCCACTTTTTAAAAGCCAATCACCATGTTTTAGCTTTACTGAAAAGAATATTTGTGGAGACAAATATTATGTATTGTAAACAGGACAATTTTGCCAAAGAGGAAAACTGTGTATTCCTCTCTGAATGACTCAACTGCCTTGCAGGAATACATTAAAACATTTACAGTGTGAAAATGCATAGGGTGGGTAACAACAACTACTTTGGCACATTAACTTCAAAGTATGAAACGTGACAACTCTGAGCAATGTTACTTCAGTGTCGCAGGCACAAATATTCATTTCTGAATGGAAGTTTAATAGTTTAGCCCTGTGTGACTGGAATGATAAATGCTGGGCTTGGTGCAGATAATTAAACAATAACTAAGTAAAAAGCACCTTGGACATGTGAGGATGAATTAACATTTGATTTCACGTTAGCCTAATTTCCCCCCTCATCTAAGTGCTTTTTGAGCCTTCCCATGACACACAAACAAGGACTGGTTTTATATCTACTGTTTTGTGAAAATTCCACGTATTATGACTATACTTAGCTTCATGAGTTGCCACAAGTCCACTTGTTGATAGAGTCTAGGAATGGGCAAATCTGTTTTCTCTCAGGTTCTCATTTTTCCAATCTTAAGTTGGAGAACCTTTTTTATAAGTCCTCATGAAAATCTACCAGCATTTTATTGTGAATTCATCCTAATATATACATTGTATGCAATTTTGGCTCATATACACAATTTTGCAAAGCAATCTACTATAGCACATTTTTGCACGTGTGTTTTTGTGTGTATTATTTTTCCTAATATATGCATTTAATGCACACGTTACCCAAGTATATGCATTTTTTAACACACTGTTTGGCCGGTGAACTGCACCAGAAAATTTGGAGATGTGCAAATTTCAGAGGATGGCTGCATTTCGGATTAGATATTGCTTTGGAAAGTGTGAATTGGGCAGTTTCGCTTTTAAATAGAATGGGGTTCAGTTTTCTTCTCCATCCCTAACGGGGACAAATGTTTTCACATTTCAGAACTAATCAATATAGGCAACAGAAATGTTGATCCTCAAGCCAACTTAACAAGAAGAAAGGTGGGAAATGAGAACAAGTTTAAAGTAATAAAACAACTGTAGGCTCCAGACAAAGATCTCTCTTTTCTTTTCATTATACATGTTAGGATGATGTAGAAATATATGTCTCATGAGCCCCGCAGTGCTGCTGGGATCAGGTTTGAGAACAGGCTCCGATGGGGGTGGAGAAGGTTGAACAGAAGGTGGCAGCAACTGAACTGGAGTTTGAATTGGAGTATGAAGCCTTGCTGCTCAGAACCAGGCCCCACCTTCACAGATGGGATCAGACCCACCCACTCCAACCAAGTGTACTGCTTGCAACCCTGATATTCGTACAAGGTGAGAGTGTCTTGCATGTGAGCTCACCACACCTTGTCTTGGCAGGAAAACTCGTTGGGACATCTTCCAGGCTTCTGTCCAATTCTGAATCATGACTCCTGCCTGCTGTGAGCCTTTACCATCACTTGCCTGAAGTAAGAGCCTCTGTCTGCATGCATTGGCTTGGTGCAAGGACAACATGGATTTTAAAAAAACATTATTTTAATCTGTTTTCTCCTTTTGGTTCCTAAGAGGGTCTAGCAAGGAAATGCAGTGTCAACATAAGATGCCCTTTCTAAAGCTAAAGCATCATTTCCTCAAATATTCCCACTTTGCTGCCTTTTATCTTTCTCTTCTTTCCTTCTCTCTTCCTCCTCCTCCTTTTTATCTCTTTCTCCCTTTTATCCTTTCTGACAAGACTTCCCCCGCTGAAACTGGAAAGAGGACTCACAAGCTACCCTTTTGCAAACATCAGTATCAACTATGTGGTCACTACTAGGATAGGTCAACAATCTTATTAATACAGCACACACTACCTGAAGCATATCAAACAGACATTCTTTAGAAATATTCATTTTGTACAGTTACCGCTGGGCAAACAGCGACAATTTCCCCCCAAACACTATAGAGCTAGAATACTGCCAGAAGCGAACCGGTGTGAATTGAATGTTAGCTACCATAACACAGCCTGTCAATTTGGAGAATATGTTGTTTTTATTTTGTTGTGCTCATAGGCGCACACACACCACTAAATAATACCATAACAGAAGGGTGCTGTATCTGTGTTTAAAGAAGGGGTTGTTGGCAAACAGCGAAGCTCACTTCTGCCGAAATGTACACAACTGATATATGCAGCACAGAAAGCTGGCACCCAGGGCTTACAACCTTAATTTGCCTGCAAGAAGGAATGGAGATTTACCTTCAGAGCACGTTCTTGATTGTTTTCAGCAGTCAGATGTCTCGTGTTGTTTGCAGAAGTCTGGTTCTGCTCTTTCATATGATGAAGCTCCTGCTCCAGCAGTTTGCACTGCAACGAGGGAAGAATCCCATTAAGTGAAGGAGCTGGGACAGATCTTTTCTCCTCCAGCAAGCCAAATGAATTAATGCAAATAAAACATATATTATATTATATTATATTATATTATATTATATTATATTATATTATATTATTATTGAATTGATTTAAACTTCACATTTAAACATGTTGTGATCTAGCATATGAGATAGCACAGATCTTGGTTTATTCATTCTCTCACGGTATAATTACTCACAGACAAAAATGCAAATTCCCATGACTAACACAACATATCTGAAAGATGGCATATAAATTATTGAGAAAAAATAATATTCTAAGTCAGAATGAGAAGCAATTTTGGTATTAAATAGTTACACACACACACACAGAGAGAGAGAGAGAGAGAGAGAGACTTGTCTACATTCTGACTTAGATGATTTTATATACGGGAAAGTAAAGCTGTCATGTAAAATGTTGAATTGGAAGTTACATCCACAATGTTATGCATTGCTTATTAAAAATAATGTGAAACCAAACAGATTATACACTGCACACCCTATCTCATGCCAGTTAAAGATACAGCTATAAACATCATGTGTTTGCATTAATAATTAGAGTTTAGTACTAAGCAGCAGAATTGTTAATTATTTGTGCGACAGGGAGCATGCTTCAAAGAATTAAACAACTAAGACATAGCCCAAGATATTGGATGGGCATCTAACCAACTTTCCAGAAGGTCATGAGGTGCAATTCCTAGTTATCCTGGCTTAAGGGTAAAATGGTGGTTTGGAGGGCAAAATAAAGACAAAAGAATTCAAGACCAAAGAACCATAAGGTGTATAAGGGAGGCTGGAGAACAATCACAAAACATAAAAGGGAACCTCTGAAAGCATGGAGATCTGTAACATAAACACTCTAAAGTCAACTGTATACCAGAAAATGTTAAGAAAAGTAAGAAAATGATAACATTTGCACACTCAGCAGTGTGAAACTTGACAACTGAAAAACACATTTCCTGAAATGTGCCCCAAACTTTGGGAGAATTCATTTTGGAGTGCTAACAGATACAGTGGTATCTCGGGTTACATACGCTTCAGGTTACAGACGCTTCAGGTTACAGACTCTGCTAACCCAGAAATAGTGCTTCAGGTTAAGAACTTTGCTTCAGGATGAGAACAGAAATCGTGCGGCGGCGGCACGGCAGCAGCAGGAGGCCCCATTAGCTAAAGTGGTGCTTCAGGTTAAGAACAGTTTCAGGTTAAGTACGGACCTCCGGAACGGATTAAGTACTTAACCTGAGGTACCACTGTACATGGGGCAAATCCCAACAATGTACCAATGGGCATAACAAAACTTCCTTTTTTTTGTATAGCCCTCACAACCTCCTGTGTGTGTGTGTGTGTGTGTGTGTGGAGGGGAGTAAACAGAAGAGAGGAAAGGTAAGGCTCATTCGCACAAACAAAATACTACAGTTGGATACCACCCATGGGGTATGTTATTACAGAGAGATTTTACATACATATATTGATCTCTGAATAAGCACAAATGTCTTTCTCCAATGAATAACAAAGTTACAATATTAATAAAATTGCAATATAAGCAATTCCTGAAGAGAACAGGTACAGAATGCCAATAAGAAAGAACAGATTTTTGTGGAAAATAAGACATTTTCCATATTGAACTATTTATTCTCATAAGCAACATCCAGATGTGCAGACTGGCTAGAGTCCAATCTACAGTAGCAAATGCTTAGGTCCTACTAAAATCAATGAAATTTAAATATGTTTAAGAGTGAAATGAACTGGAACAATTATAGCTTTCATTTAATATTAGTTTAATGCTCCTCAAGATGTTAACTGGATTGATGCAACTAGAGTGATCAGTAAGAAAACTTGTCTATGCAACTATCTAAAAGATTCAGGTTGATAGGATAGGCATAATTGGAAAACAAAAGTCCTTTAGTTAGCTTGAACCTGGTATCAACATCACCAAGCAGCTTTCCTTATTGTGACAGAAGTATATTATAAACATCTAACATGCATTCTGGAGGAGTTCTGGTGCTGTTTATTTCTTTAGATTAGAAATAGGAAAACCTTGCCTAATCCCAGAAGTAGGATTTGGAAGGTGAATCTCACTTTCTCCCTCACACAATCCAGAGAACAACTAACCTTTGGAGAAAATAAGCTATGCTTTTATATCTCGGCACCAGGATTTCACTAGGCCATAATATTTGAAAGAGAAAGTAGTTGATAGATGTAGAAAATAACGGGTTGCATCCGATTTAGTCATCTGATTCACTTTCCCTCTGTCTTCTCCCCTCCCAATTTTTATGGAGTTTTCCCCAATCCCATGGAGCAGATTTGGGGATAGAGTTGTGGGGTACATGAAGGGAGGAGAGGAGACGAAAGGGAGAGGAAGTTCCACTGCACAAGCAGAAATCCTTGTATGGATGATGCTGTTGGAAACAAGCTCTTGTCTTTGTACTCAGGTTGGGAGCAGACGACATAAAGTAGTGTACATGTACAATAATAATAATAATTTTTATTTATACCCCGCCCTCCCCAGCCAAGACAGGGTGGCTAACACCAGGTATAAAAACAATTGATTAAAACACAACTTAAAAACAAGATTAAAATACAACATTAAAATACAGCCTCATTTCAGACAAACTCAAATCAAAATTTTTTGGGGATGAAAATGTCAAATCTTCACCAAGGCCAACTATCCAGACTGGTCCTACGGGGGCCAGAAAAAAAGCCAGGGAAGTCCCCAAATAGGAGTTCCATCACAGAAGGAGAAAGGAAAGAGGGGGAGGGGATCAAGTTGATTCCAAGTCAAAGGCTAGGTGGAACAACTCTGTATTACAGGCCCTGCAGAAAGAAATCAGATCCTGCAGGGCCCTGGTCTCATGAGGCAGAGCGTTCCACCAGTGTTGAAAAGGCCCTGGCTCTGGTTGAGGCTAATCTGACTTCCTTAGGGCCCGGGACCTCTAGGGTGTTGCTGTTTATGGACCTTAAGGTCCTCCGTGGGGCATACCGGGAGAGGCGGTCCGGTAGGTACGAGGGTCCTAGGCCGTGAAGGAATTTCAGAATTGTAAAATAGTTAAGAGATTGAGTCTGCAGTCCTCCATACGCTCAGGCCCAATTCAGTTCCACGTTGCTTCCTTCCTTCCCCATTCTCTACCTGGGGAGTATTCTGGGGTTGGGCAGGGGAGAGAAGTGGAAGAGCATCTGCTTTGCTTGCAGAATGCCTTGAATTCAATCCGTCATCTCCAGGTAGGTCTAGGAATTTCTGGAGGCTGAAACCCTGGAGACACATTGCCAGTCAGTGTAGACAATATGGAGGAAGATAGAGTAACAGTCTGAGGCAGTTTCCTATGAAGCTTCCTATTGTGTCTATAGGATTCCCATGGCATTGACCACCTTCATCTATTGCCAGCATTCTTCCAGTGGCTTGCATGGAGGGGAGCATGGATTGACCCTCTATTTGGCCCAAGGTCCCATCAAATCTAGTGGGACTCAAGACTAAGCCTGCGCAGTTTGAGGCCAAAGATGAAGGAGACAAGCTATGTTTACTGATAGTGAGATTACTAAACAGGAAGCATTTATTCAGTGTACCGAGCAGCCGATTTCAAAGCTTGTTTTTATCGATGATATTTTGATCCTAGCTTATTTTTTAACTTATTTTAATAGTGTACATCCTCCTTTAAAAAAAGTCAAAAATCAAAACTGAAACTCGGTTGACATGTTGGAATAAAACTCCATGTTCCAGACAAAGGTGGTTTAACAGATTTCAAAACTGTTTTATTATTCTGTTCTTCTCTTTATTTTCTTTTGAAAGATCTGCACATGAGGACAGTTTCCGATCCAAAGATTCCTCAAGGAAAGCAAGCAGTTTTCACTGTGATTTTTAAAAAAAATAAAAAACACACAGTCTCCCCCTTGTCCCAAATTCATCATGATTGCTTGAGAGGCAAATATCTCACCACTTGGATGCTACACAACTCCTTCCTTTGCAGACAAAAATAATATCAAACTCTTCCAGTCAAAACACAAACCAACCTTTGGTGTCAATGTGAGTTATGTACTTTGAGCAGCAGATGTTTGGAAACACTTGTATTTATCTAAATTGATTTTATCCTTTTCTTTTCCATTTAAAAGAATTAGTTTCTTCTTCCACTAAATGATGGTCTAGATAGATTTATTTAATTATGCCATAATTCTGAATTATTATTATTTTTTCATTTTAAAAAACTGTGAAGCCTTTCCTCTACACTTCTGGCAGGCGGTCAACAAGAGTGTTTAACTGATTATTTTTACAATGCCCAGCCGTTTTAAACCTCCTGGATTTCAGAAGAGTGAAAAAAAGAAAGAAAGAAAGAAAAAGAGCTTTGGTAGAGGTCAGACCCCAGGAACATCTGCATTTTTAGGAAAAAAAGTATTTGATTAGGAAAAGAAACATTTAACATTTCAACTTGGGGGGAAAATGCAATGCGGCTCTAACATCTTGCCAATCAGAAGCCATAAAAGGTTTGATTAAACACTACTCGTGTCACTGCTGTAATCCAGTCTGAGCTTGAAGCTGTCATGAACTCAAAGATAACTCTGTATATTTGTCTTGCTCCTAATAAATATCAGTTTATGCATAACAGGAAGAAGAAATGTGGAATGCAAAATTCTGTTAAACCATGTTGGGGTGTGTGTGAGTGATTTCAGATGCAACTCTTGAGGAGCACAAATCCCACTCAATTTAATTTGATTTGCATGAAGGTTACTGGAGCTTATGATCTTATTAGGGCATCTGGCTGAAAACCCAGCCAGATGGGCGGGGTACAAACAATAAATTATTATTATTACTACTACTACTACTACTACTACTACTACTTTTAGGCAAAATGCTACTAAATAAAGTTACCATGGAACAATGAGTACATTAGGAACCAAACTGAAACAAAGAATGCATGCTATTATCATTATTTGCGAAATTTGTATACAGTGGTACCTCGGTTTATATACGCTTCAGGTTACATACGCTTCAGGTTACAGGCTCCGCTAACCCAGAAACAGTGCTTCAGGTTAAGAACTTTGCTTCAGGATGAGAACAGAAATCGTGCTCCGGCGGTGCGGCAGCAGCAGGAGGCCCCATTAGCTAAAGTGGTGCTTCAGGTTAAGTATGGACCTCCGGAACGAATTAAGTACTTAACCTGAGGTACCAGTGTACTGCCCTTCACCCATAGATCTCAAGGTAGTTCACAACATACAACTATCAATCATATCTCCTCTGACATGTCCAATGTTTTTTTGAAAATTAAATTTTGTGACGGCAGTTGGCAGATCTGTTGAGGAAGGGCAGTGGAAGAGCATGTGGTTTGCATGCTGCCAATTTCAAGGTTCAATCCCAGGTAGGGCTGGAAAAACTCCTGGAGAGCTAGTCAGCATGAACCAATGGGATGGGCCTTCAAACATGTCACCAGTATTTGGAGACCTTAGAAGGAACTAGTCCAATCTAAGACACATGGGAGTCATTTCTGATGGGAGAAAAACAAGGACCACCATTTCAGGTTTTCCATAGGTGTCCTGCTTTTGTAAATTACTGGATTAATTTATTACCAGTTGTCCTACAAAGTTCTGCGGACTGGTTCGAGCAGGCATGTACACAACAGTCCCTTATAACCAACACCCAATGACTCTCAGGCAAATGTCTGAGGGAAATGAGCGTCATGCTCACAGAATAAGCCATTCCTATTCAGCAGACTTTTTGTATCAGCTCCGTTGCTTCACCTGGCACAGGCACAGGCAAACTCGGCCCTCCAGACGTTTTGGGACCACAATTCCCATCATCCCTGACCACTGGTCCTGTTAGCTAGGGGTGATGGGAGTTGTAGTCCCAAAACATCTGGAGGGCCGAGTTTGCCTATGCCTGACCTACCAGTTCTAAAGTATAAGATGAGGATGTAATTTTGCATCCAGTGAAATCAAACTGTTGAAAAGCGTATTGGCTAAGAACCGATTGTGCCCTGCATGACTCAAAACGCTCTTTGGTTCACACCACTTGCTCCTCCCAATTTCTGCTGATTTCTGTCCTCTTGTTGCAGCCCCCACCCCCAATTCCATTCAGATGGATCTCCCAACCTTCAGGAGCAGCAATCGTGCGGAGAACAGATAGGAAAGACCCATTCCATCAGCAAATCCAGGCCATTACATTGGAGTCGACAGTGGTCTGGTTCACACATAAGCCGAACTATGGCTTAGTATGAATGAGCAAGCTTGCTAGGACATGGCAAGAATATTGCGGCCACTCTGCTTCTGCCTTGCCCCTGCCACACCACCAGGAGCTAAATTGTGGTTTGGCTTAGCCTTCTGTGCAAACCTGGGCTCACGATTTATCTTGCTCCAAACAAACCATGAGCTATAAATCAAGTTTTGTTTTTGACGTAGTGCTCACGGTTTGTTTGAGAGAGACAAACCACAAGCCCAATTTCACACATAACACTAAACCAAACCATGGCTAGCTTTCTGGTTTGTGGAGGCCGCAGGAGCAGGGCAGGAACAAAGCAGACACAGTTTTGTACCTGTGCACCAGATTTCCTGCTGTGGGTTAAACCACAGAGCCCAGGACTTGCCGATCAGAAGGTCGGCGGTTCAAATCCCCGCGACGGGGTGAGCTCCCGTTGCTCGGTCCCTGCTCCTGCCAACCTAGCAGTTCAAAAGCACGTCAAAATGCAAGTAGATAAATAGGTACCGCTCCGGCGGGAAGGTAAACGGCGTTTCCATGTGCTGCTCTGGTTCGCCAGAAGAGGCATAGTCATGCTGGCCACATGACCCAGAAGCTGTACGCCGGCTCCCTCGGCCAATAAAGCGAGATGAGCATCGCAACCCCAGAGTCGGTCATGACTGGACCTAATGGTCAGGGGTCCCTTTACCTTTTTACATACCGAAGTTCACATATATACCTAAATATACTGAAGTCAGTATTTTTCACTTCCTTACGCTGAATCAATAGTTATGGCACTTTCAAAAGACAGATAATTCTGTGCTATTTCTGGAAAACCACAAGAGTATGAATTGCCACCCTGGAATTTTGGAGCGACAAAAACTACTTGGTTGGAGTAGATAACACATTTGCGCATATTTTCATTTATTCATTTTTATTTTTATTTTAAACTTGTTTCTCCCCCCTGCCCCCGATTTTTCTCTGCCTTCTCTCCTATTTCCAGGAAACTTCTTTCAGCAGAACAAAATTCTAATTGCTTTTTAATCTGGATCAGACATTTGTGTGCGATTCCACACTTGACTTAAAAAATTTAATTTACTCAGCCTGCCGGATTTATTTATTTATTTATTTTTAAATGTGCCTTATATATAAATAAGAGGCTTCTGTTTTACACAGAGGCTCGATTATTCATTCAATTTTCTAATTTCATGCCTCTTATTCCAATAAATTATTTATAAACAAAGCATGTAAGATGATAAATAGTACTCAAGGTAGTAGATTAGTATGCTCAAGCACACTTTACAAACCTGAGATAATGCACCTTTGTCCAGTTGTTCAAACAATAGGCACCCACTGCAGTACAATGGGCTTAAAAAGGTTCAGAGTGCTGATTTGTACACGCCAGAACTATGAACATTCCCAGCAATTCCTATTAGTGCAGCACACATTTCCCGCAAACAACTAGATGAGTACAAGTTGTCGGCTGGTAAAGGATCTCGCTTGACAAAGGCCAAGGTTCTGACGACAGTAGATATAGTGGAATTTGTACAACAAATTATTTTGTGTATGTCTCAGGCATTTGGAAATAAAAAATGGCAATAGTATCATTACTACTATTATTTATTTATATATATATTAATTTACAACAATTGCAACAGCACGAGCTTCAACACCCTCCCTCTGAGGGGGCTGCATTGTTCATATTTGATCTTCACCGCAATTTCAACGTAGTCCCCAAAGAACCCCCGAACAACAAAGATTGCTAGGGAAAGCGAGTGCCCCCAATTGGGCATGATGTGGCCAGATCTTGCATCTTGAGTCAGAAGCCAGCAGAACCTGCAAGTGAGGAGAAGGCAATGTGGGGTGTGTGTGTCTGTTGAACACTTAGGAAGTCATGTGCCCACTCAGGGTGGTGCCCTCGGAATGTGGTGCCCACCAGGTTTTTCTGGACTACAGCTGGTTGTCCAACTTCCCCAATCCCTGTCAGCCTCACGCCACATGGACATGAACTGGTATGAGATGATTAGGAGTTGTAGTACAACAAATGGGAGTCACCAGGCTGACAACCTCAGAACCACATAATTAGGAGCAGGCGCTCTTTTCCTTTGACTCTGGCCCAGCAAGTTGCCTTCCAGACTGAGGAAGACCAGGAAACTGAGGGGTCATGTTAGCCATGGCCATATCGGCAAACGCAGGAAGCATCCTGGAGGCCGTGGTAATGCTGGGGGTTTGCACCACCACAGAACTAATTTTGACAAATATCATCCTGCTTATTTTGGAAAAGTTGGTATGAGACATTACCACTTGAAGAAAAACCAGCACTTCTGTCCTACAGTGAATCTCGATAAACTCTGGACACTTGTTAGTGAGCAGACAAGACTCAACTATGCCAAAAATCAGGCAGGATTAGCTCCAGTTATTGATGTTGTACGCTTGGGTTACTACAAAGTCCTGGGCAAGGGGCAACTGCCCCAAAAGCCTGTAATCGGGAAAGCAAAATTCTTCAGCAGAAAGGAAGAAAAAATCAAAGAAGTTGGTGTGCCTGCGTGTTAGCGGCATAAAGGATTTTTCTATATATCCAGGCTTCAATAAACACAATTTCAGCTGTGTATTCATAAGCTTAAAAATTAATAATAATAATAATAATAATAATAATAATAGTAATAATAATAATAAGGAGCAGGGTGTGATCCATGTTCTATATAAAGAAAAACAAGGTAAGAAGGTGTGAAAAGCACTGGGAGTCAGCAAAGGAGGTATTCCCAGCACAGCAATCAAACAACACCAAGATCCAATCTAGGACCAGGATTATTTTTTGCCAAATGTAGAAACCAAATTAGTTCTAGTGTGGATGGGAAGGGGTCTGCACATTATTTATAAACACTAAATATTATTGATATGATAATATATCCATTGGCAACTCATATGAGCCTATTTTCAGGGTAAACGTTCAGTTTTGGGAATGTCGAATGAATAATAAATAGAGTGTCATAAGAGCACGTGTAACACACCCTTTCTAAAGTCCCAACCCAAATATCTAGGATAAGGGGACAGAGTAGCACGTGTTACATAGCTCAATTGGTTCTGAGCATGGAAAAAGTATACTGCTTTTTGTCGGTTTGCAAGCCCCCTCCACAGAGGGTGGTCCCTCTCACAGTTCTCGGAGCTTGCTTACCGGTAACCTCCTCTGGCTGACATCCAGACAGACCAGGGAGATATTGATAGGCGACATTTTCCCAAGAGTGGGAAAAATGCACAACCCCTCTCTCCTGCTTCCGCAGGGGAAAGAAAATAAGTCAGAAATCTATTTACATGATGTTTATTTCTGACATTACAGCACTAGAGAAAAACACGTCCTTTCATTTCAGTTCTTCTAGCAGGTCAGACAAACTTTCTGAACATGCGCAGTCGGAAGGTTTCAAGTTACACTCTTCACAAAGACTTATCCAGCCTGTGAACGTCCTGGGAAATTCTTCTTTCCCACAGATAGGTGCATCATGTGATGTCAACAATCTGGGTGTCTGCAGCTCTGATGTTTCAATATACTGACATCCTCCCCCATATGAATCATCGTTAGCTGCGGACAAAGCTTGATCCAGAGAAGAAAACAAACAGTTGTTATACATATAACAATCCCCTGTTGTTTCAGTTCCACCCTTGGAACTACCCGCCACTGGTTTCACCAATGTAACTCTCTGGTTGTCTGTTTTCCAAGGAATGAGTGCTTCTGCATTACCTTGGTTAGAGAACGTTGTGTTATGCTTAGCAACTCCCTGTTGTGTCTTTGTCTCCGACTTAGACATACCCTTAACGTGGCTTGAGTTGTCAACAATAGTAATACATGCAACAGCTGAACTAGCAAACTCTTGAGAATACCTCTTGGGTGGTACGCCCTTTGTGATTCTCTCAGACCTGCATATGAGGTGCTGATCATCCTTGCTGACTGGTTCAGTCTCTGGACTTTTTGGAGAACCAGTTCCAATAGTAAACAGTGGTTCATCCTTAACCTGTGAAGATCTAGCTTTTGTGTGTGAACTTTTCTCAATAACTGTGTCAACAGAACTCTCCGAGCTTCACTCCCCCCATCAGCAACAGCCATTTCAGCAAAAGTCCCTTCACTTCCCTGTTGTGGCTCAAAGCTCCTCCCAGCTTTCGATGAGCTCTCAAGAATTTGGCTAGCTTCATCTTGGCTCTCCCCCTTTGGTGCAACCAATTCTCGGTCCTTGCTTCCCACCCCAGCATCACAAACTTTGCGGAGTGACTCCCAAGCGACCCTTGGTTCTTGTGCACCCTTTAGGACTGGCGCAAGATAAGCGTCCACATTTTCCGCCAAAATTCTCAGGACACGCTGCTTCAATTCACTTTGAACTGCAGCCTTCTCCCCCTGTGCTTGTACAGCAACAGGCTGTGGAGTTTGGACTAAGTCCCATAATTGCTCTCCCACCAGCAAGAATTCCATTGCAAATGACCATTCTAGCCAGTTTTGGCTATTCAGTTTCTGAGAGAACAGAGCCATCTTTAATCCCAAGCTGCAGCTTCAGCTACAAGCTGGAAAATCCAAAAGTCTATTGGGCTGTTTACAAGCTGCTTGCACCTGGCAGTCAGCCCAGCTGCCTGGAATTTTCCCTTCCACGAATCTGTAAACAATAAGCCTTTGCTGCAATCCAACAGCTATCAGCAAGCTGCTTTGGAAAGTCCCTTTTCCAACAGTTTGTTTACAACAAGCGTTGCTGAAAAACCCAGCCTTGCTTTCGTTTCTGAGGCTTCTTTTCTCTCTTTTCTCTTTAAGCTAACCAGCTCATAAATTTAGCTCAAAAAGTACTCATGTCTTGTCGCTTAGCAACGGAACTTCTTATCAGCTCTGGAATGTGAAGTATTTGGCCTCTCTCCGCTCTGTTTTATCCAAAACAGAAGCTTTTTTCTCAGTGAACCGAAGACTTATCAATTCGCGTTCACCATCCAGCCATAAATCAGCATCGCAGAGGTCCGTGGAACGTTGCTTATCAGCAAAAAAAGTCTCCCATCCGCCATGCTTCAGCTTGTTGTGGCAACCATCGGGCTCTGCTACCACTTGTTGGTTCGCAAGCCCCCTCCACAGAGGGTGGCCCCTCTCACAGTTCTCGGAGCTTGCTTACCGGTAACCTCCTCTGGCTGACATCCAGACAGACCAGGGAGATATTGATAGGCGACATTTTCCTAAGAGTGGGAAAAATGCACAACCCCTTTCTCCTGCTTCCACAGGGGAAAGAAAATAAGTCAGAAATCTATTTACATGATGTTTATTTCTGACATTACAGCACTAGAGAAAAACACGTCCTTTCAGTTCAGTTCTTCTAGCAGGTCAGACAAACTTTCTGAACATGCGCAGTCGGAAGGTTTCAAGTTACACTCTTCACAAAGACTTATCCAGCCTGTGAACGTCCTGGGAAATTCTTCTTTCCCACAGATAGGTGCATCATGTGATGTCAACAATCTGGGTGTCTGCAGCTCTGATGTTTCAATATACTGACACTTTTCTGTAACTTAGAGCAAACATTTTTTTGTCCAATGATTCCTCAGCAGTGAAATAAAAGAAACTTCAGTTATTGCAGAAGGAGCAGTGAAGAGAGGCAGTCTTTTTGCATAACTGTAACTCTTGCTTGGTTGGATGCCACCAATTTAAGTTGACAGACAGGAAAACAAAATTCTGTAAACAAACTGTCATTCTAATGAGCTGGTTTTCAAATAAGCTTCAATGGATTTTCTTGAAATCCATATGCAAACAAGAATATTGCCTAAATGTTAAGTTGGCAGTTATAACACAAAAGGACAGGAATGTTTCTCGTCCTTTGCAAAATACCGACACATTAGTTCAAGAAACAAATATTGTGGATCACTGTGCCATAGTCACTACCAAATCATTTATTAATCTTTTCGTTCAGTTATTACTTTTCCAGATCAGGAGTTTGCAGGTGACTTCTTATTTGTTTGCCTTTTTTACATATTGAACTCTCAGTTGAGTTGTAAACTGCTTAAGTATCTCTTCTTGCTGGCCTTGTTGTATAATACATATTCTTTAAATTCTTACAAAAGGCCTTTAAGGTAGATGGGCTGCAAGAAACTGAAAATTTAACGGAAAAGCTGAAATAATATAAATAATATAAATTAAATGCTTTACAAGAAAATGGTGTTAGATTCGGAATGTGTAATCTTTCTAGCAGCCTATTTTAAGACCCTTAATCCAGGGTCTGTCTTTATACACCAGGGAGATACAAATATTTCTCAACCACTGCCAATGTCTAGCAGATCCAGAGCAAGCATGTTTACTGAGAAAGAGGTAAGGTCCTCTGAGCAGAATCCAGCAGAAATGTCTTCAAAGGATTCCTGCTACTCCATGAAGTCACTATAACCAGCCTGTCACTAGAGCCTAGGATCGGAGGAACTTTCAAAACAGAATTTCAAGGGGTACTGGAGATGTGTGTGGGGGGTGGATTCAGCTAAAATTAGCTGACCTCCTACAATTAGCAGATATCCCTGCTCAACCAAAAGACCTTGTGCTTTCACAAGAGCACCAACTGGATAAAGAAGCCCAATGATTTCAACAAGGTTTACTCCCATGTATATTTGAACGGGAGTGCAGTCTAATTTGTTAGGCTGCCTCAGCACGACGACTGACTCCGAATAACCGGAGGACCACAAGGTTCTGCCCACCTATGGGAGCTTTGCACTTACGTTGCTCAACAGAGCAGCTTCCTCACTCTTAAGGCACATGGGAAACCTCTTCTGGAAGCAAGGAGATTTTTAAAGTAGGGTGTGACATGAGATGGAGGGCTCCCATTCAAAGGAAAAGGAAAAATAATCCACTCATAGCTGCTCGGATGCTAGCTTGAGTGCTTTACTCCTGTTTAATTGCACCTGCAAGTTTAATGGCAGCAAATTCATTTATTTTTAACCAAAAACTTACACAGATGAGGATTCTAAAAGAAAAAGAGGAGACAATTAACTGTTATAGGTAGTTTTCATCTCACGTTCCAACGAGTTGACAATATGGTTGCATTTTGAAAAGTATAAATTTGCATGTAATACGTAACACCAGTGCTTTTTTCCTGGGGGTACACATACCCCTAAACATTTTGTGAATCTTTGTATTGTACTTTCGTCCATTTACTGTATTTATTTTTCCCAATTTGAACTATAAAATGGTGATTTTCTTCAGTCAAAATGAGAGTACTCCTAAACATTTTTTTAGAAAAAGAGCACTGCATAACATACATAAACACACACACACGTAATAAAGAACATAATAATAAAAAAAATTAATATCCTTTTAGTTATTTGGACTTGAGGAAATCAGAAATATGGAGGGAAAAGCCCCCTCAGCTCCAGGTATCACTTCCTCATTATTAAATGGCTTTCAACACATTTCCTCTAATGATGTCACTCTGTACAGAATGCAACAAAAAAAGCAAAACTGGAAGATATAAAACAAAGAGTCATTCAGCTGCATGATCCATGAACAAGCACAATGAGGAAATGTTCATGGGGAACTGTCCTTGTGAGTGTGCTTTCTCCACCTATTTTAAATGAGGAAAGAAAAAAAGGGGGATTCTCCAAAAATGTTTTTTCACCCTCAATTAACCAGTGAGTCAACTGGCGGAGTCCAGCGGAGTCTTTACTGAATCTTTTCACATACAGGAAGTGATTTGTGTGTGCATTGAGGAAGCATACACAACTTTCAATGGCGATTCATTATTATGCAATCTTCACTGCTTGATGGATTTGTCATTGATTTAAATCGCAGGTTCTTCTGCATGAGCAGAGGTACTTCCACTTAAGTAAATGGGAAGATCAGTTGCACAGGAACTATGAATGGGCATTGGAGCGCCTGCATGCACAAGGAGCTGAATCAGAAAACAGCAGCATTCCCCAACCCGGTGTCCTCCCAGTATATTGGACTACAAATCCAGTCAGCCCAAGCCTGCACTGCCTAAAGTCAGGGATGATGGGAATTGTAGTCCAAAATATATGGTGGGCATCAGGTTAGGGAAGTCTGAAATAGGAAAAAAACAAACAGATTTTCTTTTTTAGAAACAACAATAAAACACATATGCTTTGAGCTATAAGATTACATGCATATTATTGCTAAACATATTAAGCTTTTTAAAAACAATATATGTTACTGAAGCAAGCTACCAGTAATACTTAACCATTTTATGTTTCCTCTCGGGGTCCTAATGTTAAATATTTAAATTCATTCCAAAAAGTGGTTAGGGAGTCTGATCTGTATGAACTTAGAGCTTAGCACTATGATAGAAGAGTCAAACAGCAATTAATCTAACAAGCTCTCATGCAAATTTAGGGACATTACCTAGAGTCATGTTCAAAAGGGGAGCGGCCCTTAAGTATTAGAAAGAAGATGAATCTTCCACGTTAAAAATTAATTAATCTTTGTAATTAAAGATAGGTTTAATTGTGCCCTCAGCTACCAGGCAGACATGGATTTTGTAAATTCTACACAACACCGTTGTTTAAACAAGCACAACAGGTGATTTTACAATACAAATAATAGACATTCCAGGGCAGAGATGTGGCACAAAATGGAAGATTCATTAAAATGTGCCAACTGCTTATTCATGCATACATATTTTTTTTTATTTTAAAATCTAGCAGTATAAGGAAGAGAAAACCTTATGGGATTCTAGATCATCATTGCCAATATTCTTTCATCTTCAGAATAAGTATGACTGGTCATTTGATGCACATAGTTTGCAAATAAAGTTTTAAGGCTACAGTATGATGGGATAACTTTATAGAATATAATCTGAATTACTTCAGTTGAGATCCTAGGGTAGAACGTACAAAGAAACACACAACACACACATCCACCCAAACCAGGAGTAGTTCTGTTTGAGCCAAGAAGTCACACCCTGAACATGATTAGTCCATCCTGCTTTATTTGTGTCCATATTGACTTCTTCTAATAAATATTTTTATTTCAGTACTTGTTGTTTAGTCATTTAAGTCATGTCCGACTCTTCGTGACCCCATGGACCAGAGCACGCCAGGCACTCCTGTCTTCCACTGCCTCCCGCAGTTTGGTCAAACTCATGCTGGTAGCTTCGAGAACACTGTCCAACCATCTCGTCCTCTGTCGTCCCCTTCTCCTTGTGCCCTCCATCTTTCCCAACATCAGGGTCTTTTCCAGGGAGTCTTCTCTTCTCATGAGGTGGCCAAAACATTGGAGCCTCAGCTTCAGGATCTGTCCTTCCAGTGAGCACTCAGGGCTGATTTCCTTAAGAATGGATAGGTTTGATCTTCTTGCAGTCCATGGGACTTTCAAGAGTATTTCAATACTATTCATATCAATGCTGTATTTCATTGGTCTAATCACAGTGCTATCAGTAAGTTAGATACAGGTTCATAAGATAATATAGTATACAATTTATGTATTTTGTGGTTTTGATATTGTAATTGTATGCTGTGAACCGCCCTGAGATCTATGGGTATAGGGCAGTATACAAATCAACAACAACAACAATAATGTTGCTCAGCACATTATTCTGCACATTTTCTTGCAAGAAACACTGATGTCGCAATTTTGTCTAGGTCATGAATGGGAGACAGGAAGAATCCAACTCCTCTAGGTCATATTGGACTATGTGAGCTAAGTTAGTTTGAAAGACAGGGACTGTCCAAAGGTTACTCAAAGATTTCCCACAAGCATCTGGTTGGCCACGGTGAGAACAGGATACTGGACTAGAAGGGCCATTGGCCTGATCCAGCAGCCTCTTCTTATATGCTCAAGAGGGCTTTATGGCTGAGTGGGGATTTGAAGACTGATTTCCACAGCTGTAGCCTGAAACTCTCTTGCAGGGGTAGCCAGTATCATACCCTCAGTATGTTGCGGACCTCAACTTCAATCAACCTGACGCATGGACATTATGGCACAGGATTATGGAAATTGTAGTCTGCAACATCTGAAGGGCACCTTGTTGGCTATTCCTGCTCCCAAGAATACCCTTTCAAATGCTGAGTTTTAACAACACACGGTTGATATTTCTTTTTAAAAAAACATTTCAGAGAACAGTAATGCAGCATTGTGGGGCACACAGGTTCCTAAATCACAAGCAAACTCTTTTTCTTTTTTCTTTACCCTTTTTTGCATCTAACAACTTTTTTAAAAGGGAAAAGAAATCACCTTGCTGTACCTCACAGGTGTAGTTCTTACATGAGAAATGTTTGCTCGCCTGTGGCAAGAATGCTTGAATGCTTTCTGAATTTGAAAAAGGAAAGGGGGGAAAAGGAGAGAGTGATTTGAGTGCTTCCATTTGGTAAACTGAAGCGCAGAAAAGGCTGCTCTAAAGCAGGCTCGTGAGGCCTATTGATGCTTACTGATTTATCAACGACTAGATGGAATCAATAAAGATGGGCAGTCAAGTGTGCTGCTTCTAAATCTTTGTGCTCCCGGCGATTGAACAGCAGCAAGCCCTGTGCCAAGTGGTGCCACGAACAGAAGAAACGGCCTTTGGCTCGTTTCAGATGAGCAATTGGGCGCGTGCCAATTTTGTTCATGAACAGTCATAAGCATGTTCCTGCAGAGCAGGATGTGATCAAACTATTCAGAGCCGGAAAACCAGGTTTGCTTGCCAATTACGTTATTGCTTCAGTGCCGAGTATTAAACAGACAGTGCCACACTGGCCATAAAATGATTCTTTTTTTCTCTCTCTTCAACAGCAATGAATTCTACATCCTTGGCCCTTTTGCGAGACTGTACCCATAATTACAGCTATAAAAGGCAGAGAGTACAGAAATCACACCCAGCGTTCAAAGCCCCTCTTGCAACTTAAAAATAGCTACTTCCCTGCCCCCAAACATATAAGAGAAAACTCACTGTCCCTTCCTCAGTTACCTAGTTTCGGCTGCCAAGCCTCTCTCATGCTAAACATTCCTGTCCAGAAGGTGTAAATGGCAAAGGTCCAGAAGCAGCTCTGAGGTATTTCATCATACTGCCCACTACTGGCAATACTTTTATTAAGAACCCAAGCTGTTAACATTAACATTTAATCAGAGTTGAAATGTTCAGACACCACTGCTCAACAGAAGGAAAATATGTTAATGGCAAGTTGAGGACACTTCCATACAAAGACTTCCACATTCATGCACCTACACACCCAAACCTGCTGAACAGTCACCAACAAAGTATATTAATTCCAAATCTGGGAGGGATACATGTGTTCAAATGTCATGTCCAATAACGGTTTATGATGATGGGAAGGAACCTGGCCTTCCCCTACGTTTGGACACTCCCTGTGTGGTTGCAAATGTTCAAAAGCTTTTGCCTCCATTTTTGATAGGTCATAGCTCCCTGTATCACCCAGACCCAACAAATTGTGATTAATCTTAACTATGGTTTGATTTGTTTGAATCAAGCCAACTTCAAAGTATGGACTATAAAGCTGGTTTGATTCAAACAAACCATGGTTAAAATTAGCTGCAGTTTAGGGTTCAGGCAATGCTGAACTGTGATTTTTGTCTAGACACAGCCTGGCATAATAAACCATGGTTTAGTATGATGTCTGAATGAAGGCTCTGTCCCCCATTCATGCACAAACCGTTTTCTCTGCAAAGAGAAGATATATATATATAAATCCCTATCTCTTGGCTAACAAATATAATCTTGGAAAATGAGAGTAAATGGTTGGTGGGTTTTCCTCTCTGAAGGGGCCAAGAGTTATAAGAAAGACTGCTGTCAATGTTTAGTTATGCTTTAGTTGTTTGTTTTTTATTCACTTGAAAATACATACGAAAAGTAGTATCAAATATTTGAGTTTATACCATTTTATTTGTTTTTGCACAGAGAAAAAGTAGTTTGCATATTTGCTCAGCAATCTAGTGAATGATCTCAGATTATACACACATGTACCATTCAACCCAGTGAGGATAATGCCTATCGCTCTGTTAAGACAATGTGCTCACATATATCTGGGACTCTGTCAGAATTTTCACTACCCATTCCACCAAGAAAACACAAGCAGAGCAAAGTTTGAAGGAAAATCTAATTAAAAACCCTTAAATGCACAGCCACATGTTTATTATAGGTTAATTAAAAACTTAACTGCATTATATAACAATGTGATGCCATGCTATACCTGAAAGGCTAGTTCAAATACAGACAGTAAAGTACAACTGTTTGCTCACAGAAGACACACAAGTTGTATTACTATACAGCAACTATTAATTTCATTGCCTGCTGAACCCAAACTAATGTTAAAGCTGCATTACTTCCAAGGTTACACGGGGCCTAGAACTGAGCAGAAGGCACCAATAGTAGCCACATGGAGGTAGCCTCTGTTATATATCCTTTGATCCACAGTAGGCTACCTTGGCTGCATGTTCTAGTACAAACTTGTAATAGCTTTAACGTATACTAAGTGACTCAATAGCCATTTCCTGGTCAGGGTAAATCGCTCAATAGGACTTATCCAGTACATGCAAGAAAACAGTAAGTACAGCTGGTTTCCAAATAAGGGAAGGGTGGGGTTATAGCTGAATAACCCATGAAGAGCTACCAGGGGGTCAAGAAACTATTGAATAATAAAATGCACTTTTATTTAAACATGCTGCACTGTGCAGGAACATAAGACCCACATGAAAGTCATTGCAGGTTTTCAGCTCGAGTATTACCTATCTCCAGATTACAGGCTGGACTGGGCTACACTACATTTGTGCCTGCATCTATCCCATACGCATGGTAGGAAGAAAGAACACACCTTGCCTACCAACCTTCCTAGGGTACTGGCCCCACCTCCACTGTCATCAGATGCAGAAGTGAGAAAACTATTCAAGAGTTAATAGGACCTGTGTGCATAAAATCCAACTCATTGAGTCCCATTCTGCATGGCCGATATTTCAAGTAAAATCCAGGAATGAACTGCGACAAGCATCCTAAGATGGCAGGGTTGTCGGACTCTCATACGCCACCAGCTATATGGGATGAATATGAAAAGAAGGCACCATCCAATCTGACCCTAAATCAGATACTTATGCTTATAACTAGAAGAGGCTTTCACATAGCTTCCATAATCCAACCTTCTCTAAACCTCCACAATGCTTATGCTTTCACAGGCAATGGTTGCCTATTTATCTTTTTTTAAAAAACAACAACCGAACACTATAGATGGGATTCAGTCTCATGAATTCCTGTGGAAATCTTATTTCTTGTGCAATGTAAATGGAGAAGTACTATTTTGTAAATTCGGTTCCTAAATGAAATCAAAACGAAAACCCAAACCAAGAACAGAAATATTTTTCCGCAGTTAAGGGTAACGATCCACCAATAACGCAGCCAGTTCACAACCATTCATCTCAATGTCAGCACAATGATCAGCGACAGCTTAATCCTTTCCTTATGTCCAGATGAGAATCCTTCTTTTTATTCACTTTGCAGGTCGGTTGTGAGAGAGCATTAAAGCAAAGTAGCTAAAAATTATTATACAGCACACTCTCTAAAGACCAACCAGAGAATAAATGGCGTGTGTGTGCAGGGAAGAGATACAGATAAACAATCTAATAGTGAAATTCTGACAGGTCTGATGCAATAAAAGTTATCATTGGCAGGCACTGCTACCACCGAGAAGTCCATAAAAATGCATTGCACTTAAGTGTAATGCGTATCAGGTAGAGCAGTACTGCTTGGAATCAAATATTTGGAGTGCAGTATACTTAAGATAAAAAAGGCATTTATGGCCCGCACTATCTCCTTGAAACTTCCAGTCTGCTATACTGACAAATGTACAAATCAGGTGCCAGGAGAACAGTGCCAAGAAAATGCTCTGGATTAATGGCCTTTACTATTAAGACTGCATTTAATATTTTGGACTGTGTCTTTCAGCTCAAAAGAGATTCACAATTCGCATCCACAGTTGAGAGCCTAAGTTGCTTAAGACCTAATAGTCAGAGACATCCTGTTGGAAAGCATATTGTGACCAGAAAGGCTGAACAAACCAAAGCTGTCACCAACCAAATATAGCAATCCCCTCTTCTTGGGTGGTCATCTTCTCTCTTACTTTTAGTGGTCTGTATTAAAAAAATACAGCGTGTAAAAAGCAGTTCAAGAACAAAAGATTCTACTGTATTTCCCAGAGGCAAATCATTCTGCAAGTTAAGTTTTAAGTATATTCTGATGGGTGAACCTCTAGAAAGCAACTGCTAACACATTTCATTTTCAATCAGTAAGCAAAAATGGGGATCACAGTAGCAGTAAGTCTTCAGAGAATTCAAACATCACAAGAAGATAGTCTTGAATTCAAAGATACATGGAGGGGTACTGCTGGTTTTCTCCCACATGTCTGTTCCTGCAAAGGTATACCTGACCCTCATCAGGGGATCCTTGCAGAGGCTATAACCAAGTTCAACAGCATCTCTCCACCTACACAATGAGCAGAGGTATCTTCCCCTCACAGAGTGCATCGTAGGTTCTTTGGATCCAAGCCAGATACTGGATCAGACCAAAGTCAATATTCTTTATCCACTCAGTGGCCAGCCAAATATCTCTGAAAGCTTACAAGCAAGCTATGAAGACTAAGGCTACCCCCACCTAACTATCAGACTATACCGGCTGTGTTCAGAGATCATGTTAAACTATGGTTTAGTAAGACATGAATAACCGGGAGGACGAGTTAAAAATCTTTTCCTTCCATTTTTAATTAACCACAGCCTGAAATTTCATCTAGACCCAGAACTCTAGTTAACATTAACTATATTTAACATAAATAAGGTGGCTTAACCCCCCCCCAAAAAAACCCCCCATAATTTTAAATTGGTTGGCTGGAAACTAACCATTTTTAATGTTATCCACAGTTTGTTAGGGTTGGAAGACATGACAAATCAGTTAGCTAAAAAAGTGGATGCAAACATTTTAGAACTCTTCTTCCTGGCTAGAAGTACATAAGCCAAGGAGGACGACAGGCTTGTTCAAAGTTCATCAAACCAAAGCTTTGTGTATGTCCAAATGCAGTCATTATCTCCATCATATAAGGATCAAAAACAGTCCCCAATACAGCTGATAAAAACTAATACCCATCACATCCTGCAGTAATGGGTCCTAAAAGTTAATTAGGCATTTTATGAAGTACAGTGGTACCTTGGGTTAAGAACTTAATTCGTTCTGGAGGTCCGTTCTTAACCTGAAACTGGTCTTAACCTGAGGTACCACTTTAGCTAATGGGGCCTCCCGCTGCCACCCGAGCACGATTTCTGTTCTCATCCTGAAGCAAAGTTCTTAACCCGAGGTACTATTTCTGGGTTAGCGGAGACTGTAACCTGAAGCGTCTGTAACCTGAAGCGTCTGTAACCCGAGGTACCACTGTACTTATTTTTCTCTACCTTGAATGACTGTCTATGACTTGCAACAGATGACTTTAGGTTCTCAGAGAGAATCATTTTGGTCTATTCTTTCTCAGTAACTCCAGAGCCCTCAAAAACCTGCTCTGGGGGGGTTGGGGGACCCCATCTGGATCACTGGGAGGTTGGGGGAGTTGCAGAAGCATAAAATTGCTTCCACCCCCTTCCTTCAGTGGGAGCCTTTGCCCTGTGGATTTCTGATGAGATATTTACTGAGAACTTTTGTAGATGCCTCAGGCACCACACTACTAGGCTTTAGTAGATGCCTCACTTCAGGGAAGAGATTTCTCAGCAATTTTGTGCAGTCCTTTTCCCTGTCCGCAATTCTTCTCCCCGGGGCTTTGCGAATCATAGCTGTCATCCTCTGTGATTCTCATATGCCCCTGTCCTGTTCCAGTGTTGCCAATCCTTCTTTCCCAGTCTACCCTCCTTCCCGCACCAATTCACCAGTGCAAGCCCTTGTGGTCCCATCACATTATTTCCATCCAATCAGATTGCAAGATGACGTACTTCAGGAGGGCTCGGCTTGGCCCAGCCAGCTGTTGCACACCATAGTCCCTCTTCCCTGTGGGCAATTTCTGGAATAGCCAAGCCCAGCCCCACCAGCCCCCCCCCAACTGATAATATCCTGCAAACAGAGGACTGGATCCAGAGATCCTGTGTGTGGCATTCTACTCAAAGAATGCAGGCACTGTTTGTCTATTCTCTCTTCTCCTGCAGCCCCATGTGCCCTGTAAACCTGACCCTTGAAAGTCAGAAAACCTTCTTAAACAGCATGGGAAGTTGCACAGTAAGTAGTTGGTGAAATCAATGAAAACCGCCTCCCCTCCCACATCTGTGAGCCTCTGATGAATCAGCACCAGTTCTTCTGTAAATGGAAGTCTTTCAAATTGTGGAATGGTTGCTCTGAATCCAAGTCTAGCTATATCCCGGCACCACTGCCCCATAGGATCCTGTGACAAACCTGTTCACCTCTATGCCTCATAAAATTAATGTGAAATATTCATGATGCATCAATGATGAGTGCCCTATCCATCCCATTTCGAACTGGAATGGAGGGAATTGCAGGCAAATAGGCCCCATTCTTCAGTAAAGCAACATTGGTGGGGGGGGGAGTTGGGGAGAGAATGACAAATGCCTTTACCTTGCTGATTCACATTTATACCATGATCTCCTCTAAAACCCAAGTCTCTCCCAACAGCACTTGAACCTAAGCTCCTTCCTCATGTAATGTATTTATACATTCGTTTTTACACATACAATTGTGTTTTTTTCGTCCCCTTCATCTCGGTCTGTATTTCTTTACACTTATCTGTGTTAAATGTCCTTTTAATCCCTTAAAATTTCCCACCTCAACTTCCCATCTCGGATTTTAATCTTAGCTTCCTGTGTGATCAAGGTTTCTGCTTCCCCTATATTTTTCTTATCACCTTTCTCTAATTATCTCATGCGTTATTATTCTGAACGGTGGCTTAGAAAAGAATAGGACATCTCCTTTTTATATTATTCTTATTTCACTACGGTGTGACAACAATAATTTCCTAGGGTGGTTTTCAGCACAAGGAAGTTTTCTCTTAAGAAGTTAAAACCTTAAAACAGGAAAGCAATTCCATTTTCCCCGGCCGTGAATAGAAGGGGGTGAGTGGGTATCTGCCGACAAATCCTTTTATAAAATAATGTGGACTTACTTGAGCCAATGCAGCATCGCGCTCTTCTATCACTGCATTCATTTCTTCAGCTATTATTTTCTTTTTCCGTTCCTGGGTCCTGTATATTCGATCGACAATTTCAGCTCCACTCCTCCATATCGCCATCCCGGTGTCTGCATTGTTTATTCTGTTCAGTAATTCCTGTAATGTCTACCAACAGCATTTTATGTTAGTCAGACATGAAGTTTTAATATATTTTATTTAATATGGGGTTTTAATTAATAGGCACATGTGAATTGTAAATTGACTGAGTGAAGTTATTGAATTTTCATACTGCAGCAAAGATGTACATTATTAGTGTGTCAATTCTTCTTCCCCCCCACATCTTAGTTCCTGAAACCCACTCAATTGAACTTAAGCCTCTAAGATATAAGACTGACATCAAGAAATCTCCTCAGAGAATGGCTTACCATGTCATTTTCTTCAGGGTTAATATTTTCTAGCCTAGGAAAAAGGGACACAGAAAGCCTGATCAGTAGCATTTCCTTAGTGCAGCAAAATGAGTTCGCTTTTTAAATCTTTAGAACCTCAAGTAATTTCATTCTACTAGTCTTTAGAGTCAACCATGACATGGAACATATTAAAGTGCCACCGGCTCGATTCCATCTTTCAATAATGCTCCATATCTTCAGGTACCGACTTCAGAATGTTAAGTTATTAATGTTTACTGCTATATATGACTACAAGGATCAATTGTTCATATGTGCTTAGATGAAGAAAGTTCCCCAGCGACAGGAGCACAGATGCTCTTATTTATTTATTTATTTATTTCTGGGCCCGCAACTTTCACCAGAAATTTATATATTTTAATTTTGCTTAATGCAACCCTCCCAAATAATAATAATAATAAAAGAAAGCAAACACCAACACTCCAATCCTAAACATATTTACTTAGAAGTAAGTCTCACTACCTTTAATGGCACTTACTTTCAAGTAGGTTTGTGTAGGACTGCAGCCCAAAGCGCTGGAAAGGAGGATGAGGTTGCCTTGCTATGTTTTCTGCTTCTCAGAGGGTCAGAAAATAAGAAATTTATTTTTAAAATTCTTTCAGCCCAGCTGAAATGTGTGTGTAAAGCCAAGCCATTAAAGGTCTCCGTCCATCAATTCTTGAACAGCCCCACTCTTACCGAAAAATTGTTGTTAGTAGATTTACAGCTCTGTCAAGACCATTCTGCATAGCTGCAGACAGAAAACTAATGAGTTTGCATTAACTGGATCCCACCCCATTTTAACAAGACAAATGCTGGAAGTAAGTAATAACACAGTTTAACAGGTTATACAAGACTCTCTCTCTCTCCACATAGTTAATTTGATTGAACCAGCTTTTCACACAACGTAATGAACCCACTTTTTAAAAAAGAGGGATAAATATAAATAACCTCTAAAAATCAATGTACATGTGTTATCAGGATAGTTTAAAAAAAGAAAAAAAGGTAATGTACAAAAAGTTTGCAGTTTGCCCCTTTATCTGCCTCTGAAGAGGATCTCTGAATGTTATATGGGCTCCTGTTAGCAGGGGAGGGGTGAGTAATCAAGATCGGCTCGCTCACTGGGTGGGTGTCTGCTGTTTGGACAATAATAAGTATAGCCAAATGGACAACTTTGACAAGAACGTTTCTGGACACTGTTTCAAAGCCTGATGGAAAGGTGAATTTGAGTTCCTACCTCTTCATATTTTCCGTTCAATTTTTGATTGATTTTGGAGCTGGAACACATTTAGCAGAAATGATAGCAGCAGCCAATACAAAGCTGTGATTGTACAACCACTAACAGGAACTATACTGATGGTTGATGTACTACTACCTGCAACAGCTCCATCTTTTGCATTTTGTTTATGCAGCAGAACAAAACAAGCACAGAGCATCATATCCAACTAAGTCATACACTGAGTAAACCCACTGAAATAAATTGACGTAAGTTAGGCCCTTAGGTTCACCGGTAGCAGTGAATCTTTGAAGCATGACTCAGTTGGGTATGGTCCATAGAAATAATTCTATTTTAAAGTAATATAAGAAATGCGTTTGCAATGCAGCAGGTGCAGGGACAAGAGGGATACATGCTTTGATTACTACTCCTTAATAAGCATGTGGGTTTTGCTTTTTCCTGATGAAAATCATCTACTGGCCTTAAAGGTTTGATTGATTTTCTATATAGGGAAACTTCAGACCGACAGCCTTGTAGTCCAAGCACTGGACCCTTGCATGAAATGTCACACTTCCTTGATTTATTGCTGAATAAAATCAATACAGGACTTTTCTCTCTATATCCATGGCGATTCACCTTGTTTTCTGTCTCGGGAGCAAAACTGTGACCTGAAATCAATAATAAAAACTGCGACAAAAAAAGCCAATGGCAGTGGGCAAAAAATAAAACTCTCGTTGATGCGCTAACAACAGGCGCACCCAACTTTTAAGAGAGCCGGTGGGACACTTCACAAGCTGCTCCTCCTTCAACCCCCATGAGGTTCTCTGAGCTGCTACCTCACTAATCTACGAAACCTGTCAAATGGTTGCCAAGAAACCGGCAAGTACTTCCTCCTGTCTCCCAGATACAGGATTCAGGGTTGGATGCAACTAACAAGCTCCTCAGAGCTTTCCTCTTGTGCAATGCGGCCTACCCGCCCCCCCCCCCGTCTGCCCTGATATTGCGGGGGGGGGGGGGAGAGGTCTGGAGAATGCCCAGTACAGCATGTGGGTGGGTGTCGTTCTGTCTTGTTAGCCAAAATGCTTGCCTTGACTGAATTATTACCTCATTGTGGTGCTGAATTTCTCCCTAGTTTGTATCAGGGAACAGAATACCAGGCATAGGCAAAATCGGCCCTCCAGATGTTTTGGGACTACAACTCCCATCATCCCTAGCTAACAGGACCAGTGGTCAGGGATGATGGGAATTGTAGTCTCAAAAACATCTGGAGGGCCGAGTTTGCCTATGCCTGAGATATACCATGTCAGGGAACTGCCATCAGTGCCGGAGGGAGAGAGCAAAATCCAGAGGGATTCCAGAGAGCGTCCCGGGATTGGGAGAGGCAGCCCATCTTCTGGGGAAGAGAATCAGCGTAGCACCAGTGGAGAAGGGGGGCAGATGGGGGAAGCGGCGAGGCGGTCCCATGACTCCTTGCCGGGGACCAGCGGGGAGAGTAGAGGTCCTCCGCTGCCTACGCCCTCCTTGCGCAGAAGGCTTTTGCGCAGAGAGAGTAGGAGGAAACTAGGCGTCAAAGAGCTTCTTTGCTGGAAGAAGTTTAAGAAGCGCCCACTGACGGATTCTGCCAGCGATTGAGACAGCCACGGGTGAGTGGCTGTCCGGACAGAAAAGGTTCACTCAGGGAACCCAGCCAGGTGTTTGCACCGGCGTACGCACGAGCAACCACATGTAGAACCACTACATACCGTATTTTTCTGTGTATAAGACGCCCCCAGGTATAAGACGCCCCCTACTTTTGGGGACCCCAAATTTAGAAAATGGGCATATGCACTATTGTGTATAAGATGCCCCCAGATTTTTAACCTTATTTTAAAGTAAAAACAACCTAGTCTTATACATGGAAATGTACGGTATATAGCACTAATGAAGACTTGGTGCGCTAGTAATAAGGTATAAGACTATAGCTGTAGTAAGTCAACAATCTTTGCCTCCAAGGCTGACAAGACCTGCGGTGGCCAAGGATAAGAGGCTGAAAAAGTAGATAGGGCATGGGGAGAGTGAAAAAAAGTGCATTCAAGCATGCATGTTTGTCACGTGGAAAAAGGGAGTCAGATCCAGCAGAGTTCTTGCCCAAGACATTTGATCAAATAGCGGTAAGTTTTACATCTGGCAGTCAATTACGTACGTACGTTTCAAAAGATTGTTCCAAGAGTTTCATTCGTTTACATGCATCCTCCCTCTCTTCGTTGGGAAGCTTCAGCCTAGCCATGACAGCCTCATCGCGCTCTCGCTGTGCACAATGAATCTCTTCTACTAGAGCTACAATAAAGCAAGAGTTTTAAACATGTAAGTAGGACAGAAACAAACATGCAGGTTTTACCTTTTTGTTTGTGTGTGTGTCCTGCGATTCCTTGAACATACTGAAAGGAGCATTTGTCACTAATTTAGAGCAAGTTTGTAACCGTCCAGACTAATGGCTTTTCACTCCACACAGCTAAATCCAGTGCTTTTTTTTTTCCTTTAAAAAATGTTTAGAGGTAGGTACTCTCATTTTCCTGCTCATATTGAAATAATACCCCTCAATGAAGTCAAACTTAGATTCACAAATTGTTTAGGGGTATGTGTACCCCTGCGTCCCCCCAGAAAAAAAGCACTGGCTAAATCTGGTGCCTAATCTAATCTAATCTAATCTATCTAATTTATTTATTTATTTCAACAATTCATACACCTTTTAATTACATCTGTCTCTAAGCAGTGTATAAATAACTCAATAAAACAAGATAAAAGTAAGTTAAAACAATGGGATCAGAATTCAGTGAAAATGCCTTGCTAAAATAAAATTTTAAAAGTCTTCAGTCGGTGCAAGACGTTCAACAGGGAAGGGGGTGCCCTTCCAACCCACAACTGGAACAGATTGCCATAAATTCCCAAACGTTAGAGTGGACAAAATTTTATTTTCCAAATTAATTTTACTAATCCGTGGACACAATTCAGAGAGTCTAGGCTACTGGCCTTCATCTGTCTGATCTAAGGTGAGCTGAAGCAGTAGCACTACCAACCATACAAATACATTTGTTTCATTTCATTTCATAAAAGCCTCCAAGCGAACGAAACAATAACATCACCAGTGAAAAGAGTCAAAAGCAACTGTTTCAAACATTTAACAAAAAAACAAATAAATTAAAATGCACAATGAAGCAAAATCAGATTAAAATACACACCGACATTCTACACATCTGGACAGGCAAACAAAAAGCGTTTCTGGCAGGCGGCATAAAGAATAGAGTGAAGCTGCCTGCCTTATGTCAACAGGCAGGGAGTTGTAAAATGTAGGTGCTGCCACATTAAAGATCAACTTCTTACAAATGTGGAAGGGCTAGGATGTGGCACCTGGAGGATGGGGGAAGGCGGTTTCATAGGTAAACTGGTCTCAAGTTGCTAAGGGCTTTATATATGATTTAAAAAAATTAAGATATGGGTTCCCAAATGTAAGTTTGAGTTAACAGTGTGTCCCAGATCTGAAAAGGCTGGAGATTATTGCTGTAGGCCTGTCTAGAGGACTGAGACACTCAAATGAAGTGTGTTTATTTTTTTTAAACACATGCTGCATCCTTCTTGCTGTCAAATGAGACATGCCACTGCTACCAACACTTCTATCTCCACCCCCGTCACTTATTTCTGGTAACAACTGGAAAAAGAAGATGCCTTCTGTGAGCTCATTGGACTAACTTTCTCTACTGTTGCACTTCTATGGGCTGATTTTGGAGGTGTGAACAGTAACTATGATGGTACAGTTACAGGTAGGTAGCCGTGTTGGTCTGCCGTAGTTGAAACAAAATAAAAAAATTCCTTCCAGTAGCACCTTAAAGGTAAAGGGCTCATCTCGCTTTATTGGCTGAGGGAGCCAGCATACAGCTTCAGGGTCATGTGGCCAGCATGACTAAGCCGCTTCTGGCGAACCAGAGCAGCGCACGGAAACGCCGTTTACCTTCCCGCCGGGGCGGTACCTATTTATCTACTTGCACTTTGACATGCTTTCGAACTGCTAGGTTGGCAGGAGCTGGGACAGAGCAATGGGAGCTCACCCCGTCACGGGGATTCGAACCACCGACCTTCTAATCGGCAAGCCCTAGGCTCTGTGGTTTAACCTACAGCGCCACCACACGCACACGAAAGCTCATACCAATAACAAACTTAGTTGGTCTCTAAGGTGCTACTGGAAGGAATTTTTTTATGATGGTATAATACTATATGGCAGGGGTCAGCAAACTTTTTCAGCAGGGGGCCGGTCCACTGTCCCTCAGACCTTGTGGGGGGTGGCGGACTATATTTTGAAGAAGAAGAAGAAAGAGGAGGAGGAGGAAGAAATTCCTATGCCCCACAAATAACCCAGAGATGCATTTTAAATAAAAGGACACATTCCACTCATGTAAAAACATGCTGATTCCTGGACTGTCCGCGGGCAGGATTTAGAAGGCATTTGGGCTGGATCCGGCCCCTGGGCCTCAGTTTGCCTACCCATGCTATATGGGCTTTGAGGAGATGTATGAAAGAGATGTGGACCTGCTTCTCAATGGTGGTGTCCACACATCCCAGCCCAGATTGGCATTTAGATTCAGGAGTGGCTTTTATGTGGCAGGAAGGGCAAACGTGTTTCTTCAAAAAAAGAAAAATCAGAAAGTGAACAGAGTAATGGATCTTCACGATCTGTCCTTCCAGTGAGCACCCAGGGCTGATTTCCTTTTCAGGTCACTTCCGGGTTTGGTGCAGTCACACACATATTGAACACATGTAAATGGATGTGTGTGTGTGCCTGTAATATTATTTTATTTAACAAATCTGTACGTCCTAAAAGCACGCTAGACTATTTTTCATCTCCAAACATTATCCAAGCAGTTTCTCCTGATTTCTGAGCAAGGTTTGTTAGTGCTCATTTTTATACCCACAGCAACATAGGTAATTGGCTGATGAGAAACATCCTGGAGAAAGATTTATGGACTAGATGTGTTGCAGCATTACACTGTCAACCTAATTTCTTGAACCAACCTGGGACAATGGATAAAAGCACAGGAGTTGGGAGGAGAAATACCATTTCAAATCCATGCAGGTCACTAATCACTATCAGCCTAACCTATCTCATACAAATGTGGTGGTAAGAAAACACCTGCCATTGTGATCTCATTGGAGAAAGATGGAATGCACAATGTAACAGATAAATAAGTTCCCTCAATGCAAGTGCTATGGCTAAGACTCAAAACTAACGTTGCCATGCCACTCAGCACTGGTAAGACCACACACAGAATACTTTATTCACTTTGGAGCACTAAGTTCAAGGACTTTGACAAGCTGGAGAGTCACTGAGATAAAGGGTCTAGAAGTCAAATCATAAAAGGGTAGGCAAAAATAAATTAGATATGTTAAGCCTAGGCAGAGGGAAGCAGTGAGTATATTAAAAAGAGTATCACTAAGAAGAGGGGCAAGCTGTTGAGGGTCCATGCACTGGAGACCAAGCAAAATCTAAAACCTGGTTTTACATTACAGAGATGCTGATTTAAGTTAAGTATCAGAAAAAGTAAATAGAAGTATGGAATTCAGTGTTAAGAAACCTGTTCACAGCTCTGAGCACCAAATGGGACAGGAGCGCTGCCTCAGCAAACCTTTTGTACATGTGAATCAGTTCCTTTAAATCACGGGCATTGCGAGCTTTCGGTGAAAGCCAGCACCATTTTCATTAATTTTATTTATTTAATGCATTAATAAACCACTTCACGGCATGAAGTTGCCAAAGCAGTGCACAAAATAAAAATAGAATAAAGCACAGAAGCACAACCTCTAGAAAAATAAAATCACTTCAGCAAACTCCAAAAACTGTAAAATCCCAACCCTGCCCAGAGCCAGTTTAACGGGGTGCAAGGGGCACGTGTGGGGAGGGAGGGGTGGGGAAGGCCCCCTTGCACTAGCAGAAGTCCTTGTGCGGATTTCTGCTTGTGGGTCCCATTACTTGAACCCAACCCTTTAAAACCATTTCTGCAGATTTGCAATTAAATGACTAGGTTACACGTCAGGTACACATTTCTTAGACAAGAAGGTTTTCAATACGTGCCTAAGCATCATGACTCTAGGCACCTGTCTAATTTTGGCTGCTGATTGATTCCAGGGAGGCTGGAGCTGCAAGATTAAAATCCCTCTTTCTTATACAAGTGCACTCCACAGGTGCATTGGGGCAGTGCAGCTGATGGGGTGAGGCAGTCTAATAGGTAACCTGCTTCCAAGTTGTCCGACAGAGAACTCTGGAAGGGAAAAAAAGAGTGACCTACTATTTCTGGGTAGGATATCGTACTTCAGTGGAACTACTGGCAAGGACTTTTAGGACTCTTGTTCCAAAGTCACCTTTGTTATTTCCTGGAACACCAAGGTTTACCTTGGCAACAATATTTCAGCCAAGCCTAGTATGTTTAAGTTGTTTTTTTCTCTTTCTTTTTAAAAACGACATTTTAATTGAAATGTGAAGCTTATTGAAGTCAACGTGCATTTAATGTCAGGGGCTAATGATATGCAAAGTGAGGGGAGGGAGATAAGGAATTGGCCAAAGTTAAGCACACTTAAGCCCATTGATTTCAACGCAAGTGTTGAGCCTGACTACAACTCAACAGTTCAAACAAATCAACACGGGTGCATTTTGCTTCAAAAATGATAGAAACATAAATTTCCAATTATTAAAATGTATTTTAGGTTATTTGTAACAAGATTACTAAATACCCAGCCTACAAAAATGATTTGCCCCTTCAGAAATATAATTGTCCCCAATCCATCAAGTCTAACAGACTTGTAGTTTTAAGACAGATAATAACTGTAAACAGGCAGTTTTTGTAAGGTACATAGCTATTTCAAAGTTCGCTTAGAAAACCAACATAGCATTTTAGCTGGAATTTGCTCATTAAATACCCATAACTGTAAGGCAAATTATGCTGGAATGAATAAGGCAAATACATATGCTTCTTTCTTTTTATTAAATGTAAAACCTGCTGTTAATTACATTGGCTATGTCATATAAACTTTTCTCTTTTAACTATTAAACGGAAGTCTTTACAAAAGTCATTAGAGATCCTCATTCTTTGACTTGTATAAATTTCAATATTTGTTCAGTAAAGGTTCACAGCAGTTAAATTACATTAACAAATATTATTAGCTACTATGTAAGCCAACTAAGTAAAATACTTATATTGCAGGTAAAACAAATCATTGGGTGTTTACGATAATATTTGGATATGTCCATTTTTAAACAAGCTTATCAAATATCCTGTAATTCTTAGTCAAATGAGAGAGACTCAAAGTAGATCTTTTCCCCCAAATGCTCAAATTTGTTTAGTAAGCTAATTGTTTTCTAATATAGGATAGAGCAAATATGAAGAAGCTGAACCATTCGGAGTATGAGTTTACTGAGTCAAAGCAGTGTACATATTTTCTTAGTTAAACCTGATTCAGTTGGCAAACCTTTCGGCCACACTTTTTAGCTACCTTTAAAATACAGTAGTAGCAAGAGAGGGTGTTAGAAATCATGCTAGTATAAACATTGGTTCACGATTCTCCAAACAACCGAACCTTGGAGAGGAGGTGGGTGAGAGGAAGGGGGGGGCATTTCCTAGAAAAGATGTCTGTTTGCTGATTTCTTAGGGGTCATCTGGATAAATATAGAAACTGAACTGATGGCAGAAAAAAGGGATATTTAAAAAAACACCACACTTGCAAAACTCGTACGGTCTGGATTTTTTTAAGGACTTAAAACAGCCAACAGCTAAGATCTACAAGTAAATATAATGCACAGAACTCTTAACTTTGTACTACGCCACACTGAGACTTAATTGTTGCAGATTATTTCTTGCAAAAAATCCAGTATGATTCCCCCCTCCTTTTTTGCAAAATGAGAATACCACCTACAATTTCTCCTTTCTGCAAGAAAAATTAAAAATAACAAAAAATGGCACCTAAAATGTCAACATCTTTAGAAGCAGCTCCCTCCCACATTTCCACCCCCCGTTTCTATTGTGTACATTTTCTAAGTTTTCTTCGCAGTTCTGATTGCAATCGTTGCTTAGGTATCCTCAGTAAGTTAAAAAAAAAAAAAGAAAGGAAGAAAGAAAGAAAGAAAGAAAGAAAGAAATTTGCTGCAATAATGAGGAGACTGTTGTGAGTAGTTTTGTGATTTTGGATTTAGTATTCAGGATTAGGGGCTGTTGAACTCTGGGTGACCTAGGATTTTCCTTAGAGCTGGTGAAGGAATGATCACAGGACTTCTAATGGATATGCACAGATGTCTTCTACCCAAAAAGGTCAATAGAAGGGACGAAAGGGTACTTTTTATGTTGAGGACATCTCTAGTAAAGATAAAGCTTTTCTAATCTGAAAGATATTTTTAGATTATACAGGCCTATATAGAGTTAATATGTCATGGGAGTGGAAAATGGAGAACAAATAACATTTTCCATTTTTGTTCTCATTTTAAAAGGACGGGGAGGAGGGGGGCGAAGAGAGAGATAAAGCTTGTTCTGTCATGCCATCCTTTGAATCTGAGATTCCTGTAATGGGTTGCTTGCTTTTCTTCTTCTTCGTTCATTAATGGTAAATCTACTTATAATCATTTTTTGTTTAGTTAATAATCTCCTGGAAAGGAGTAAAAAAAAAAAAAAAAGGAGTAAGGAAAATTGTTTGGGAAGGAGAAGACGTAAGAGACCTAAAACATGAAATTTCTTTGGTGGGGTTTTATTTTGGAGTTTAGCAATTGTTGCAACCCAGAGAGCTTTGGATCCTCTCCATGCCAATATAGAAATTTGTGTATATATGTACGGGTCATTACAATATGGTACTAATCAGATTGTGCACGTAACGTATTGCAAAATACTGATAATCCCAGAAAATTTTCTAAGGACCAGATTGTGGTCCTGTTAAAATGAATGGAAATAGTCCCAAGTCACGATACATTTTTTATTATGTTGTTCTGACGTCATTAGGATAACTGAAATGTAGAAGCATTAGAGAGACGCACGAATAAAATAGAAGTAGAACAGTTTTTGACAGGTCAGTACTAGGAATTACAGACTTAAAGTCATTTACATATAAATGTGACTTGGTAGATAAAGCAATGTGTGCAAACACAGATAGAATGTGCTGACACCCTTGTCGCCGTGTGTTTGTTGTATGTATTTAGTTTGCAGTACTCAACAGCTCCTAAATTTTGGGTGCTGTAAATGTACTGATTTTACCAAAGAACCTGAACTGTTTAGCAATAAGCAAGCAAAGAGACATTGCACTGTGGCATTCCTGTTTACTCAGCTACGCAAAAAGAAAATGAAAGAGAAGGCATGCAAATGAGAATACGTATACCTTTATCTACACTGCATTTACAGTTTCTTACTGAAACCAGTCCTTGTACCGATGTGAAAACCGCCCTCCTCCTTTCAAAATAATATTTTTTGCAGTGGTGACAATGACTTTTCAGGATCTACACTACTGTCTTGCAGCCGCAATTCCAAAAATCCTTGCTTAGCTAAATAGTGAAAATTCGGGGATTTTGAATTGTATGCAGATGAATGTCTCTCATCAATAAAGTAGTCTCTCAAAGGAGCTACTGGGATACTTCTGAGTCTACAGAAGGGCATTTTGCTAGCAAGAACATACACAATTAACAACTATATTGAATAATTCATACACATAGCATATTGATGACCGGCTGTGTAATCTTAACTGTGTCTACTCAGAAGTAAGTCCCACTGAGTTCAATGAGGTTTATTCCTAGGTGGGATATATGATTGCACTTTCAGTCACTGAGAATTATTCTATAGTTTCAAAACGTGCTATCTGGCATCTGTGACACAAGCTTATTTTATAAATGTACCCATATTTACAGAATATGGTTTTACGCTGAGGCTCCCCACCTCACACATTCTTCATATGAATTACTAGAATTCTTGAGAAGCAAAACCACTGCCTTGTTTCAAATTTCTTAATGCTATGAGTTGAGCAAGTTTACAGAAGTCTATGGCAAATCTCTGATTGATTTTAGTGGAAGTAAACCACACCTATAGTGCATTAAAAGTCTTTGCCTCTAGCAAGAAACCATCAGATGAAAGGTTTAGGAAATGAATTTGCATAACATATGAATCTTACACCAAAACTAAGGCTAGATACATACTGTATATAGAAAGAATAATTTTACGACTCAATTATTAGTAAAACTATGTTCGTTACATACTTTTAAAAATAGAATGTCACACATATTTAGATTTATAAACACAAGGGTTGGGAACTGTTGAGATCTTTTGGCTAAAGCCCAATATTGGCCTTATTTCAGTTTAATTGGAAGAGGATCTCAAATTCATCTTCTCCATGAGATATCAGGAACCTGGATTTCTCTTTGTATCAAAGGTTAATAAGAAATGTGTCTGCAAAAGTCAAACAGCATTAAATATCAAAAACTGATTATTATTCCACAGGAGTTGTTCTGTCATTCATAATCTCTCCATGCTCCAACCTTCCACAGCTAATCTTTAATGGATGACATGCAAGAAAGAAAAAATAAATGGCATCTAAAAAAAAGTCTGTCGATTGAGCTTAAATGAAATGGTAGATATTTCCCTTTACTGATCAGCGAAAGATAAAAAGGAGCACTTTTAAGGTAATATGGAATTACCAATGCAAATATAATCGTTATTTCTTGTGTGTCACTGGATTGTTCTCTCCTCCAAGCCCAAACTGTTGCTTGTTTACAACCACAACAATCATAACTTTTCCCACCTCATTTAAAGTAATGTGTGTCACATTTCACTTAAGTTTTAAATCCTCATTGAAAGGCAAAAAGGAAGAGTGAGACAATGACAGAAATTTGCAGGGGAATTTAAAGGAGCATTTCAAAAGAACTGGAATATGGAATATACACACAGAATACAAATTAAGGCAACTCTGAAAAATGTTTCCTGTAAACAATAAACTCACGACAAATTACTTGTGGCAATTATTTGTGGTGCTGCCCTCTATTTTATAATATGTGCACAATGTTAGTTGTTTAGGGGAGCTGCATTTATTAAACACAGATGCAGCCAGACTATAGTTTTATAAATGCTTGGCACTTAAAGCATTATGGTGCTGCTTTTAAGTGCATATTTAACAGCTGTATATATGTGGGATACTGCTTTCTCTTAATCTCACCAGAACTGTGCAGGTTATGAATGATTCTCAAGCTGGGTGTTTGGAACCAACACCCCTCCACCCAAATTCCACACTGTAAATTACTCTGTGCTACTCAGCAAAATTAGATAACCTTATTTTGTGTGTGTGGTATGGTCTCTCTACCCTGGTTTTCTGCCTGCTAAAAATTTGTGGGGGATATTGTCCTTTAACTCCTCTCTGCTTCTGATGTTCATTATAAACCGCTGAAGGTCTCAGCAAAAGGCAACATTTTCATACAAATGAGGAACAAACAGTTAAATTATTGTTAAGGGTTATTTATAAATAAAAACAGTAGCAATTACCTGACTTTTAGCATAGACAATATATTTTCTCAATGGCAACACGGCCACTGGCCAAGGACTTTAATAAAACAACAAATATGAACAAACTGGCTACTTAACTGTGTTTACCTGGAACATCCTGCCCTATTGCATGTGTTGAACCAGCTACAGAATTTTTTAAGGTGGTTTTTACTGAAGCGGCATTTAGCTACTAGAACAAGCCTCCAAAACCTAATACTCTGGGGCTGATTGTGCCCCCATTTTGTCTACCCTTAAGCTCCTAAGTTTCAGCTTCATTGGATAACATCAGGTTCTACTATTACAAAAGACTGAACACATTCATAAGAGTGAAAGGTACCACCACTGGACATAGCAAAGAAATGGCAGAGCTGGGGAGGTGAGGAGCAGCAGAAACAGAAAATGAAGGAAGAAAAGGGTGGAACTGAGATAAGGAAGTGGAAACTATATTCTTCAACGTCTCTATGATGAAAATAGGGACATCCTATTCCATAATGATAATTTTACTATTTATACCCTACACATCTTACTGGGTTGGCCCAGCCACTCTGGCCAGCTTCCAACATATATAAAAACATAACATTAAACATTAAAAAAACTTCCTTATACAGGACTGCCTTCAGATGGGGTCAGAAAACTCCATACCAGGCGTAGGCAAACTCAGCCCTCCAGATGTTTTGGGATTACAATTCCCATCACCCCTGACCACTGGTCCTGTTAGCTAGGGATGATGGGAGTTGGAGGGTCTGGCAAACAGACCCGATGAGGGTGGGGGAACCTATAGTTTATGGTGGTAAAGAGAAAAGGGTGCACACTGTGGACCAGACAAAGAAAAAGAGGTAGGATTAACTGGGGGCCCTTAGAAAGGCCTTTAATGGCCTCATCTCCTTCTCCTAGGCCATACCACCATCCTCTCCTAAATTCTGGAATGTGTGCTTGAACTGTTCTAATGCCTTCCAATTGCCTGGATGGAGAGAGATGTCTGTAGAAATCCATGGCTTCTCTGTGGTTTGAATGCAGCTTACAGTACAACTGGAAGAGTCACACCTGTTGCTCTGCCAATCTTTGCCCATGGAGGCCCAGGTGGTGTCTGTGGCAAAGAGACATGTATAAGACGCCCCCTATTTTGGGGGACTCAGATTTAAGAAATGGGAGAAGATGGCTCAGAGTATAAGACGCTCCTCTAATTTTTGACATTATTTTTTAGGGGGAAAACCTAGTCTTATACACGAAAAAATACGGTAACTCTGGACAGGCTCCCTGAAAAACCATCTTCCTCTTCACTACCCATTAAGGGTACTGAGATCATTGGCAGTTTTGCCAATGTTTGATGATCATCAGCTTGTAACATGGAGGTGTGCTTCTTCACAGGTGGCACCACGGTTGTGAAAAGCCATCTCTGCTGAAATTCAAGAGGTCTCCTCAGTGTGGACATTCCACCAGCTCCTGAAAATGCAGCTGTTTAGGCAAGCATTCACCTGAATGGAACTTGTGACTTTATTGTTTTAACTGTTTTAAAACTGTTTTAATTGCTATGTGTTTAATTATATATTTTAATTAAGGATGTTTTAATGCTTTTCTGCCTTTTAATCACAGATTGATTTTATAGTCATAAACCACTGAGAGCCATTTTGACGTACAAGTGATATCCATTAATAGTATGAAAAATAAAAATATTCTCTCCTCAGTGGTGCAGTGCAGTGAAAGGTGGGGTGGGCTGTTGGTTGGGTCCCATATGTTTCTCTTATAAACAACAAAGACCGCATTCAAAATTTTATATTATGAACTATAATCAGCCTTTTAGGGTGCTTTGCAAATATTATCTTTGTAATTATTACAACAACCCTGCAAGGGACGTCATTCCCAACTTGTACACAGCAGGAATGAGAGACCATAGATTGCTTAAGGCTGTCTAGCAGTTCCTAGCAGAAGCAAGATGTGATCCAGAAGCTTCTAGGTTTGCATCTCAGTCACTTTGTTACCACAATAAAGTAGCTCTTGAAAACATTATTTTCCTGCTGGTGTTTGAGTAAGTTGGACTTTGGTCTCTTGGCCTTCAGTGAGTCAGACTTAAGCATTGCACTGGTTTTTTTAATATAAAAACCAAGGCCTAGTCTTACTCTTCTTCCAGCCATGCCTGAATCAAGCAAACTGTTAGCCAGTGTTTTTTCAGCAGAAGGTAGCCATGTTTTGTGCATTCAGAAGCCTCCCAGTTTTGGCCAGTTCCCGCTGAAAAAAATCCTGGCAACTTTCAGCTTCAACAGAACAAGTACAAAAGGGACAACAGCCTCACATAAAGATGTGTTAACCACCTCTTGCTCCTCCCTGGTCAACACCCCACAACTTGCAGGCTGGACAGAGGGCAAGTGGTTGGATGGTCAGTCAGAAGCGCCTTCTGCACATCCTCAGGCCTCAACAGCAGGAACTATTGGGACAGACTTGGATAAACTATCATTTTTGCATATTCAAAATCTAACAGTGGCACATTTCAGATCAGGTTGAAAATGCTTTAGTTTCTCTCATCCTCACACTAGCTCACTAAGGCAAGTTCCTATCCTTCCTATTTCAGATATGGTCAACACTGATTTAGATCTGATACGAGAGTCTTTACAACACATTACTCATCAGCTAAAGCCTGGTGCCATCTCCAGGAATTAGCCTGCTAGCCTTCAGTGGACTATCTGTATGCTTAAGAATGTAAGGGTGGTAATATTAAAAAAAAGCCACACACATTTTTAAGTGAAGAGACAAATCATAACATTAAGAAGATTTAACAGAGGACTCCACAGACAACTTCATTCTTAATTGGACATAATGTTCAAAATTACAGCATCAAATCTGTTTTCAAGTTTTCTTCCACAAAATATTGACTGCATGGATTTTATTTTTTACACACACACACACACACACACATACACACACACGTTGTGGGTATTTGGCGAAACGTTTCTACTAATCCTAATGATTGCCTATTTGTCTCCTTAAATCACGCATCCGTTTAACCTTAATCTGCTTCAGAAGTAGGCATACTGACACCTTCTGTGGTTTCTCAGCCTCTGGGTTCCCCTAACATTTTTGTCCTCTAGTTTATGTTTCCTCTTCTTCCATCCATCTTCCATTCCATTCCTGCTTTCACACCTTTGACATATACAGTGGTACCTCGGGTTAAGTACTTAATTCATTCCGGACGTCTGTTCTTAACCTGAAACTGTTCTTAACCTGAAGCACCACTTTAGCTAATGGGGCCTCCTGCTGCCGCCGCGCCGCTGGAGCACAATTTCTGTTCTCATCCTGAAGCAAAGTTCTTAACCTGAAGCACTATTTCTGGGTTAGCGGAGTCTGTAACCTGAAGCGTATGTAACCCAAAGTACCACTGTATACCACTTTCTCTTCAACTATAAGAAGCTGTGAAACGCTAATTGCCATCTTTCAACAATCATTCCACCAGCATCAGGAGATGGAAAGCAGGGACAGTGCTTCTGGCCAGCTGAGAAACCAGCAACATTGGGCTTCTTCCCTCTTTGAATTGTTTCCATTGCAGCCAGTCATTGTAGGAACTTTGGAACTAAAAACTAATGCCAAAGTTGGCTTTTATCCTCACTGGGACAGCATCTACTTCACATTCAAAAGGCCCATATTCAATCTCCAGCATCTCCAGGTAAAAGTCCTACAATGCCAGACAGTGCAGAAGATACTGAGTTGAGCCAATGGCCTGACCCAATACAAGGCAGCTTCCTATATCTTTTTATATTGTAATCCTGAAGGGACAATTTGTAATTCGCTCTGGGAGGCTTTTTGGCTGAAGAGCAGAGGAAAATGCTTTAAATAATTAAACGAACGAATGAATAAACTAACTAAACACTAAGAAGGAATAGCAGCCTCTAGTGGCCACAGAATTGAGTTGGTCAACTGACCATTTCTTCTAAAATATGCCCCGGTATTTCTAAAGAGGCATGTAGCAGCACACAGATTCCCAAACCCAGGGTCTAACTTTGCACAAAACCAAATGTATACTAATACAAAAAATGTTTAACCCAGCTTTTTAAATGTGAAAGGACTGAATCATTATTATTCCCATTTTCTGCCCAGATATATAAAATGCTAGGGCTCATCTAAAACCACCCAGTAAATTGACGACTGGGATGAGACTTGAACACAGGTCCAAGGTACAGTCCTATGCATATTTTCTTTGTATGCGAACATGAACATCCACATTGATGGTGTGCATATTTTCCACCCTAGCTATATTTCCTTGCTGTTTTAATTCTCCATCTGCTTCCTTGCACTATTTCTCCCAGTTAACTTCTTCTCAAACACCAAAAAAGCAGGAATCTTACTAACAAGGGAAGCTGCTTTTGAATTTCAAAGCCAGTTTTGTCAACAGCCTGATTGGCTACTATGGAAATTCCGGGGGAAACTTTTTGCATGTGTGTTTCTTTCAAATGCGTGTGTGTGCGTGCACACACACACACACACACACAAAGATACATGTTTGTTAGACATAGATAATATTTATAAAAGTTATCACAGCTTTGATAAATTGATGAAAATATTGTTTTAGTGATTATATAGGGATCAACATTCTGTATTTTGTACTCTTCCTCCCTGTTTCCTATTAACAAGGGCTTTTCAGCTTGAGTTTTATTATTTTAAGATCCTTCTCAAAGTACAAGGTAAAAGTTTTATAACACACTTCCCCAGTGCCTTTTATTACACACTCTTCTGTCATGATTTTATCACAATTTCAAATGTAAGATAAACATTCATCTGTATGTTGTATCTGGATGTAAAAGTGGAATCTAAATATGATAAGCAAAACACACAATTATGGGTATTAAGCAACCAGGTTTTACTCAGAGTAGACTCATCGAAATGAATAAACAGGATTAAGTTAGGTCCATTAATTTCAGTAGGTCCACCCTGAATAAAACTTAGTTTAATACCAACTGCAGTGATTAACACTAGTGAATCCCAGCAACATACAGTATTAACATCTTTTGAAGACAACCCAAACTAACCTATCTTAATTCAAATACATCTAGGAAAAATCTGCTTTTGAGATTTTTTTAAAATAGAAGCAAAATGTATAGAGTTCAGCAAAGCACACAATATGTGCCACCTTCAAGTGCAGGATATGGGGTTCTCCATAAACAGTGTGCAGGATCTTACCCAGGGAACCATCCATACATATGCCACTTCTGTGCACAGATCACCCTGCTGGATTATGGCACATGTGTTTTTTATCCAGTTTTCCTCCATGAGCTTGAATGAGCAAAGAAAGTCTACACTGAATAAAATATTTCTCTATTATATACACAGAAGTAAAACGCTGTGCAAACATCCCCAAAACAAACATATAACTTGGAATTTAATCCAAACAGTTCACATCCTGTAAATGTTTAGTTGGTAGATAATCAAGATGTAACTATGATCTATGTAAGGGTTTTATGGTAGTTTTTTTATATATATGTCAAAAAAACTATAGGGTTACTTTAAATATGCATTTAATTTGTGTTGTGAATATTTAGGGTTCTGTCATTGTGATTCAGAATGGCTAGCCTATCTTACAAATGTTGGTAATATCAATCAATCTCTTTACTGACACTGTAGAAAGCCAATCAACTGACAATTAAACACTATTCCCCAACCCACTTCCATTCACTTTGCCAATGAGATGGGAATGACATCAGATCTACTACTATTAAGCATATTACGGAGAATTAGCTTTAATAATGTTACAACCTTTTCACAATCATGCTAGCGAAGAAGCCATATTCCCGTTTCTCTTTCAAACCTCTTACCAGCTTCATAACATTGTCACCAAGTGTCCTTGTCTACATATGTTTACCATTACATATATTTACTCAAGGAACTTACTTTAGGATCTTTAGCCCATAGTCATGGTGAGCCACACCCAAAAGAGTTTTCTAAGACGAGGAACTAACACCAAGACTCTGGCTTAGAATAAAAGAATATGCAATTTGTTAAAGAAAACAGAACATAGGCTTCAAGTTGGACAAGCATCTAATGAGTCCATCCCCATCTCTAAGGAATGCAAGAGACGACTGGGAAGAAAGGGTCATGCAGGTGATAGGGACAGGGAGAGAGAAAAACTAAAGGAGGCTACTGGAGGGCAGAGGGCTGAATGAGGTTAAGAAAAGGAGTCAAAATGTCAATAACATGATCCTGAAGCTGAGGCTCCAATACTTTGGTCACCTGATGAGAAGAGAAGACTCCCTGGACAAGACCCTGATGTTGGGAAAGATGGAGGGCACAAGGAGAAGGGGACAACAGAGGACGAGAGGGTTGGACAGTGTTCTCGAAGCTACCAGCATGAGTTTGACCAAGCTGCCGGAGGCAGTGGAAGACAGGAGTGCCCGGTGTGCTCTGGTCCATGGGGTCACGAAGAGTCGGACACGACTAAACAACTAAACAACAACAAACCTGGATAGCTGGAGAGAAAGAAAGGAAACCAGAAAGGAAACCAGAAAACAGATATTACTGTTATTACTAGCACGAGATGGAGGCAGGGAACTTGATCAGCTGAGAAGCAGGTTTCCTTAAACTGCCCAGTTCTGTGCTGATCAAGAGATGATGGCGGTCTGGCCCTGATACTGATCCTGGCCGTTGTATTGATACAGGAAACTGTGGTTTGGCCTCAGTACGATGCGTGGAGCAAGCCACTGGCGAAGATCTATCATCACTCTAAAGCAACATTTCTTTCATTGGTTAAAAACCTGAATTCCCTGCTCACCAAACAGAGGTTCAGGTCTCCAGCTGAGAGAAACATGAAGATCTCCATACAAAGGTGTGTGGAAGGAGGGGTGGTAGCATCTCTCTGAACAAGCTAAAACAATAAGTGGGTATTTGAACTGCTGGTTGAAAGGTAGTGGCCGTGGTAATCATTATTTCCCTTGTTTGTTCAGGACCTTCCAACAAAACAAACAACCTTTTTGTGATTGGATTGACATGGTGTTAACAATTCATTTAATGCCCAAATCAGTATGAATACAGGTAAAGCTCTTACTAATACCAGTACCAGGATGTTAAAGCCACCTCTTTTCCAAGCAACTTTAAACAGCCTCATATAAAGAAGTCAAAGCACCCCTCCTTTAGCAAATACATCTAATGTTCATTAGGCCACGTCATATAGCAACCAAACGGGCTGTAGGAGCCCTATGGCCATCTGTTAAACGCTCATCTACTGCACCTGCAGCCTTTTCCGCAATCTTCGCTTCTGCCACTCTCTCCTGCAGCTCTAAGTCCAGCTTTATAGTCTTCAGCTCCTTGTCTTTTTCAGACAGCCGGTCCTGAAGCTGAAGAGTCGAAACGGCGACATTGTTATTGGTATGTAAAAGTGCACGGGCACAATATTAACTTGCAAGAAAGAGATGCATTTCGTTCTCACAAAATGACTCTCTCAACAAACATCGAGCAACGTAAACACAACTCTTACATTTTTGTTTTCATATAAATAACTTTAAAAAATGAAATTGCCGCCCACTTCCATCCTGATGCGTTGTGAAGGGAAAGGAACCTACCGTATATTCCAGATTTAATTTCACAAACTCTTAACCTACCTAACATACACACAAAGAGAACAATCCTAAAGCATGTTGACCAGAGAAGGGAAGTTTCTGGAGCTCAGCAGAACTTACCCGCTAGAAAGGGTGCAAAGTATTGCAGCCTTAAGCAAAAGGTCAAGGCCCCCAAAGTGTGCTAATTTACCTGGTTGAGTTTTCAGATGTGGTTAGCAATTGCAGAACAGGAATTGCTCACCCTAATCTACAGCATAATTCAGGGGTGGTAGCAGAGCATTATCCACATAATTAAATTGATATTTCTCATCCCTAACCCCACCCAACTGTAGCTCCAGTGCTACGTCAAACATTCCATATTGTACAGCACAGATAGGTGGTTATTAACAAAAGTAAGAGCAAACAAACAAACAAACAAACAAACAAACAAGAAAAGCACACTAAGCCACATGGCCAAAACATTTGGAAAGGATTGAGTTAATATGCCTGTCACTATTGATTTCATCATTTGTTGTTTACCTGTGCTTTGTTAATTTTTGCCTGTTGCTTTAAACTCGTGTTTTAATGATTTTACTGGTGTTTTTTGCAGCATGCTCTGAAATCTCTTCATGAAGGGTGGGATTATAAATGGAATAAATAATAATAATAAACATACATACATACATACATGCATGCAACAGTCTTAAAAGTTAAGGGTGCTAATAAACAGTGCAACAGAGGTTTCAATTACTCCATACAAGAAACTTCAAATAAACTGAGCAAAAAATAAAAAGTCTCTACACTCTGGTTTCTCTTCTGAGTGTATATATCCTTCATAATGAAAACTATGTTGCATTTTAACAGAAGTGTAATGCATACATATTTTTCAGCACTTGAGATCAATAATAATCTGTAATTTCTAACTTATTGTGTTACTATCTTTATTCTAAAATCCACCACTTCTATCACTTAACGAAAAAATGCAATGGTTAATTTAACATTATTATTTTGATAATGAAGTGTGATTATATCTGCAAAACAATTTACTGAGGATTTTACCATTTAATTTATGAAAAATAGATTGCTGTTAGTATAACAAAGCACATTTGAGGGATGCTTAATCTGATAACGTCAAAAACCTTGCACAGACTGACTGTTCTGAGAAGTGGAAAAAATACTGTAAATATGTACAATTTTTAATGTACAATGGATCTCTTAATCATCAATGCAAACCAAAGAGTTTGCTTTGTTACATGGGAGTCTCTTTCTATCAGCTTTGATCCAGGTTATTCAGAGTGTTTAATTAAATCATAGTCAGTTCTGAACAAGGCCAGCCTTTCCAAATTTCCAAATCTGAGCCAAAAAGAATCTAGATGGCACTATCTGTGATGTCACTGATTTTAAAACAAAAACAAAAAGGCAGACAAGAAGAATATACAAAGATTAACAAACCATGAATCAAATGATCCCTGCAACAAAAGGAAGCTATATCTTGTCAATCAAAACAAACAATAAAGAAAAATTAGAGTAAGTTAATAGGCTTAGAATATTTCACTGTACCTTTTTATTGTTTGTCCTTAGAACGTCCAATTCCCTTAAGAGGAATGCAATATCCTTTTCTTTATCTAGGTTTGCTGTGACATGTAAAGGATCCATGTTGTCAGGCATAACTTCTCTTCTTCCTTGCTTTTCAGTAGAGCTAGAGTGAAAAAAGGAAGAAAAACTTCATTGATCAGTTCGTTCAACAAAGAATCTTCTCGTTCAAAGTGATACTTGCTACATTCAGGGGCAGGACAAAAGCTGTGTAGTAAAACACACACATCGCACCCAGAAGGTCCCATGTTCATTTCCTGGCATAGGTTTGAAGGAAGTAAGTCTGGGGGGAAAGCCTCTGTACAAGACCCAGGTGGCAGTTTCATACCAGTTCACACATTCATAGTTGTTCCTGGATTTTTAATACTTTCAAGAAATGCAATGCAAGAACTGCTGCTTCTTAAATTTACATCCATAGCACTGTTTTGTAAAGTTTTACATAAACCATTTGCTATAAATGCACAAAGCATGTGCAGATGTGTCTTCCTTTCTGTCCGATGAGATACCTGTTCCTGTTCTGCAAAGAGTCTCAACCATCATGTAACTACAGAGGTACCTCGAGTTACAAATGCCTCAGGTTACAAACGCTTCAGGTTACAAACTCTGCTAACCTGGAACAGTTACTTCGAGTTGAGAACTTTGCCCCAGGATGAGAACAGAAATTGTGTGCCGATGGCACAGTGGCAGCAAGAGGCCCCATTAGCGAAAGCACGCCTCTAGTTAAGAACAGTTTCAGGTTAAGAACGAACCTCCGGAACGAATTAAGTTCGTAACTAGAGGTACCACTGTACAGTGATACCTCAGGTTAAGAACGGACCTCCAGAATGAATTAAGTTCTTAACCTGAAACTGTTCTTAACCTGAGGTAACACTTTAGCTAATGGGGCCTCCCACTGCCGCCGCGCCGTTGCAGCACGATTTCTGTATTCATCCTGAAGCAAAGTTCTTAACCTGAGGTACTATTTCTGGGTTAGATGAGTCTGTAACCTGAAGCGTCTGTAACCCGAGGTACCACTGTACTTACACCAGTCTCATCCCATCACTTTTCTACAACTGCCCACTGAATTCTTGTTAGCTTATTTAAGAAGTTCTCTCCCGTGATAATAAAAGAAACTGAAGGTGGGATTCAACCAAGTTCTGCCAGCAAAAGCTCTACATAAGGACTTCCCCATGTACTATGGGGATTCCCTCCTCCTTCTCCCCTATGTGCCTTCAAAATTTGCTTGGTGTGGGGTCAGTAGAACCCCTGGAACAATGTGCATGGGGAGGAGGAGGGATCATTCCATAGGGGGGAAGCCAAAAAGCTTGCCCTGGCAAAAGATCACCATCATGTGATGCTGAATGCTTCCCTGAGCTTTTAAAAGCCTCAAATGAACAGCTTGCTTACCTTAACCTTTTATCAGTGCAAGAGACAGTGAGATTACGTAGCTGCAAAATTTTGGTACAAGCAGTTTGCATAATGCTTAAACTGGATGTTGGCTGATCAGAACAGTTTAGATGTTCACTTTTAGTCTGAATGGCTTGTTCTCTTGGCTGTGATTTTGCTGGAAAACTGTGCAAATTCAGGTAACTGGGGGCAGAGACATCGTTCTTTTGCTCAGAATTCTGCTCCAAGATTTCTGTTAGAAAAATAACAACATTTTACTGTTTAATTAAAGAAGATGAAAGATGAGCATTTAATGCAGCTGAATGACAACGCTGCTGGCTTCTAAAGAAGTTCAGTAAAAACTAGTAAAATTTAATGCCAGCTTAACTGCCAGGATTTCCACAGCATGGAAAACCAGCTGTGTGGATTAGTAAGTTGAACACAACCTGCATCCATGCATCTAAGTAGCAGAGAACAGGAGCCCCAGCACATTTCCCAAAGTCATTCAGTACTGAACTATACAAAAAGTCTCACATACGAGTATAACTCTTCCAAGACTGTGATTGTAATCAGACATGGCTTCATCGTTGTTTGTTGCAAAAATACAGTTGTTAACATGATCCAAAGTTTATTGATCACGACAACACGACAAGCTGTGGGAGCGCCTTGTGAATGTGCTTGAAGAGAAGGAAGGGAGGGGAACTATATGAAGAAGAAGAAGAAGAAGAAGAAGAAGAAGAAGAAGAAGAAGAAGAAGAAGAAGAAAAGTTTGGATTTGATATCCCGCTTTATCACTACCCGAAGGAGTCTCAAAGCGGCTAACATGAGCCTTAAGGATCATGTGGCTTATTCTCATCACACTAAACTATGGTCTAACACAAGAGTGGGGAAACATTCCCACCCTAGCAGATCAACTGTGACAGATAGTTGGGACAATCCATCTGTCAATCACCTGGTAACAGATGATGGACAAGTAGGTTGCTCCACTCACCCATCAGTCCCTTGCACAAAGCTTCCCAAGCGCCCAACAGCTAGCTGGTTGTCGAGTGCTTGACAACCTCTGCACAAGGGACTTTGCCATCCTATCCTCAACACTTCCCAAGCAGTGAGCATATAGCTGGAAAAGCTGCTTCATACAGGGATCAGCTTCATGATCAAGTTCCCCACAAAGACCTCAGTCACAGCTGACCCACCTATGTTTCTACATGCCCTATTACAGATGTCATATATCATATCATGACTGCTGCTCTGACATCATTAGGAAACTGATCCACAAGATGTTCCTACAGTCTCTGCACAAAAATTCCCTAAAATTTTCAGAAAATTCTGCTGTGCTTCCAAGGAACTGAATGCACGTCTTCTTTGCATCTTTAACAAAACTATTATGCTATGGACACCTTCATGCAATTCACTATTTACCCACTAAAACAGATAAACTAACATTAGCGAATAGGACCATTTTCCCCCTGTAAGGATAGCTTCATATACAGGGAAGTGTTCTATGTGTAAACTAGATAACTGAATACGCAAATGAAGTTAATTTCTCAAATATCCGGTTGACATTACTGCAATCTGCTTTTTCTTGAAGGAACAACAGCAGCACAATCACTTGTACAGGAAATTTTCCCTTCAAGCTGGGGTTTCTCAAGACCAATAATAGAAAGAACATGAATCTCAATGCCATTTATATTCTGGTGACTTTTAAGGTGATCAGTAGTGGAGCGCATGCTTGCCATACAGACAAGTCCTAGGCTCCATTCCTGGTAAGATTTCCATCTGAATCCAAAAGATCCAATGCCAGAGCTCTGTAGACCAGAGATTGGCAACTTGTGATCCTCCAGATACTGTCCAATGGCAACTCCCATCATCCTTGTTAACTGTACTAGTTGGGACCAATGGAAGTTGGAAGTTCAGGAACATTTGGAAGGCCCCTAAAATTCCCATCCTTAGTGTAAACAGCACCAATCATACACTCAGCAGTGTATGATTTCAGAACAATTTGCATTTGACATAATTGGGGGTATTTGTACTCCATGAGTGGTATCCATGTAGGTTTATCTGTGTCTCTTATGAGTCACCAAAACTAAAGCAGACCCATACAGAAACTTGAAGAAGTTGACACCACAGACTTTGGCTCCTTCTAGTAAACTGCAGTTACATGTAGGGTTTACAGTACATGTTTCATTATGTGTAGTTTTAGACTGAAGTAAAGCATGGCAATCCTGCCAACTTAGCAGTTCGAAAGCATGTCAAAGTGCAAGTAGATAAATAGGTACCACTCTGGCGGGAAGGTAAACGGCGTTTCCGTGTGCTGCTCTGGTTCACCAGAAGCGGCTTAGTCATGCTGGCCACATGACCCGGAATAAAGCGAGATGAGCGTCGCAACCCCAGAGTCGGTCACGACTGGACCTAACGGTCAGGGGTCCCTTTACCTTTACCTTAAAGCATGGCAATATTTTCCCTCACATATTATTAAGGAATAACTACTTATAAAGGCGGTACAGTTAAAACTCAAGAACGTTTCACCCTTCCACTACCGCTAATCAATGATCAGCAAGTTCTCTCAGTCAGAAAAAAAGTTTTGTACACCACGTTTTACTCCCTACTCAATATTCCTTAGCTCTCTGTGTTACAACGTAAGCCCTAGGTTTAGTTAAGTAATAAGACAAAAATCTGTAGAAGAGAGCTGATCAATACATATATTGTGTCAGCTAGAAGAGACATATAAAATAGACCTAGAAATATCCAATTTGTGATTTATTAAAGAATTCGGATAGGACTGCCAGATGTGTTCTGACAGTATAAAAACAAACATAATTAAACTTGTGCCATCTGTAGGCACAATTTTGTGCTCAATACCGTTTCACAGGGTTGAACAGAGAGATGCATGACTGCAACTCTGCCCATGCAGTGGGGAATTTGTCCAGCTTCTTCCAGCTACAGCCTCTTAGTCTTTGCCCTGTGAAAAGCTGCTCTTGAGGGTTGGAAGGCCCACAGGAATAGCACAAGGCATGGCTCAAGGAGGCTGCTCTGGAAATTGATGTAAATTGGGGAGTTTCTGCACAAACAGAATCTGTATCACAGCCATGAGGCTATATACCACAGCACTACTCTTTTCTAAAGTGGAAACAATTAGATGACAAGTTTTTTGTTTTTATAATGAATCAACCCCCATTAGAATTATGAATCAAGAACACGGTGCCCACATACGCCTCCCCTAAAAGAACATTGCAAAGTTAATTCCCTGAAATCGATGTAGGTGAATGCCTCACTTTCTAGTGTCCTACTCTGAGTGCTTCCACTTTGTTCCCAGTTTTATTTTCAACTCTGGCCACACACAACGGATACAAAGCATAAGTACCTGTTACTGCACTGGTTCATGCTCATTCCTGCTATCCTTACTTCTGCCTTTCCATCCCAACTCCTGTTCTCTCCCCACCTCATTGATATTTAGAACGCGAGGTCCTTGGATCAGAAATTTGTCTTTGGTGCTCATTTTTCTCTGTTATGCACAATGCACATGTATTGCAATCAATAATAACAACAATACTCAAAATACCATTGTATGAAAACAGTTATGGTCCACCAACCACAAAAACACTACAATATGTAAGATCATTAAAATAAACACCATTTGCAAGATAAAAATGAAGAGAGATTTAGTAGCCATTGAGGTTCTAGTAGAAAGGCAATTTTAAGGAAACCCCAAAGGTAGTAATTCCCTTTCTCAAATTCAAGAAACATTAATGAAATCCTATTTTTGTTTTCTTAAAAGTAAATTCCATCATAGTTAGTGAGGCTTACTCTCAGGTAAGTGTACATAGGATTGAAGCCTAAATTTAGCCACCACCTCCACCAGCCCAGTTTGGCAGATACCGCCTTTCATAACCTCTTCTCAAAGCTGGCTAATCATAATTTTAGTACTCAGTGTCAACTGTGATCATTAAGCACTTACTGTGTAAATATCACAAGCTTCCTTAGGCATTTGCTTATTTTATTTTTTTTGCAATTCATTAACATGATATTATTTCCCAGCATTAGATTTAGGAGAGAAATCAGTTGCAGTTGTGCAGATTTTTTTGTTCTGTGCCTGGGCATTAAGACTATTTTTGAGATTCCACGCATATACAATCAAAATAGCGGTATTGCTAGACAGATAGTAAAAAAAAGAAGACAACGACGACGACGAAGAAGAAGCGGGGAGGGCAATTTCAATGAAACACAATGTTAGTTCTAATGGACGGATGATTGTGTTTGGTCTTTTGAAACTTTGAAGTATAGGTAAGTCTTGATCACACAAATTAATAAATCCTAAAGCTGGAGTTAACAATAACCATTACACCCAAATTCTGCAGCTTAGCCCAGGCAATTTTTCAAAAGGTCAGGTTGTGAACTGGAGAAGATCAGGGAGGTCCACCGCATAGCTTTGTTGCCAGGCATCTCCCGTCTGGATTGTTGCAGGCATTTATTAGTATTCGTCAGCAGACTCAACAAAGCAAACAAGAAATTCAAGCACGAATAATAAAATGAAAATGCTGCTATATAACCCTTTGTCATTCAGCAAATATGGGACTTTTTAGCTACATTGTTCCTAAACCTGGGTTACTACTTTAATTTTTCTCCACCGGGCTGACTGAGCGAGTAAGCATGTGTGTTAAATGCAGAGCTCCCTTAACAACTGCAGGACTGCCATTTAATCTGTTGGTAGATGGACCACTTCCTGTGGGAATTCTAGCTATGACTTCCAGATCCACCAAATAAATCTCAGATTAAGAATCCAAATGAAACCTGCCTTTGGCAGATAAAAAAAAAATGTCAAGATGGATATAAACAGTAAAATTATAAATTATCTAGGTGCTGCACACTGATTTGATGCGCCGGGTTTTCTTTGTGTGTTGTTTATATTTTACTGCAGTATCACAACTACACAAGGTATTCGTCAAATGTCACACTTTTATAATATTGGAGGCATCATTAAAACTGTTTGGCTAAGGACCTTGAAGTGTTTAAGCAGTAGCTCAAAAGTATATTTGTGCAAAGTAGAAGAATAAATTTACATATCAGCAGCAGCTCATAAGGGATGAGTAAATATTCTGTTTATCTCTCATTGTAATTCAGGTTAGTTTAAATACAGGGCTTCAAGATATCATTACAATCTATATAGATTTATTACATAATTTCCAAACACAGTGCCTGGTGGAGTTTTACTCAGCCAAACTAGTACTTGGGTTTTCTATCTAAACCAGCATTTTAAAAAGGGAAGAAAGTAAGCCTTTCCATTATATATACTATATATATATATATGTATATGTATATGTATATGTATATGTATATGTATATGTATATGTATATGTATGTGTTTATATATATATAGTTACTGTGACACCTGGCAGATAACACTCTTATTATATATTTCCTCATCAATTATCCAAATCTTAATTATCTAAATTTCCTTTTTATGTGGAGCAAGGTCATGTCCCGGCATACCCTTTAATTAAACAGAAATCCTCTTTGTCACCCAAATTTATTCAGGTATTAATGCCAATATGATAAATTTTATAATTTAAAATGGAAAAATTAGACAACCACACCAACCACACACACACACACACACACACACACACATGCCCCCTGCCTTATTGAAATAGCATACCTTTAAAGTACTTGTTTTATTTTTTTAGCCTGCATCACAATAACATTAAGGCCACTTTAGGCAATAATGAGCTGATAAACGTCATTCTCTGGAAAACGGTACATTAAACATGCAGGCAAAATCTTTGATAATCTCATTTCATCTCTGATGCATCCCCCTGGGGGACATGAACTGGTTTTTAATGAAAAAAATGGTTATGTCTTTGCTCATCATACCTGTAGTAAGGCTGGCCTGGGCTAAATTTAAGCTTTACACTTCTTGATAATAAAACTCTATCCAAAAATGTTTATAAGCAAAGCAATGGCCAGACATTTGCAGTACTTGTGATAATTTCCCTAAACCTTATTTGGAAGATACCTGACAACTCCAAAAAGCGTACAATACTGGCAACGCAAAGCCATGGAGTCCAAGCGGTAAACACCAAATTATATTAAAGTTGAAGAAATACAGCATTAAGGGATGCCAACTCGCCTTTGAGAATGAACAGGGGTACTTAGCAGTCACTGCTCTCCTTTTTCAATATACTGTATCGGTTTTCAACAAATCAAATCAAACCTCAAGAGATAGGTACTCGGTTGCTCCGTCAAGAAGGAACTTATGAGTTAGATGCGAGCAGCTTCTTCTTTTTTAAGTCCTCACAGTATTGCTTATGTCAAAGTATTCAAAAAAAAATTGAGGAAGAAGGGAAAAAGAAAAAGCTGTGAAGAGAGTGGTCAACTTAGTATTTAACTTAAAAAATATTGAATATAGTTGCCTTTGCTCTTCATCCTTCAGGTTTTTGGTTGTTGTTTTTTTACATTTGTATACACCAAGTATCACTTATATTCACTGATCCATAATGGCCGCTCAGCCCATCCATAAAAGGTGGGTGGCGGTTGTGACCCGGCGTATGAGCTCCTTCACCTCCCTGTGTAATAAAAAAATTAAGGTCTCATTCTCATATATATATATATATATATATATATATATATATATATATATATATGGTAAAAAGACCCCTGACCATTACCATTAGGTCCAGTTGTGGCCGACTCTGGGGTTGTGGCGCTCATCTCGCTTTATTGGCAGAGGGAGCCGGTGTACAGCTTCTGTACGGCCAGCATGACTAAGCCGCTTCTGGCGAACCAGAGCAGCGCACGGAAACGCCGCTTACCTTCCTACCGGAGCGGTACTTATTTATCTACTTGCACTTTGACGTGCTTTTTTTTTAAAAAAAATATTTTATTAAGGATTTTCTTGTTTTACAGAAGTGTAGTGCCTTGTATTTTTTTTCTTTCATGTAACATTTTTACAAATCTGTTTCATTTGTTGAGGCATTAGGGGGAGAAGAAAAAAGAAAAGAAAAAAGAAAGGGGGGGTGGAGAAAGGGATGGGGGTGGGGTCGGGTGGCGGTGTTTCTATTATGTTTAATGTATGTAGAGTTTGGTGTCAGCGTTGCTTGTGTTGTTCAGTTGTGTTCCTTTGGTGGTGAGAGAGGTTGGGGTTGGCCTAGGGTGTGATTGTTTGCTTGTGATTGGTTGTGGTGATCTTTGTTTTCGTGTGTGAGTGAGGTGGGTGGGTGTTTTGGATCAGGTTAGCCATATTGATTTGTATGCTGTTGGTGGATTATTGTCATTGTCCTGTTGGGCTGTGTATGTGATAAAGGGGAGCCATACCGGGGTGAAGGCGTCTTCTTCTGTTTGTCCCCGTGTCAGTTTCAGTTTATTAGTTAATTTTTCTAGTAGGGCTGTTTCCCATACTATTTGGTACCATTGGTCCATGCTTACTCCTGACAGGTCTCTCCAGTGTCTGGTTATGGTGTTTCTGGCTGCTGAGAGCAGGTGGGTTATGAGTTCTTTGTGGTGTAAATGGGCATTGTTGTCTTGGAAGATGTTTAGTAGGGCCAATTCTGGGGTGATGTCTATTACTTGCTTAGTTATTTTACATATTTCTTGTATGGTTGTCCAGAATAGTTGGATTTTGGGACACTCCCACCACATGTGGAGGTATGTGCCTGTGGAGGTGCACCCTCTCCAGCATTTTGGTGAGGTTCCTGGGTGTATTAGCGCTAGTTTCCTTGGTGTTAGGTACCACCTGTAGGTGAGTTTCAGTGTGAGTTCTTTTCTTTTCGTTGATATGGATTTAAAGGGGGGTTTAGACCACATTCTGGTCCATTGAGTGGGGTTAATCTCATAGCCTATGTCATTCTCCCATTGTTTTTTGATTGCGTCTAGGGGATTTGCGGGATTTTGGAGTAGTATTTTGTATATTGCGGGTACCGTCCCTTTACCGTTTCCCTTTGTTGTTAGGAGGAGGTTTTCGAAGGTTGTCAGGGGCCTAGTTGCTGCTGATTTTACTGTTGGGTTGTTTAAGAGGGCATGTAGTTGGTGTTGTGTTAACCAGGGCATTTGGGTGTCTTCTAGTTTGTCTTGTATTTCTTGTGTTGACAAGGGTTTGTTATTTTTATAAAAGTCTATTAGGTGATATAAGCCTTTGGTTCACCAGGTTTTTATCTTGAGGTTTTGTGTTGCATGGTGGAATAATGGGTGGTAACTTTGACGTGCTTTCGAACTGCTAGGTTGGCAGGAGCTGGGACCAAGTAATGGGAGCTCACCCCATCGTGGGGATTTGAACCACCGACCTTCCGATCGGCAAGCCCTAGGCTCTGTGGTTTAACTCACAGCGCCACCCGCGTCATATATATATATATATATATATATATATATATATATTTCATAAATGTACCAATCTAGCACGTACATCGATATGTGGACCACATGTCTGGAGCAGCACAGGAAGACCGCCCTGAAACCATTTTGACTCCCAAACTGATGAAATGTTTTCTCTGCAAGGAGGGAGAGGGTGAGGGAACCTTCCCATTGTCTCAGGAATTAAGTGATCACCATCTCAAAGGAATGGCCAGACTACCAGGAAAGGGAATCAGATAACCTGGCAGACAGGAAAAACAACAACATTCAAATTTATGTTGTAGATCACCTTTTCTGTAATGTAGCTTTGATGTTTGTTGGGGATGGTCTTGGGTTACACCCCTTCTGTGATGTATGTATGATGTATGGAGGGGTGGTCTTGAGCTCCAGGGCAGGGAATTTAAAACGTCTTTATAAGGGCAGGCACACCTTGGTTCTGGGTCCTCCTCCTCTCTCCTGTGTGTGAGGGGAGCACCCTGTTGCAACAGCTTTAATAAAGATCAGGCTTACTAGCTGCTTTGCTTCTCAATATTCTCTGGTTGGCCTCTGTTATTTTCTCCTACCGATGGAGAACCTACAAAGGACTCTATAAAGGGCTCTTGCATACCCCATAAGGGAATAAGGGCAGATTTTGTTTACAACACCTGGAACATGCCAGTTTCCCATGCGGCCGTTGGCTCGCACCCCCTGGCCGTAGTGGAGCATCACAGGTCACCCACCAGACCCTGTTTTGAATCGTGCCTATCCGTGGTGGCCTGGGGGACGTGCTCAGGGAACGGACATGGAGTGGTAGTTTTCTCTCTGGTCCGCTTCCAGACCATAGAGAACTGGCCGGTGCTGTTCGCTGCAGCCCAAGCCACTCCCACCACTGCATATGTAAATAGAGAGAACTGTGGGCCCTTCTCTTCTTTTATGTAGTCATTGCAGTTTTGGATGAGAGGCAGAAAGGACTTTAGAGTTCTGAAAACAGGGGCAAATGGCTTTTCTCCATATGAAATGGACATATGAATTGTAGCAGGTTCTTGCTTTCTAATGACAAATAAAAACATCAGAAGAAACTAATGGAGTCATGTTTATAGGTTTTACGACATTCTGCAAGAAAAAGAAGAAATTACTGCGAAGGTTGTGAGTTCCTAGATCAGGGTAGCCAACCTGCTCCCCTCTCCATGTTGTGAACTCCTCCTGATGCTGTGGACAACAATTCCTACCGTCCGTGGCTATTGGCACTGCTGCCTGGGGCTTATGGGAGTTGTAGTCGGAAACAGCGGGAGGGCACCATGTTGACCATCACTAGTAACAGAATATAACCCATTCTATATGAACTGTTTGCTACTCCTCACCAGAATTCCAGCAACCATAAATCTTTTTCTGGCAGAAAATGTTTGAGCAACAACTTGGATGGAGAAACTGAGATGAAAGCAGCTTGCTTTATTCTGCAAACAACCGTCAAGATGAGCCTCTGCCAAGTTTGTGCAGTGATGGCCAACCTTATTGCCATTCAGATGTATAGATGATAGAGAAATGATAGTATGAGAGACAGCTGACAGGATGATCATAACAACACTATCTCCTACTTAAGACTTTACTCGTACCCCTCTAACCCCACTGCCATGAAGGAAAGAAAGAAAAAGCCAGCATCTTGAATAAAGATCTAGCATGGGTTAGAAATGGAAAAAGGGCTGGTGAACAAAGAAAAGATGTTTAAATACACAACACAGTAACTCTTCCATAATACTAAGGGCTAAGCCAATGTGGTACCCTCCAGACATTGCTGGAATCTAGCTCAGATCAGCTCCAGTCAGCATGGCCAATGCTGGGATCCAACATCTGGGCAGCACCACATCAGCTACTCATAGACTGTAAACTCCATGTGCAATTCTTTGAATGAGCCCATTATTTCTGAACTGCAGCTAAACTTAACTGAATAAAATCCTTACTCCAGCGGGGTTGGGGGTGGGGGAGAAATCGTAAAAGAATCACAACACAAAAATGAATAGTATTTACAGCTCTAATGCATACTTCCTAAGCCTCCAATGGCCATGACAGATCAGGGATTTTGCAAACTGAACTACTGTACGTTGGAACACAAATATACTGTTGCACGCCACCCCAATCCATGGATGGATTGCTAACAGACTGGATGGGTGGCTAACAGATTGAGGTTGAATCCTGACAAGACAGAAGTACTGTTTCTGGGGGACAGGAGGCGGGCAGGTGTGGAGGATTCCCTGGTCCTGAATGGGGTAACTGTGCCCCTGAATGACCAGGTGTGCAGCCTGGGAGTCATTTTGGACTCACAGCTGTCCATGGATGCGCAGGTGAATTCTGTGTCCGGGCCAGCTGTCTACCAGCTCCATCTGGTACACAGGCTGAGACCCTACCTGTCTGCAGACTGTCTTGCCAGAGTGGTGCATGCTCTAGTTATCTCCCACTTGGACTACTGCAATGCACTACCTGTGAAGGTGACCCAGAAACTGCAACTAATCCAGAATGCGGCAGCTAGACTAGTGACTGGGAGTGGCTGCCGAGACCATATGAAAGACCTACATTGGCTCCCAGTACGTTTCCGAGCACAATTCAAAGTGTTGATGCTGACCTTTAAAGCCCTAAATGGCCACCATACCCGCAGCCTTGGATTCAAACAGAACTCAACAATCTCTCTCTCTGTCCAGCTTGCTGCTTTGCTTCTAGCTCACATCACTACAAACTCTCTGCTCCAACTCAGCCTTATTCCTTCTAACTATCATTGAGTTGGGGGAGGGGCCCCACTGATTTGACATCTTGCATAGATCCACTTCCTTTGTTCCCCTTGGTGGCCCATCACCTGGGCAATTACCTTATCCAGAAACTAGCCTGGTTTACATTTTAACACTTGCTGGATTCCAGTGGTTAGAAGGCTCTCACCATACAGCCTACTCCCCCTATAGCTCATAACACTATTATCCCATATTGTTCCTTAATGGTGTGAAGAACGTTCTCTATCTATCAAGGTAATTTCTGTTTTGTTTTACACAGTCAAAAAACACAAAATGCACATTCCATTGCAAAAATTTGGAATTCTATAAACAAAAGGATAACTCATATTGGCCAATTGATTATGTGGCCCACTGTGTGTAAGGACATACCAAGATGTTACAGTAATCTGGTACTATTTAATGTATAAGTCGCAGAACTTGCAAATGGTCTCTTTGAAAGAATTAACCTTTTGAACCTTTCTTAGGGTATAGTGACCCCTAAAGGTACTAAAGTTGAACTGGCTACAGAGGTTCTAAAATGTAATAGAATGAATACATATTTGTTGCTGGCTGTGAAAAGAGGAGCCTGAAGGACACCTTCGGATTTTGTTAGTTGCAGTGGTCCAGTTTCCTCTGAGCCACATCCCAGAAACCTTGATCTGGCAATAACGGAAAAGGAATTCAACAAGTGGGTATAGTGACCATTCATGAAACAGCCATAAGTCAAGGAAACATTTCCTGTGGAGATCAGGACAACCAACCCCATTGCCAACTACAAAAAAGGAAACTCATGCCACAACAGTCAACAGTCTGCATAATAGTTAGGATGGCTTCCCAAAGGAGATTTCTTTCTTTCTTTCTAAAAATCACCTGCGATATTCAACATTTAACCCACTTCCCCAGAAATTCTCTATGTTTTATGCTTTGTGGACCCATTTCATGAGTTGTTGTAAAAACAGAGCAGTTGGGTGATGAACTCCAGTCCACAGGTTGGATGTGGCCTTCTAGGCCTCTTTCCTTCCAGTCTTTGGCACTCTCCCCAAAGCACCCTTCCTCTGTGCCCTCCTTGAGTGCTTCTGTCTGGCTATAACATCTCATTGAACTGTGATAATGCCCCTTGATTGCCGGGATGGAGAAATTTGTAGAGAAATCTCTGGCCTTTGAATGGCTGGAATATAGCCTACTGTACAAAGGTAAACAAAATCACATCAATGGCTCTACCCACTGATGCTTCTGGCTCTCCCTACCTCTGGCAATCAGCCCCTGAAAGTTTTCAACCCCCTGGGGGCTGAAAAAAGGGTTCCCTATTTGAATAGTAGAATATGCAGGGCGCTGGGCTTGCTGCTTCACCTTGTCTAGATTCCAGCCCTTAACACTTCTCCTCCATCCTGTTCACTCATAAGAGGGTCCAAATGACATTTAGGAAACGGCCCTCCTTCTACATTCATACAAGCGCCAGAGAGAGTGAAGCTCTGCAGAAGAGAAATGGCCAAGGAGAAGGGTGATGAGAGAAACCCCTTTCTTAGGAGAGTTTAAGTGGAAAGTTAGATATATGCGGGAGGAGGAGAAAGTCCCTTCAGGACTGAGACTGAGGCAGCACAAAGCACTGGGACATATACACACACAAGTGTGAATGTAATGTGATTCTAACTAGGGATTTTCTGATCTGCTATGTTCTTGTGTTGCTTGTTGGAAGCCGCTCACAGCTGTGGAGTAAATGACATTTACTACTACTCCTTCTTCCTTCCCTATACAACACTGACTCTTCTGCCACAAGGGACCCCGGTAGACAGATCAGAAGGCTCCTGGTTTGAATCTTGGTCAACTCAGAATCCAGTTTCTAACCAAAAATGTCAAGTTCCCTGCCTCCAGCCTGTTTCCCAGTGCAGTTTTATGTTTGAAGAACTCCACACTCCTCCTTGCTTTTTAATCTTTCCTTTTTAGCACATTACATTTAACTGCTTATTAAATCAAATCGAAGCAAACAAGATGGCTGCTCTGGCTACTGGCTCTCTTCAGTTTGTATGGGATTAGAACTAGGCAATGCTGTTGCTAGCCTGTAACTTCTCCATGCCTGCAGCTTGGTTTTGGTTTTATGAGGAGAAACAGGAAGCTGATGCTTTTCAGAGCCTGTAATTTAGAGCTGCTAGGTCAACCAGAGATGCACCTAAAATAATAGTACAAAAAGGGTTTTCTGTTTGTAATTTTGATTAAAGTGGATATTCTTCATAGAGAATGAAATCAGTCAATCACTTTGATATTGACTCAAAAGCTGGTGGTGATAGGAAGAGTGGATGAATTGCTAGTGTTGATGTACTTTCACTGCTTCCTTGGAAACTAGAGAGAGATGGGCGTAGTGCAATTAACCGTGAAGTGTACCTCTACTGAACCACCAGTACGGCTCTCCAATGCTAAAAGGGAGGCAGGTCTCCTCTTGCATTATTTTGCATTCATAAAGATGTTCTAAACCCTTTCAGGAAAAAGAAAAGCGGCAAGACAAGGAACAGCACATGCAAAGAAATGCAACATATGCCTCTTTCTCTCTCTCTGCACCCATGATCCATTTGCCAAGGCTGCACATGTGGACCTCTCATGGCCCAGATGCAGTTGAACTGACCTTTGGAAGGGACAATGGGGCGTCTGCACATGCCGTGGGTAGTTCCTCCCAGCTGATACCGCATTTATTTACTTGCTTACTGTCTGCACTTACAACCCACCCTTCAACAAATGGTTGCAGTAATGTCATAATTAAAAGAACTAGAGCTTACACTAATGTCAGAAACTAAAACTGCAAACAACTAATGACAACAAAGAACAAAACAGAACAGCTAGGCACAGCAATTTCTTTTGTTAATCACGAGTTCCATACAGATGCTGAAGGTCCTCGTGTTTCCGTGTATGTGTCTCTGCCTAAGCATTCTGGGGGGCCACACTGTTTGGCGTGAGCCTCCTGACCAGCTTACTGCCTCCAGCTCTGCTCCTGAATCTGAACTGGAAGGAAAAGAGTGCTGGGGGGAGGGCCTACTCTTTTGTTATCAAGGGCAAGGCAGCCAGAACTGCTGCCAACGTTGGCTATAATTTTCAGAACCGTAACTTTCAGAACTCTTGCTCAAGTTGCAGCATTGAATGGTAGAGCAACTCTCCACGATACGGGCGATAAGTAAGGCTTAATTCACTTAAAGCTATGGTTTTTCCAGTAGTGATGTATGGAAGTGAGAGCTGGACCATAAAGAAGGTTGATCGCCATAGAATTGATGCTTTTGAATTAAAGTGCTGGAGGAGACTCTTGAGAGTCCCATGGACTGCAAGAAGATCAAACCTATCCCTTCTGAAGGAAATCGGCCCTGAGTGCTCACTGGAAGGACAGATCGTGAAGCTGAGGCTCCAGTACTTTGGCCACCTCATGAGAAGAGAAGACTCCCTGGAAAAGACCCTGATGTTGGGAAAGATGGAGGGCACAAGGAGAAGGGGACGACAGAGGACGAGATGGTTGGACAGTGTTCTCGAAGCTACCAGCATAAGTTTGACCAAACTGCGGGAGGCAGTGGAAGACAGGAGTGCCTGGCGTGTTCTTGTCCATGGGGTCACGAAGAGGTGGACACGACTAAATGACTGAACAGCAACAAATTCACTTGGAACGGCATGAAGCAAGGAAGCCTACAGGAGTAAGATGCAAGGAAAATGGATTGACAGCATGGATAATGCAGCTAGGACACACGTCTAGAGTTTTTCTTTCTAGAATTGAAGGCATAGTCCCTCTCCCCAATTGGCAATGGGACTGCAATGCATGGGGAGGGAAAGCTTAGCTGTTTCCTCAGCAGCCATGATTCCAATACAGTCGTACCTTGGTTGTCAAATAGCTTGGTACTCGGACGTTTTGGCTCCCGAGTGCCGCAAACCTGGAAGCAAGTGTTACGGTTTGCAACGCCTGACGCGGCTTCCGATTGAGTGCAGGAAGCTCCTGCAGCCAATCAGAAGCTGCATCTTGGTTTTCGAACCATTCCGGGAGTCCAATGAACTCCCGGAACGGATTAAGTTTGACAACCAAGGTACGACTGTAAATATTGTTTCCTGCCCCCCTCCCCCGCCACAGTTAACCTCAGGGGGGAAAGCTCCCATTCATACCATTGGGAGCTCTCCCACCACCAGCAAACTGCACCATAGGACATATACTCACTGTCAAGATCAGGGCTCAGCAAAATTTTCAGCAGGGGGCCGGTCCACTGTCCCTCAAACTTTGTGGGGGGCCGGACTATATTTTTTTGGGGGGGGGGAATGAATGAATTCCTATGCCCCACAAATAACCCAGAGATGTATTTTAAATAAAAGCACACATTCTACTCATGTAAAAACATGCTGATTCCCGGACCGTCCACGGGCCAGATTGAGAAGGTGATTGGGCCGGATCCAGCCCCTGGGCCTTAGTTTGCCTACCCATGGTCAAGATCATGGCTGCAAAGGGTTAAACTCCCCCCCATCCCACACACTGAAGCCCCAATGCTAATACCTCCCCCTATCCGTAATTACAGAAAGAAAACTCAGGCGTGCTTCCTAGCCGTTGTGCAATTAGGATAGCAGTTCGGCCCTCTGCTATGTATATATTATCCTTACAGACAAAACAAAAGGTCTGGTTTAAAAGGAACATGCTTGCAGTTACATCACTTAACAGAAAAGAAGTGAACTTTTTTAAACAGTCACTTTTACCTACCAGCAAGAACAAATGCATTCCATCCAGGCATTGCCTAGCATTGGCATAGCCCCTGGGGTTATGTATCAATACCTCAGAAGTCCTTACCTTTTGACCAGTCCTCCATTTGTATTTCTGAACTTGTTTGATCTGGCAAGGTCTCCGCGTCTTGCTCCAAGACTTCAGAGCTAAAGTAAAGCCAAGTCTAGATAAATAAACGTAAAACAATATATCAGAACACACCTATACCTTGCCCTTATTTGTCAGGGAATTTACAAGACAAATGACTCAAAAAAAATGTTTATAATAGGACAATAAAACCTGTTTATTTTAACAGGTGACATTAAATTGACTTTCACAGTAAAAGATATTTTTGTTCACACTTTCAGTTTAGATAGATTTATTCTGTTCTCTGTTGAATTTAATGATGGTGTTGAGAAACATATTAGTCCTCAAAGCCTGATCCTGGCAACAGTTATTACAAAATAGAATGAGTAGGTCCAGGAAAGCAAATATGATTACTTTTTTCTTGGTCTGCATTACCAGTGGTAGTGAATGCAGGATTAGGTCATGTCAAGGTTTTGCTCTGCGTAATCCTTAGGTATATATGCAAGTATTACAGAGAGAAGGTTCTCACAATATTTTCAGATTCGTATTAAGATACATAAATCACCACGTTAACATTTTTAATTTGTAAGTATAGTATGTTCATTAGAGACAATGTGGAATTACAGTTATTATGCCTGCATTATCACAGTTTTGTGACTTTTTGGTTGGTCTTAATAAAGGTATTACCCAACCATGGGTTTTGGAAAGTTTTTCCCTTTCCTGGTCCAACATGGCTACCCTTGTTCTTCATGTTTCTTATAAGAAGAAAATTTACTTCTTAGGAACCCCAGACGGCCATAAAATGAAATAAAATGAGAAACCTAGCCACCATGTGGTTATCAAGTTCAAAATAAGGAACAAGAACACTTAAAAAAAATTATAGATAAGTAGCTTATACTGTATAGCCTGTACTTGATTCAGCTCTAAGAATACACAGTGAAAGCAAGATGAGAGATTTTAAGGGACTTTCTTCTCAGGAGTGAGAGAGAATATTACCTCAGACCCTGAAGTCTGAATTCCTTACAAAAAGTCCTCAAATGAAGCTGTAACTTTGGCTTTTTCAGTTCTGTGTAACTCTGTTGATTTGGGGTTGGCAATCCCCCCCCCCCCCCATATAAGTTCCTCATTTACTTTTGGATTAGCTGGAAATATAGAAGGTTATTATTAATATCAAAGAAATGTGTTTTAAGTCAATGAAGTCTTTCCTCTACATATTGCACAAAAAGGTCCATAATAATTGCAGTCTTTTAATAAGGTATTCATATAGCAAGAGATGAAGAAAATACAGTCTTTAATAACCTCTGGAGTATTTTAAAACATGTCTTAGGGCCTTAATGTGCCTAGTAATATACTATTTAAAACCACAATTTTATCCCTCCACAATATACAGTCATACTTCCCCGCCATTTACCCAGCTAATGAATGCCAGCAATTAGTAAAATGTAATCCCACTGCACAATCAGTTTAATGCTTTTAGCACTCAGAAAAGTAAACACCAAATTAATACTGCTCAAGCCATATCAGATCCTACTTGGAAGCAAGCAATTATAGTTCAGCTCCTCAGGTGTAATTAAATGATTGGAATGATTTAGTTCCATAAATGCAAGTTAATTCATAAGCAAGCAACAAATATACTGGGAGTAATTACAAGAAACATTGGCAGTCTGAGCAGGGCATGCTCTTTTATACACCTGGTATAGGAAAATGCTGCCCTCTCCTGGATATTGAGTGTGACTATCCACTCCAACAGCCACACTAATGTGAAGTATGGCAAAATGCAAGGTGTGAACACAGGAGAATCTTTGAAGGTTAAAAGTCATTATTGCATTTCACATGCACAAACCATCAACTATGGCAGTAGCCATAGTAGATTGCCAGCAAGAATTACATAAATTACCCACAGCCAGCGTTCATGGGCTTGCAGGGAAATGAGTCTTGTTGATCCGCAATAGAATTAGACCGACAGCTTTATTCACAAAGCACTTCTTACACAAATATAACTTGCTTGGAGAAAATCATTTACAATGTCACGTATAAAGACTATGCAAATGTCTGTTTTGTGGAATGTACACAATTTAGGAAAAGGCTTCCCAAAATATGTTTCCACAGAAATATAGAACTGGCACAGTTATCTTGCATGACGATGGCTGCAATCTTATACCCATTTATAGCTGGGAAGAAGCCGTACTGAACGGAATAGGACTTTCTTCCGAGTAGAGATGAATAGGATTTCACTGCACATTTTTCCCTATGCAGGGATTATATCCTATCCACATTTAAAATAATCCCCCTAACCAACGTGTTAAAGATTTAAGGCTATTCCAGGAAATACAATAGGTTTAATGTAATACAGTCATGAACATATTCTGTTTCTAAAGAGAAAATATATTCTATACAGTCAATTTTTGAAAATACATTAAAAAAAATCTTTAAAACCGCACTGGGAAAACTTACCAGTGCCTTCAGTTATATATCTATAATCCATAACCAAACATTACTAAATAAAATTATTATCATTAATAATGTTGATGATGAAGGCTGTTAAATAGTGTACACTGAAGATGCTTAATAGTGTACACTGAAAAGGCACACAGATTGCAATAACTTATTTTCAGAGTACAACACGCATTACAATCTAGTTCAAGTTAGTTAAGACCCACTGAAGTGAACAAGTTATTTGTGACTAACTTGATATCAATGAGGCTTAAGTGCGACAAATTTTAGCTGCATTGGGGCTACGTTGTAATTTTAATCACAGTTAAATAATTTCTGTTGGTGTTGATTGAATCAGGAGTTTTCTTTGACAGCTGCCTTCAGATACCGTAAAATTATAATAATTATCTTCAGAACCAATATTATTTAGTTTACAGTACTGCGGTAAAGTGAGAAGGAAATAAGCTTTATATATCTGTGAAACCACATACAGCCCTCCTCTGTACAGACATCACTAATGTGTCAGTGTGTTTTTGAAGCTTTAAACAAATCAAGAACATAAACACACTTAGATATTTGTTTACATCAGCCACCAGACACTGCAATTTGTGTAAAAAGCATAAACATATATAAGCATAACTAAGCATTGCCAAATTATACAAATTAAAAGATACTAGAGTATACCACCCTCTCTTAACAGACAGAAGCAAATGAAAGGTTATGTTAAACAAACAATGATATGGAATTTGAATCACAACCCTGAGTCACTTTTAAGACTTTGTGCTTTAGTCTCTCCATGGATGCTTTTTTTCTTTTTTGCAACAAAACATGCTTATCTTATTAATCTTTAAATGTTTTTAAATAACCCTTGTAGATACGAATTCAATTATTTTATTAGAAGACATATTATTAATTTTAAAATGTACAGCACATTTACTTTGCCCTTTAATGCCATGGTCTTATTTTTCTATTCAAATCTTGTACACTGTAAGTTAATTGCTTTTGGAAACTACTTATTATTCATGTAAAAATTAATGTGCCAATGTGTTTAAATCCTTTTAAATGACCATTCATGCATCCTCCCCGTTTAAGTACCGATGAAATCTGTCAAAGATATCAGTGCAAGATGGTTTTAAAGAAAGTTCCAATAAAGATTTCCCCCCCTGCTAATATAAGATTTTCATTTTCACCAACTTTACTTGAATTCCATTAATTTTTTAAGCTGCTTTTAATAAATTCACCAAGTAAAATTTTTTAGGCCCCATAGTCTGTCATTTGTGTTCCAGCTGACTCTATGAATATTAATAACAGTGTTATCCTGATTAAATAGGCTTCATATGAAATCCCTGTGAATCCTATAGCTCAGACATCTCATTTTTTCCAACTCTTTATGAATTTGGATTCAGACATTATGCTGGAAGAAATCTTTAATAACAGATCTACTGGTACATTTCTGTATTCTTAAGCAAGAACGAGATCTTCTCATAATTCAAACAATTAAAAGAAACACGTCTACATCTTAAGGTTTCAGGCTTTCTGTAAATACACACAACACATCTTAACTCTAATGGAAACTTCAGCATTTTCAGAACAAAGGACTTGGTACCTATTAAAAAGTAATACTCATGTCTCTCCCAATACGCACCTTATTTGGTCTTAATTCATAGGTGCTTTGCAGTTACAAACATGTGATTAGATAGAGGAGACCTTCAGGTCTCGTTGCAAGAAGATGCATCGGATTCAAACCCAAGACTTGGTACACATATGTCTAGCTTGTTTTTATATATTTTTAATGAAATTAAGTAGCAGTTTACCAAAACCTCGTTCAGCAATAGCTTTAACCAAAGGCAAAGCATAAGCATTTCCAGGGACCTCTCCAGGAAAAGAGTGAAATATTTTTAAAAAATAGTCACAGGACCTGACCTCATCTGAGAGGAGGATAGTGTTGAGAGACTGCCGCCTGATTATAATGTGGGTAGGCAATCACTACAGATTTGCCTTAAAGCAAGCAGGGAACCGTTCCTTAGCTCAAGAGCTGCATCCCTTGGGCTCACCCATCTGAGAAACACTTCCTGGTGGTTGGCAAGGTCAAAAAAGGGTGTGTGACCAAAGTGGGAAGGGCTAAATCTGGTATATACATACGCCACACCCAGACAACACAGAGGGAATAGAGAGGAAGACCAGGGTCTGATGACTGGCAGTTCCCCCACCATCTTACAGCTAAGCCTGATTTGAAGAGGAAAAAAGTATGTTACGATTTCTTTATGGCACAACTGGGCAACCTGCAGCCTGACCCAGTTTTATGTGGCCTCTAACATCCCCTGAAGTCGCCCCATTTCCCCACCCCATCTAAATTGCTTCTTGCCTGTTAGCTTCCTACTTTTCCTGACGTCTAAAAATATTTTGTCACTCTTTCTATGACGTTTCAGAGCAAATGAAAAAGGACATTTCATTTGATAAAAAATAATGGATCGTTTTTAAAATCCAGTTTTTCTTGGAGACAAAAATTCCCAAACCACCAAGTTATAAATGTAATATATATTGCATCTATGAAACTTCCACTTTCTTTACCAAACAGTAGTTATAATCACTGGCTGCACTAAAAAAAAAAAAAAAAAAGTTATTACCATAGCTTTCCGTGTATAACACGCCCCCTGTTTTGGGGGAACTCAAAATTAAGAAAATGGGGGGGGGGAGATTCCCCAAAGTTGTTGAGCTTTTTGGGGCAAGGATTGCCCACAGTTGTTGAGGTTTTCTCAACAACACATTGCCACAGCAACCTAAACTCTGTCCCACCATCGAATCCATTGAGTTTTACTTCTGAGTAGAGATGGTGGAACATGGCGGTCATTAGTCTGGAGCAGCTAATTCAGAGTGTTCATTGACTGTGTCCACCAGTCCAGCATGGCCCCCTCAATAAATGGTAGATCGTGTCCTTCCTAAAAGAGGGCATGTGTTGCGGTGAGATCTGGAGACTGATCTCTTGGTTGTGGGTGGGTCCACTGGATAGCCACAACACCCGATTGGTAGGTTCCTCGATGCTGGGTTTCAATCTGGCCAATGGGGTTGCAATGTAAACGGATTGAAGGACCTATATAAACCCATGCACGTGACCCAGAGCTTCCTCTTTTGGCTTGTGCATCGGAACATCCGCCCGCCTCTCCCTAATTTTAGGGCCTTTTGTGATTGACCTTGCTATGCCATCGTGTGTCATCTGTCGTTGGGACAGGGGCATGGCATGGATTTTCCCACTTGGCTAATTGGCTGTTGCCATTTGGGTTTCGCCTGCCGCGTAGCAAGTCGTCACAACTTGTAAGGTTGCGGATAAGCACTGGTTCATGTGATAGGGATGGGAGAACGGTCTCTCCATCCCTATGTGAAGTGTATTCCGTTAAAGGAATCCAGGGACTCAACTTGGTTTGGTCAACCCCTGAAAAGGGATTGTGCCCGTGCCTGAATCCAGGGGAGCATTTGGGGAGCGAATAGAGTCTGCTCCCAGACTTTTCACCTTCCTCAGGTGTTCACCCTTGGCTGACCTATGATAGAGCTCTGGGTCAGCGCTACCTGCAAGGGTGTAGGGAGCTGGTCGAACCAGAGTCTATGCAACCACTCACTGTTCTGTAAGAAATAAAGTTGTGGCCTAAATTCTGCCAAAAAACAAAACTAAAATTTGAGTCAAATGTGTCTTTATTTAGGAGCAGCCTTTCTCAACCTGTGGGTCCCCAGATGTTGTTGAACTACAACTCCCATCACCCCTAGCTAGCAAGGCCAGAGCTCAGGGATAATGGGAGTTGTAGACCAACAATATCTGGGGACCCACAGGTTGAGAACTGCTGTTTAGGAGGGAGGTCTTTGGGTCTGAACACGCAATCCACCTTATGGCATAGGATAATCAGTGGGTGTCTCCTTTATGGGGGAGAAAGGCTTTTATTTTTCTGACAGGGTGATTGGAAAGAAAAGCTATCATAGTTTGGAAAAAAGTAAGGGGTGTGTGATGTGAGAGAGAGTGAGAGCGAAACAAGAGTTGTGGTGTAATTGAGAGGAATGGGGGGGGGATAGGGAGGGAAGGAGGGAGAGAGATAGCACAAACTCTGAACTAAAGGCTGAGAGTATTTTGTGGTGTACTGTGCTTCCCTCTTATGTGATGTGGCAGATCTGCTGCGTGGTAAGAACATGTTGGTTGCTTACTTCCAGGCACACTCTATTTATATATATGCAAAATAAATCAACTATAAAAAATGTCATATGTCCCCAGTGATCTCTCTTCCAAAGATCTCTCTTCCAAACGTTTGAGAACTAAGCTGTTCGAAAACCAAGGTACGACTGTAAAACTGAAGTACTGTGTCGCAAAATGATGCATGTCTAAAAAGTGTGCCACCAACATGAAAAGTTTGGAAAGCTCTGTGTTATGGAGACCCCTATACAGTGGTACCTCGGGTTAAGTACTTAATTTGTTCCAGAGGTCCATTCTTAACCTGAAACTGTTCTTAACCTGAAGCAACACTTTAGCTAATGGGGCCTCCTGCTGCCGCCGTAGCATGATTTCTGTTGTCATCCTGAAGCAAAGTTCTTAACCCGAGGTACTATTTCTGGGTTAGCGGAGTCTGTAACCTGAAGCGTATGTAACCTGAGGTACCACTGTACTGTTCATGGACTTCCGGGAGAGAGAAGTGGTGGTTTGGCTGTCTCTCTCTCTCTGTTAGCTCCTGCTGACAGAAAATAATTATGTGGTGATTGATAATAGACAGATAGTATGACTATTAATCACTCTGGAAATAAGGATGATCTGGAAGTTAACCTCAAAACACTTTGATCAAAGTCGTTTTTCCTGGTGGCTAGGAAAGGATATAGAATGAGCTGGCAAACTGAGGAGTTGCCATTGTGCCCAAACACCATGTAGTCACCTTTTATAGGTAAGAAAGATCCACAACTTCTCTATTTAAAAATACTTCTGGGGCAAAGTAAACAGTAACAGCGACCCCTCCATCAGCTGTTGAAAATCTACAATCTACAATCTGAAAATCTGTAAGCACTGTCTTCTGTCATTGAAGAAAAACAGAAAGGAAAAACTGGTTGTTAAAGTGTCTAAAGCAGAGCGAAAAGCCTGATTAAAGGTTGTGGATGATGGAAATCGCTGTGTGAAAAATATTTGATCATTTTTCTGTTTCCTGCCACTAAAGAAGTGAAAAAACTGAAATTAAAGTGGCTATCAGTAGCTGTGGGAAAGGAATTTTTTTTGACATAAGTTGCAGCTGTGATTTTAAGTAATAATAAATGTTAAGATAATAATATCCAGAACATCAAAAGCATCCAGTATGATAAAGGTACTTTTGGATCACCCAATGACTGTTGGTATTGTTCAGCAGTTGATGGCTGAACAATTAAAAATGATCAGATCAATGTTTGATGAAGAAAATGGGCCAAATGCCCTTTTAAAATGTTTTTTTTTAATTGCTGTTTTTTATTTTTATTATGTGTTTTGTGATTTTATATCTTGATTTTATTCTGTGAACCGCCTGAGACCTCTAGGTATAGGGCGATATATAAATTCAATAAACAACAACACAGAAAATGGAAATGGGGAATACTCAGATGCTCCAGACCAAATTGATGAAAAGTTGGCATGACTGGAACATAAAATAGTTAAACTGAAGAAACAGATGGTGATGCTGAAATGGAAATGAGTTCCATTCAAGGATTTGGAGGAGAAGGAGAATGTAAAATCATAAATGGTAAAATGGGGAATTATTTGGATATGGTATTGATGGAACTAAGTGGGGGGGGGGAAGCTTTGGGAAAACTTCAGTCCTGCCCTTCTAGAAGAAAGAAAGTATTCTGAATATGATCTGGAGCAAATTCAGAGAATGATGCTATTAAAGTTATGGTACTCTCTCTAGAAAAAGACTGGGGAAAAAGAGAAATCGAAGGCCCGATGAGGGAGATCAGGATACTATCATAAACACAACAGGAAATGGAAATACAAGAAGTGGTACTAAACATATGGAACTAATCATGAACTAATGGACATATGAGGGCGGGAGATATACATAATTTTGCCCCATTGTGTGATCCCAGTAGAGAGTAATGTCGATGAAAATTAATGGAGGTAAAGTTAAAAGGAAAAATAGGGCTGACATTTATTGATAGAAATAACCATTAGAGAACCCATGTTGGAATTTTCATGGGGAAAAGAAATGAATGATTCTGACACACCTTGACTTAAAAGAAATATTGTTTAACAGAAAGTAGAGAATATGGATGTTAGCATGGACTGGATGTTTTAAATTTTTTTTTTTTTTTAATGTAACAGGCAGATGGAAAATTTGAAGTTTTCTTTTTGTATCTTTTTCTAATGTTTTTGTCTATTTTACTTTATTTCTCTTTCTTTTTTCTGCTTCTCTTCTTTCTTTTTCTTCTTTCTCTTTGGAATCCTATATTTGGGGCTTTTATTCAGGTCCAGAGATTGTATACTCCTGGGGGTGGCAGATGGTCAACGGAGGACCCTGGGTGAGAGACGGGTGAACATTGTGTCCCAAGGTGAGAGGCTGAGAGGAGAAAGGAAAGATCCCAGGTGATAGCTGGGAGGGGCTACTGTCCTCTGTGCGTGGCAAGGGCTAAGAAGTACTTTTAAGTGAGGACTCTCTCAATTTGTATTTTTTTGTAGTTGTAATTTTACTGCAGTATCGGTTCGAACAACAGTAAGGCTGCAGAAACACATGGTAGTTTTAGTTGCAGAAAGGTAGGAGGCTAAATCAAAGCACAGAAATAAGGATAATAAGTGACAACAGGAAAGCAAAGCCACGCGTTTACACACTAATGCCCAGTATTCACTTTGTTCATCCTAAATGAAACTTCAGAGGGAATTAAAGACAAGTGTTCCAGGTCGCTGAAAAAGAAGGAAGAAAGCAATGCCACCCACCATCCCTGCAGCTGCGCCCCCCATTGCTATTTCAGGATGCAGAAGGGGAGCGAAATGGCAAGCAAATGAACCAAGGCTAAAACACGGGAGAAAATCACATTGGACCCAGTGGGCCTTGCTTTTGTGCAACAATGCAGAATAATAGTGTATCCATATTTGCACCCCATGTCCACTGGATATTTTTTAATGAGCAACCTCAAGCTACTAGAATGTTTTTCCAGCTTTCCAACGTACACAAGTTACCATCGCTAGCATGTTGGAGACTGCCTTGATTCTGTTTTTGTCAGTTTGCACACCGTTTTCAGATGTCCATTCCCCCAGGCAGGTGACTTAGGTAAAGGTAAAGGGACCCCTGACCATTAGGTCCAGTCGTGACTGACTCTGGGGTTGCAGCGCTCATCTCGCTTTACTGGCCGAGGGAGCCGGCATACAACTTCCGGGTCATGTGGCCAGCATGACTAAGCCACTTCTGGCAAACCAGAGCAGCGCACGGAAACGCCGTTTACCTTCCCGCTGAAGCGGTACCTATCTATCTACTGGCACTTTGACGTGCTTTCGAACTGCTAGGTTGGCAGGAGCAGGGCAACGGGAGCTCACCCCGTCGCGGGGATTCGAACCGCAGACCTTCTGATCGGCAAGTCCAGCACCACCTCCGTCCCATGGCAGGTGACTTATTTAACCCTAAATTGGCATTTCTCCCTGTTTCAACCCTGCTGCCCTTGTCCTCTCGAAAGCCTCTTGTAACTTCTGGTCATATCCCTCTTCAGTTATGCCCAGTCAAGATCCCTCTGCACACAGTCACATGTGCCCACAGGCCAGAGATTTACCATACTCGTATCTGGAGCACATCAGAAGAGGTTCAGTGCAGAAAATGTAAGTTCACTTAGCTGAATTTACCACAGAATCAAAACAAAGTTTATTACTCCTATTTGAATCAGACATATAGGAAGAGTATATTAAATGTATAAAGTGCTATCTCCATTCTAACATCAACTGATAAGGAAGCAAAAACTAAAAAAAGTACCCCCATTTTCCTGGAGTTAATCAGATACCAGGATCTTTTAAGATATCCTGAAACGTTTTGCCCTAGGCCAAGCTAAACTAAATCACTTAATCTAGGAGGGTACTGCATATAAAAGCAAAGTTAGCTTATAGAATAGTTTCCCCAGGGAACAAACAGCCTGTTTTCTTAGCACTCTTATTCATGCCAAGTTTTGATGTAATGACAAACTCCACCACAAAAGGACTTGCATTTCCACAGAGCTAGAAAAATTTACTGGCAAATCTAAAGGTCAAAAAATTAATAGAAGAAAACTCAACTCAGCCCAGAACAGGTGCTGAGAAGTTTTCACAGCAAAAAGGATAAAAGGTTATAGGCATTTTTTAATGGCTACCTAAAAACAAAAGAATCTGTAGTTCAGACGCATTTAAATATCACCTCCACCTCTAAACTGAAATTGTGGTTTGAACACTGAGAACGTTTCATCAAAAGCAACAACTACCTCATATTCTAATAGCATTCATTGATAATAAAAGCACTACAGTACTCTGAACACTACAAAACTTCATACTTCTGTGCCCATAACATTTCATTTCTGCTCCTTGGTGGATGTCTCACACCGGAAAATGAAAGGATGATGAGAGTTGTTGTTGTTGTTTAGTTGTTTAGTTGTGTCCGACTCTTCGTGACCCCCTGGACCAGAGCATGCCAGGCACTCCTCTCTTCCACTGCCTCCTGCAGTTTGGTCAAACTCATGCTGGTAGCTTCGAGAACACTGTCCAACCATCTCGTCCTCTGTTGTCCCCTTCTCCTTGTGCCCTCCATCTTTCCCAACATCAGGGTCTTTTCCAGGGAGTCTTCTCTTCTCGTGAGGTAGCCAAAGTATTGGAGCCTCAGCTTCAGGATCTGTCCTTCCAGTGAGCACTCAGGGCTGATTTCCTTAAAAATGGAGAGGGAGTCCGTCCACTCTTGAACAGCTCTTACTGCCAGAAAGTTCTTCCTGATGTTTAGTCGGAATCTCCTTTCTTGTAACCTGAAGCCATTGGTTTGAGACCTACCCTCCACAGCAGGAGAAAACAAGCTTACTCCATTTCCTATGTAACAGCCCTTCAGATAACCATCTTCAACTATCATATCACCTCTCCGACACCTATTTTCCAGGTTAAACATAACCAGCTCCCTCAACTGTTTATCATAAGACTTGGTTTCCAGGCCCTTTATCATCTTGGTCACCCTCCTCCGTACATGTTCCAGTTTGTCCCCTCAATTCCTACACTCAATTCATTTATAAAGATGTTGAACAACACCAGGCCCAGGAGAGAACCCTGTTAACTACCTTTTACCATTATCCCAAAGCAACCATTTACATTTACATAACAGAACCCATAAATATTAACTGCGTTCTCGCAGTCATAATGGGATATGGATTTTGGGAAGCTTGCTATTAGGGCTCTGGAAGATCTTAGCTGGGAAAATCTGGCTTTGTGTTTCTGCTACAAGCTACAGCTGCTTTGGCAGCTCCCAACTATTCCTGGCATATTACTTCAGAACAGTAATGTTGAGATATTTCTGGAATCATGCCATAATTGAGGAATGGCACTTTTTAAGCTTGCAACTGAGGTCAACCTTGCATAGAATATAATCAGACAGTTAGAGAGAGACTTATGGGGCCTGAGGGCTCTTTCCATGCCAACTGCAATCAATGGCAAAATCAGCAAATATTTAAGAGGAGGGGAAGCCCCAAGCAGGTTTAAATATGAGAGTCAAATCAAAGGCGTTCTCTTCCTCATGCGATTAGAACTGCTTGAAGGAAGAGGAGCGAGCACCAAGCTAGCTTCGCCCTTCCATGACGCATGGAATGTGTATTAATATACACATCAGAATTACCGTATTTTTTGCACCATAACACTCACTTTTTTCCTCCTAGAAAGTAAGGGGAAATGTCTGTGCGTGTTATGGAGGGAATGCCTACGGGTGGCATGCCTACGGATTTTCCTCCTCTAAAAACTACGTGTGTGTTATGGTCGGGTGCGTGTTATAGAGCGAAAAATACGGTAACCATGTTTCTCACTCCTCTGCAACTGCACTTTGACATTCCAACCAGGGATCTATCTGCACTATACATTTAAAGCAGCATCACACCAATTTAAACAGCCATGGGTTCCCCCAAAACAATCCTGGGCACAGTAGTCTGCTAAGGGTGCTGAGAGTTGTTAAGAGACACCCCACCCCCATTCCCAGAGTCGTGTATCAATCCTTCTTTCCATGCAACTCTGGGAATTGCAGCTTTGTGGCAGAAATTCTATAAATCGCTGCATATGCTCAATGAGGACAATGGAACTCCAACCCATTCTCTTGATCCATGTAGTTAACGCATGCTTATGTCCAGTAGAATCTGTACTGAAGAGAACTACTGTAATGTTTATCCAACCCAGGATCTCAAATCCTGATCCCATCTGCACTATACATCCTGCCAATTTAAGAAGTCATGGCTACTAGCAGTGCTATTAAGGGCACTGTTAGAAATTAGCCAGGCACTGGGAGCATTTTGCAACTGGCAAGGTTCTAACTGAGACCATATGGAGATCTCTGGATGTCAGGCTTGTGACTTGACCTCTGGCTAGCGCCTCCAGTTTTCTTAAGCAGCTAAGCAGAAGGGCTTATTTATTGCATGTACAGTGGTACCTCGGGTTACAGATGCTTCAAGTTACAGACGCTTCAGGTTACAGACTCCGCTAACCCAGAAATAGTACCTCGGGTTAAGAACTTTGCTTCAGGATGAGAACAGAAATCCTGCTCCGGTGGTGCAGCGGTAGTGGGAGGCCCCATTAGCTAAAGTGGTGCTTCAGGTTAAGAAAAGTTTCAGGTTAAGAACAGACCTCTGAAACGAATTAAGTTCTTTTTTTAATATAAATAATATTTATTAGTAGTTTCAGAATAGTAGAAAAACAACAAAAAAACAACACTACAGTACATAAAAAAGATGAAAAAACACGCAAAACATAAAAACCAATACAGCAATACAACAAAAAAATAAAAAAGGGGAAAAAAGACACAAATCCCAAATTACATATCTTTAACTTCCATTTGCTTGTTTCATCGACCTCCTCACACCTCCTTTTTGTATTCTAGTTTAATTAGTTATTTCAGCAAATTCTTTCCATCTTTCTCAATTTTTGTTAAATAATTTATCTTAACAATTTAACCTAATAATTAGCTCAACAAATCCTTTCCATCTTTCCCCATATTCTGTTATTCAAATTACCTTGATTTCTTTAACCTTATCTTACCATAAAATACCTTAAAGCTTAAATCTTAATACTCAAATATACATAACTCCTGATATCATTTCTGCTAGAGTCATATAGTTTCATTCCAACATTTTCCCTAATATTCATTGATTTTAGGCTAATTCCCCCCCCAAAAAAATTTCTTTATAGATTTTCTTCCAATCTTCATCCAACATCTCTTCTTCCTGGTCTCGGGTCGTGTCAGTCCTTACTGTCCATTCCATCTAGTCCATCAACCTGGAAGTCTTATGTCCGAGGCCCTTAAGTCTCTTCCATGTCCCTTCTGCAGATCTTCATCTTCTTGTTTATACTTGCCCTTTTCCTTGTCATTTGTTGGTCTCTTTCTTAATTTCTTTCCTTTCTCATTGAGGAGTAGGTCTCTGGGGGGTTCCAACCCAAAATTGTCTCCATCTCCCTTCATCAAACCCGCCCATTCCCCACAGTCCCACTCCCCACAGTCATCAATGTAATCCAAAAAGTATTTAAAAACATATTTCAAGGTCTCTCCAAAGTTAGGAACCTCCTCTGCTCCAGACTCCGCCTGGCCCACTCCAACTTCAATCTTCAATGACAGCGGCTTATGCTCCTGTAGGGCCTCGGGTTTCTCCCTTTGTATTATTTGAGGTGCAACCGCATCCTCCTCCATTATCTTCTGCACTTGCCCAGTCAGTACAAGTTCATGAGTTAGTCCCTGAATGGTTTCTGTATCAATGTTCCCTGTTTGTCCACAGTTGTTAACCACAACAATCATCAAGTCCATTTTCTCATTCATCAAATCCATCTTCTCGTGCATCTGTTCCAGCAAGGCACTTATCTTGCATAAAGCAAGCACGCAATCTTCCTCCCAGCTCATCTTTAGTCAAGGTCAGAAAAGACTGGTCCCACGATCTTAATCTCACAGCTGTTGAGTCCTCAAGTAGACTGCAGCAACAATTTAACAAGCTCCCTCTAGGGGAGACAATTTCTATTTGTATCCATTTTTTAAGGCAAGTCCAACAAAGGAAAATTACTTTCATTTTTCAGATATTTTTCAGATATTTTGTTTCTTTAGAACGCAAAAGGCAACATTGGAATCAGTTTATTTCTCTTCTTTAGCTATCTGTCAAAGTATTCCATTCACAGTCAATGAACCTCTCCAACTATTTCTGTCTCTGACATCCCGTTCCCAGGTTAGAGACGGTGGAAACTTATCCTTCTTCACTCCCTCTCCTGCAGGGGTTAAACAAAGTTCTCCCCCCTTTTCTCCTACTTCCAAGGGGGTTTCAGTAATTGTAGATGAAGGAAATTTAGACTTTTTTAACGGCTTTCCAGGCTTTAGCTTACAAAGTTTTTGCTTTAGTCTATATACAGAAAGCGGAAGGCGGACTTCCTGTTTTGAACCTTCCCGCTTTGATGCCAAATTAAGATATTTCTTGATCCAATTTTCCGTTTCTACTCACGGGTACTTGTTTTGAATCCAATTGTCCACAGGAAAAAGTCAGCGCTCTCTGGCAATGGCTGTGCGGCTTCACTCCGTAGAAATAGCAATCAGTTCGCAGCACCGCGCCGCTCACCCCACTTCGCTCCGGCGCCCCAAAATGGGGTTCCTGGTGAGTAGGGGGGGGCGTTCCTGGTGCCCTGCCGAACCCCACGTTCCCAGGCTTCCTCCGCCTGGGATTTCTAGCGGGTCCCCACCTTCGTCGCGGCGGAAAGACCCAGTTTCCACGGAGCCCGTTCCTCCAATCGGAGGAACTCCGCCGTTCACCGATGGCGCTGACCCGGAAGTCTGGAACGAATTACGTTCTTAACCCGAGGTACCACTGTATAGCCCACTTTTTTCTTCAAGGAGTACATGGTTCATACCCCTCCTCTGTTAACCCCTACACTGACCCTGAGAGGTAGGTAAAGTGGCTGTGACTGGGCCACGGTCAGTGAGCTTAATGACTGAGTAGGGATATGAACACTGATCTCTCAGGTCCTAGTGCGACACTCTAACCAGTACACCACACTGGCTTCCTATAGTACTTCTGCTATATAAATTAAGTAGATAAATAAATATGGGGAAATAAAATGTCACTTACAGAAGGATCTGAAATATTTTATTTGAAGCTTGGATTTGTTTTATTCTGTATTGTTTTATTTGACGTTTTAAGGTGCTGTAAGCTGCTTGGAACTTTTTTCTTTAAAATCTAAAGTGGCATAGAAATGAAACTAATAATAATAAAAATAATAAACTCTATGTGGGGGGGGGGGATGGTGCATAGACATACCGTTGTGGCGAATGTAACCCAGGTTTAACGTGCCATTTCGCGATTAGCTTATATATCTGAGTTTCTAACACTAATCCGTGTTAGGGTGCACAGAGTTGTTAAGGCAGAGCTTTCCAAACTGTGTGTCACGACACATTAGTGTGTCGGTTGCGGTATGTAGTAGGTGTGTCATGTGAATGCTCTGTGAACTCCTCCTAGGGCTGGAAAGGAGTCAGTTTAACCTCGGGTTTGCTAGTACAGTTTACTTTGGAAGTCGAATGGAATCTGATCTGGAAGTCCATTCGACTTCCAAAATGTTCGGAAACCAAAGTTCAGCTTCTGATTGGCTGCAGGAAGCCCCACCGGATGTTCGGCTTCCAAAAATAGTTTGCAAACTGGAGCAGTCACTTCCGGGTTTGTGGCGTTCGGGAGCCAAAACGTTTGAGAACTAAGCTGTTCGAAAACCAAGGTACGACTGTAAAACTGAAGTACTGTGTTGCAAAATGATGCATGTCTAAAAAGTGTGCCACCAACATGAAAAGTTTGGAAAGCTCTGTGTTATGGAGACCCCTATACAGTGGTACCTCGGGTTAAGTACTTAATTTGTTCCAGAGGTCCGTTCTTAACCTGAAACTGTTCTTAACCTGAAGCACCACTTTAGCTAATGGGGCCTCCTGCTGCCGCTGCACCGCCAGAGCCCGATTTCTGTTCTTATCCTGAAGCAAAGTTCTTAACCTGAAGCACTATTTCTGGGTTAGCGGAGTGTGTAACCTGAAGCATACGTAATCTGAAGCGTATGTAACCCGAGGTACCACTGTAATAGAATCACAGAGTTGGAAGGAACCCTGAGAGTCATTCGAGTCCAAACTCTGCAATGCAGGAATCACAACATGTGGTCCCCCACCCAATTTGAAGCCGTAACAGACCCTGCTTAGCTTTGCAAATATGCTAGCAGTTTTATTGCTGCACCACTTAGTTGGAGAAAAACCTACTAAACTTCACTCACATTTTAAAATAAAGATTCCCCCCCCCCTTACATATGGATTTTTTTCTTTAGTTGCTTGTCTTTTTCACTTAAGAGGCTGCTACCTGGGCTACAAAGAAGAATTTACTGGCTTTGTCTTGTGGCGTAATGAGAAGTTGCAAACCTTTATACAACTGATGTGTGTGACATAAGACATATTGTATTACCTGGATAAGAAATTAGAGTAGAAATGAGCATTCATCAGGACAGGGGTGTTTGTAAAGCAGTCCTTTGCAGAACACGTTGGTGGAGTACAGGTAAATTTAAGGTCAAGCCATTTTCAATACATATCTTATCTGCAGTTTAAGACTCCCAAAATAGATTGCTATGACAAAAGGTGATATACAGAATTGCTCAACTAAAGTTTTTTTTTTTTTTTTTAAGTTTCCTGTTGAGACATGGCGTGGCACCTTACACGGTTCAGCAACTTGGACTATATAAAGGTCTTTATAGAAATCTATTTAATTTTTTCTTTGATTATTAAATAGAAAACCTGGGTGACAAATATAAATTTTCCACTCATCATTCCAAGTAAGACATACGTGTAGCACACTGTGGGTGGAATAAAGCTGGTATCCTCATGGAAGGGCTTTTGAGCGAGTAGGGGCATCCAGTAACAGAAAGGTACTGGGAATTAATTTTTGCCCATTCTCACTTCTGTAGGTGGCATGTGTAGAGCTGCAGGGAGAAATTGGCCAGAAAAACAAAATGACACCTATGGTACTTTCTCTCTTTGTCAGCAACTGCCTCCTCTGGATCAAAGCTCTTATGGGCATTATAATTATTATTATTATTACCCTGCCCATCTTGGCTGGGTTGCCCCATCCACTTTGGGTGACTGCCAACACATATATAAACATATTACAGTGGTACCTCGGGTTACATACACTTCAGGTTACATACGCTTCAGGTTACAGACTCTGCTAACCTAGAAATAGTACCTCGGGTTAAGAATTTTGCTTCAGGATGAGAACAGAAATCGTGCTCCGGCGGCGCAGAGGCAGCAGGAGGTCCCATTAGCTAAAGTGGTGCTTCAGGTTAAGAACAGTTTCAGGTTAAGAACGGACCTCTGGAACAAAATAAGTACTTAACCCGAGGTACCACTGTATAACATCAAACATTAAGAGCTTCCCAATACAGGGCTGCCTTCAGATGTCTTCTCAAAGTTGTGTAGTTCTTTATCTCCTTGACATCCCACAGGGAGGGCACCACTACCGAGAAGGCCCTCTGTCTGGTTCCCTGTAACTTCACTTCCCGCAGTGAGGGAAGCAACAGGAGACCCTCGGAGCTGGACCTCAGTGTCTGGGCTGGACAACGGAGGTGGAGACGCTCCTTCAGTTATACAGGGCCAAGGCTGCTGAGGTGCTTTAAAGATCAGCATCAACACTTTGAATTGTGCTCGGAAACATGCAGTAGCCACCCAAAACTGGTTCAAGCATTGTTGCTAACGTTAGGTGGCAGTTCATGGTCACTGTAAAGCTACATGAACTCCTGACCCAACACCCATTCCTGAACTGTTATACATTAAATGTTTCCTCACACCTAAAGGAGTAGACCAGAGGTTTTCAATCTTTTTCAGTCTGTGTCTCCCTTGATCAACTACATTCTTTCTGCAACACCCCTGTGGGGCTCAGGAGCCCAGCTATGTCACCCCTTGCCTGCAGACCTGGCAGCCTCTCACCCTTTTTTGAACATCCTTCCTTGTGGAGTGTTCCCTCAGCCTCCTCTCCTCTCGCCTCTCTTGGGAGTCCTCCAGGCAGCTGCTGCCGCCGCTGCTCCTGGTCTCTGAGCTTCCCCCCTGCCCCAAAGAAAGGTGCCTCTTCACACTGCCCCACAGGGACCTGGGAAGCACCCTCTGGCCAGCCCCAGAGGCACCATTCGACCAGGGAGCTTGTAGCCAGGGCTGCTGCAACCAACAGCTATGCAAGCCTTTGGAGGCAAAGATGCGAGAGGGCATCAGAGAAGGAAGGAAAAAGGGACAGAGGCCAGTGTTGCCCACAGCACCCCTGACTGTCATTCAAGGCACCCCAGAGTGCCACGGCACACTGGTTGAAAACCACTGGAGTAGGCTATGGCCAATAGGTGGCAACTGGAAATGAACATTTGTGTAGTAATGGCCATGAACACTGCAGTGGCCCAGTTCCTTCTGTACCTCTGTATAAACTTACACACGAGAAAGAGGAGTCTTTGCTATTGCATGCAAATGCTTTTTTGGAAAGTGGAATAGCAGAAAGAAATAAGAACGAACGAACAGAATCGTAATTCTTCTATTATTTAGTAACCTTCAGTGACTTTCATATCACTTCAAATCCCTAAAAAACAGGTTAGAAACAAATATTAGCCTTACCAGGATGGCAAAGGAATGGATCAAATTACATTTCAAGGGGAACACTGTATTTTAATTAATGCTACCTAGTGCCTTTACAGACAGCAGTCACCTTCAGTGCAGAGTGGGAGTAACAATTACACCTCCTAATCACACGACGTGAATCGGGAAAATAGTCTCCTACAGGACAGCCTATTATGAGGACCACATGGGTATTTGTCTTCTCCTTGTCTTGACATCCAACTCAGAGCACCAAAGCCAACTGCAGAGGCAGAACCAACACTGGAAGAGGTTTTGAAGGAAATAAATAAAAACTCAGGCCTTGAATTGGGAAAAAATGAAGGGGGGAAAAACCCTGGTTTGTTGTCAAGAGGTTTTAGCATCCACAGATCCAACAAACCTCTCTGATCCTAAAGTGGCCATCTTGTGAAGGTTTTCGCTCACTATGCAAGTGTGCAAAACTTTACTAGAGCCAGCTACGGGTGTCACTTGTGCATTGCCAAAAAAAAATAGAGAGGAAATGCACGAACCAACCAAAGAAAAGCACACAGATTTGCAATATAAAAATTGATATGTGCTAATAAACATAAGTGCATGTATTTGTGTTCATGCACACATAAGTATATATATGTGTGTGTTCATGCACAAACTTATTGAAATAATTCTCACAGAATCGCAGAGTTGGAAGGGACCCTGAGGATCATTTAGTCCAACCCCCTGCAGTGCAGGAATATGCAGCTGACCCTTAAGAGGATTCGAACCTACAGCCTTGGTGTTATCAGTACTGCACTCTAACCAATTAAGATTTGCTACAAAGCATAATGGTATTGTATGATCAGGGGATAAACATGTCTGCTGTCTAGGTACTAACTACCGTATTTTTCTGTGTAAAAGACAATTATTTTTATTATTTAAAAATGTTAAAAATTTAGGGTCGTCTTATACACAGATAGTGTATAAGGGGGTGTGTGATTGGTGGCAGCCGTGAGGAGATTGTCATTGGCAATCGGGCAGGTGATTGGTGGCAGCGGCAAGGCCTGCTGCCGATTGGCTGCTGCTGCGGCAATGGGGCGGGCAATTGGCAGCTGCTGGCACCGAGCGGGCAGACGACTGGTGGCTTCGGAGAGGCATGCGATTGGCAGTGGCAGTCAGGCAGCTGTGCGATTGTCGGCAATTCCAACTCTGGGCAATCCGCCCCCCCCCCCCAAGCTTAACAACTCTGGGCAATCTCCCCTATTTCCTTAATTTGGGGTCACAAAAAATAGGGGTTGTCTTATACACAGAAAAATATGGTATTTACAGTACATTTGATTCGTCAACCATCTTTTAGATGGGTTAGAATCACAGAACAGTAGAGTTGGGTCATCTGGTCCAATCCTCCTGACACTAAGGTTGTCCTCTGCCACAGTTTGAGCAGCTGGAAACTTCTGGAGATTCCCTTGCACCACTCTGCTGGTAATAAAACAAGGATATTGTTACAGGATGAACATGCACATCCTTGAAGGTGGTGGGGAAACTCTGGCAGGACCAAGGTACTGTTGTTATTATTTTCATGTATAGACCGCTTACCTCCTGCAGATCTCAAAGACGTTTATGCTAATATATATAGGTAAAGGATAAAGGGACCCCTGACAATTAAGTCTAGTTGCGACCGACTCTGGGGTTGTGGCGCTCATCTTGCTTTACTGGCCGAGGGAGCCGGCGTTTGTCCGCTTCCGCAGACAGTTTTTCCAGGTCATGTGGCCAGCATGACTAAGCCGCGTCTGACGAATCCAGAGCAGCGTACGGAAACGCCGTTTACCTTCCCGCCGGAGTGCTACCTATTTATCTACTTTAACTGGCGTGCTTTAGAACTGCTAGGTTGGCAGGAGCAGGGACCGAGCAACGGGAGCTCACTCAGTTGCGGGGATTCGAACCACCAACCTTTCAATCAGCAAGCCCAAGCGGCACAGTGGTTTAACCCACAGCACCACCCACGTCCCATACTAATATATATAAGGTATACTTAATTCAAGCCAGTGGAACTGTTTGGCTTCCTTGACCATTATCAACTCCCGCGTTATCAACTCCTGGCAGCATAGAAGTTTTCTCAAGGGCACACTCTTCTGAAGGCTGTTCGCCTTTAATAGTAGGAGATGAAACCTTTTTAAAAAAACTTCCAAAGTGAGTTGGAAGTGATTGTTTCATCTTGTGGAAGATCCGGTCCTGGAATGGCAAGAGTAAACACTGGAGACCATACAGATCTGGAGCTTCTGTTTCCTCTAGGCCGTGGATAGGAAGCTGTGGGCCTCCACATGTTTTAGAGTAGACTACAACTTACATCAGCGCCTGACAGCATAGCTCATTGCCAGGGATTGTGAGCGTTGTAGTCCAGCAATAACTGGCAGATCACAGGTTCACCCCCCCCCCCCAAAAAAATAGGCAAGCGACTTTCTATTAAAAGTCCCCTCTTCCTACATGGTAACTGTGATAGGCTTTATAAAGATTGCTTTCGTAATTTCTCATTCCACAAAGCTTACTGAGAAACATGAGGTTCAACAGGCCCCCCACGTTTCACGAAAAGAACAGGAATTGAAAGTTTAGCAGAAAGGAAGATTTGGCAGCAGCTGTGGCAGCAAACCTCAAAATGAGGCAAATCAAGCTCAAGCCCAAATTCTGAAGGGTCTGGGCTTGCCTGGAGTGAATATTTTTGAGCTGGGAAAGTTCACTTTCTGAACTTCCCCCATAGTTGAACTTTGCTTCCTTTACTAAAAATTGTAATTGCAAATTTGGAATAGAATACAAAGGAAGAGTCGCATTTGCCAGCCATAAAGTTTACTCTCCCATGATACTTTGTCTTTAGAAGCTTTGGTTTCCACGAGGAGTATGAAAGCAAATTTGGTCGTCCCCCCCTTTTATTATTTTAAGTTGAAATTTATCCTAATCAAATAAAGAGATAATCTCCAAAGAACCTCTTTGTGCAGGCAAAGTTGGAACGAACACCTCCTAACCCACAGCAATCTGAATATCTTTCACACAAGAAACGCTGTTGACAAGAAGCATGCTGAAATGTGGACACATCATATATTTGAGAAGAAGATATAAAGTACACCATACTGGTAAAGAACTATTTAAAAATGCATTAAAGAAGCTGTGTTAAATACAATGCTAATTAGAGATTAAGAGGGCTTTTACTTGCAGGCACCCTTTAATCACTTATATTTACTTTGGACAGCACCTTTACTTTTATTTACTTATTCTGCATCAAATGAGGGGAACAAAGCAACTCTATCATCTGTACCTTAAAACGTCTGTGTGTGTATCATTAGGGCACACTGCAGAAGAGAGAGTCCTCAGAAACACAGAATTGTATAGTTGGAAGGGAAATATGCAAAGGTAGTGAATAGGTCTACTGCTGCTACCTCTTTAAACAGCATTAATTCAAGAGCTGATGAAGTCTGGACAGGTGGACAACCGTAAATTTCAGCATATTACATTTCTACATCTTTTTGCCTACTTTCTGCAAGCTACCCAGGAAGGAGTTGCACCGATGCCAGACAATGCAGATCAGGAATTGCTGGTCAAAGGTAGACAAATAATGAAGGGAGCTTCTGCTTTGAATGCAGAAGATTCCAGTTTCAATTCATGGCATCTCCAGGGAGAATCGGAAAAGAATCCTTCCTGAAACCCTGGAAAGCAGCTGCCAGTCAGTGTAGACAATACTGAGCTAGATGGACCAATGGTCTGACTCTGAGAGCCAGTGTGGTGTAGTGGTTAAGAGCGGTAGTCTCGTAATCTGGGGAACCGGGTTCGCGTCTCCGCTCCTCCACATGCAGCTGCTGGGTGACCTTGGGCTAGTCACACCTCTCTGAAGTCTTTCAGCCCCACTCACCTCACAGAGTGTTTGTTGTGGGGGAGGAAGGGAAAGGAGAAAGTTAGCCGCTTTGAGACTCCTTCGGGTAGTGATAAAGCCGGATATCAAATCCAAACTCCTCCTCTTCTTCTTCTTCTTCTTCTTCTTCTTCTTCTTCTTCTTCTTCTTCTGTGTAAGGCAACTGTCTATGTTTCCCCTCTCCACTATTGTTTATGGTGCCATATCATATATATGGACGCAGGTGTCACTGTGGGTTAAACCACAGAGCCTAGGGCTTGCCGATTAGAAGGTCGGCGGTTCGAATCTCCGTGACGGGGTGAGCTCCCGTTGCTCGGTCCCTGCTCCTGCCAACCTAGCAGTTCGAAAGCACATCAAAGTGCAAGTAGATAAATAGGTACCGCTCCGGCGGGAAGGTAAACGGCGTTTCCGTGCGCTGCTCTGGTTCGCCAGAAGTGGCTTAGTCATGCTGGTCACATGACCTGGAAGCTGTACGCCGGCTCCCTCTGCCAATAAAGTGAGATGAGCGCCGCAACCCCAGAGTCGTCCATGACTGGACCTAATGGTCAGGGGTCCCTTTATCTTTACTATCATATATATATGTTCCCTGAAATCAGTGCTATTTTTCTAGAAGAAGAGGTGCCAGAACTCACCACAAACACTTCCCTTGTTCTCTTAGAATGACAATGGTGTCCCCTGAGAGGTACCAGAACTGAGTTCTGGCGAATACTGGCTTGAGAAAAGTCCTGCCTGAAATAGATATATCTCACTGCTTATTCAAGCTGCCTCGTTCTTCAAATTGTGATAAAACTTGAGTGTATGTCATGAGGAGGGCAACAGATCTCCTCTCTCGTTTTATTCATTTATTTATTTCCCTCAAAAGTAATGTGTTTTCTAAGCGAGGCTTTTCATGCTCTGACCTTGGCATCCGCCGGGACCATACTGTGATTTATATTGAGAATTCCAAGCCTCATCTAATCTTATAAATAAATGTAAAATATATAAAACAATTACCCTAGAATAAAATTGAATTTTATCTCTCTGTAATCAGTTTTTGTCTATGCTACAAATTTCTGTGTTTGAATACAATTCAAAAATTAATAACAGACATAATTTATTTTCTGACTTTTCATTACTGTGACATTTTAGCAATTTTTTTTATATATACATAGGCTTAAATTTTATCTAGGGCTTCAACCCCACAGTTTATTTTTAGCCATGGGGCACTCTTCTGGAATTTCTATTTAAGGAATATGCTTGTTCAAGAAATACACTTCCCATTTACAAACCAAAATATACAGCATAATGAAATGGAGGGAGGGGAGAAGGCTTTGCTATAATGTAAAGATAGATTAAGGAGGGGAAGTGTTGCGTTGCATGTCAACGATCCAAGGACTTATGTGTTCTTTTGATGTTGGCTCCAAGAAGTCAAGTTTAGTGGGCAATAATATAGAAACTTATAGTAAAGTTACAGTGTGTGTCTGCTATTTGCTTGTATATTATTTTTATACCAAGTTTTACCATTGTGTTCTTTTTATTGGGGTTTTATAGCTACGTTCAGTGTTGTGTGCCCCTCCATCCACTTTTCTTAAACAGGTAAAATATATGCTTGGCTTTTATGGTTTTGGTCCCAGGTATGGCTAGGCATATGACCATCATAATTGGCAATCATCAAGCCTGTCCAGTTTGCATTCTCCACCTCTTATTTCATGCGACAGAAGCTAAAAACTAGCCTCTAACTCTTGATATCTCTTTGTCTTTGATCCTGAAGGCCATTCAGCCATACACTTATCTTTACAGTCTGTTAACCTTTATATGACTATTTAACTATCGTTATGGCTGCTGTAGGTGTTAGTGAATTGTTATGTAAAGTGAATATGTAAAGTGAATTGTTATGTAAAGGTGTTAGTGAATTGTTATGTTTCCAGTGTTGTGAGCTGCTTTGAGCATGGCAAACCACAGGAAAATAGCATTTGCCACTGGGGATGGTTGCTTCAGCCTGCCTTCCTCACCTTCCACCTATAAGGTGTTTTTTTATTTTAAAAATTGCTTTACTATTGAATTGATGTTTGATTTTTTAAAAAAACATGTCCGTCCCCACCGCCCACTGCTCTGGAATCCACTTGTTAGATGAAGCTGCAAATCTTCAAACCAAACCAAATGGGAGCATTCATAAGGGAGCTGTCTGCCAGAAAAAATGATGGTCCTTTCTGACGTTTAAAGTCTAGGCATAAAAGTTATGGGATGAAGAGAGATTTGGTAGGCACTACTGCCATTAGCAACGGAGCTACTTTGGATGTGAAGGTTTGGGGGATTGTGAGTTGACTTATTGGTAAGCGTATGCTCAGTTAAATTTTTGACGAACTGCCAATTATTGGATTGGAAGTGTTACGCTGCAGGGGTTGCAATTGTTGTTACTTATTATAGCTATTGCACGTCAACTGTTTTCTGTGAACCGTTTTGATAGCAAGTGTATTTGTGGAAAATGTGGCACATAAATAAATTGCCTGTGATGATACAAAATATGAGTGATTGTGATGGTAAGCAAGTGAGATGTCTGTCACTCTGAAATAGGAGTTAGGGCCTGAAGAGAATTTATAGATAGTACTCAGCAGTATTGAGACTGGCTTGTGTGCACTGAAAGGCGAGTCAAGACTTCTGTCCTTTTCTTTTTTAGTCACATAGCTACTTTTTCTATACAGCCAAGCTTCCCAAACTGTGGTCAACAGACAGGTGATCCATGGTATTTCCATAAAGATATATTTAAAATACACACACTGTCTAGCACAGTCCATTACAATTGCTACAGCAGGCAGAAAAACCATTAAGTGGTCTGCCAAGACCCCCAGCCATTTTTGGAAGTGGTCCATGGCTGGGGAAAAGTGGGGGAACTACCGTGCTAAAGCCTATAAGAAATAAGTTATGATGGGACATTTGTCCAGGTCCATCCAATTAAAGATGCAGTACCTCAATTTCATAGGAGGGATTTTAGAAAAAATAATAATTACATTGGGCTTTGTCCACAGCAAGTTAAAAAGGTAAAGGTAAAGGACCCCTGACAGTTAAGTCCAGTCACGAACAACTCTGGGGTTGCGGCGCTCATCTCGCTTTACTGGCTGAGGGAGCCAGCATTTGTCCGCAGACAGTTTTTCTGGGTCATGTGGCCAGCATGACTAAGCCGCTTCTGGAGAAACCAGAGCAGCGCACAGAAACGCCGTTTACCTTCCCGCCAGAGCGGTACCTATTTATCTACTTGCACTTTGATGTGCTTTTGAACTGCTAGGTTGGCAGGAGCTGGGACCGAACAACGGGATCTCACCCTGTCGTGGGGATTCGAACTGCCGACCTTCCGATCGGCAAGCCCAAGGCTCAGTGGTTTACACCACAGCGCCACCCGTGTCCCTCCACAGCAAGTTAGGTGCATCTAAATTCTGCTTAAGAACTTGCACTTGAAATCATACAGAGTTAACACCTCAATTCTTGAACATGCACAGATTTGTGATAATTTAGGACTGAATTGAAAGCAGGTTTATCAATGTTGTTTGAACCAGTTGCAGCTTAACCCTCCCACTGTATTTTAAATACTGGGGATGCGGGTGGGGCTGTGGTCTAAACCACTGAGCCTCTTCGGCTTGCTGATCGGAAGGCCGGTGGTTCAAATCCGCGCAACAGAGTGAGCTCCCGTTGCTCTGTCCCAGCTCCTGCCAACCTAGCAGTTCGAAAGCACACCAGTGCAAGTAGATAAATAGGTACCGCTGTGGCAGGAAGGTAAATGGCGTTTCTGTGCACTCTGGTTTCCATCACGGTGTCCCGTTGTGCCAGAAGCAGTTTAGTCATGCTAGCCACATGACCCGGAAAGCTGTCTGTGGACAAATGCTGGCTCCCTTGACTTGAAAACGAGATGAGCGCTGCAATCCCATAGTTGCCTTTGACTGGACTTAACCATCCAGGGGTCCTTTACCTCTACCTTTTACTTTGAAAACTGCCCCAACCACCATCAGTACCAACATGCCTCCATCTTTTCAAAATGCAGTGCAGCAAAAGGCGTTGATTGGCACAGCACAGGACACCAAAGGGATCCAGCAAGGCAAAATGGGGACTAACTGATCAAATCTGCATTCTAAAGGCATTTTGCCCATCAAAGACTCAAAACTACACCAGCACATTGGTTATATCTCCAAGGTCTGATGTGAAGCCTTTATAATGGGAAGCGGGGTACCATATTTGCCCAACACCAGCTAAATCAGCGCACTGTGCTATGGTAGGCAAACCATTACTGTGGAATCAGGGTGACAATATTTCTAAGAGAGTTACATGACTGTTAAGACACTCTTTAAGCTAGATTTCATAATTAGAAACTTACGTAATTGGAAATGTTTTGATAGCCACCCTTTAAGAAAGAAACAGGCTAGCAAGCAAGCAAGCAAACAAACAAACACTGGGGCACATGCACACACACACACACACACACACACACACACACACAGCAGTTAGCTGAAGAAATAGTTAAAATTAAAATGCAGCTGAACAACATTGAGGAACAGCTGGTGTAATTCTATGCTTGATGGCAAAGTAATGAAGCTCTTGGTGGCTTGACAAGACAAGCTACAAGCTTGAATGAAATTGTTCAGCTAAAAGAATTAGAATGAAGTTGATGACGGATGCGTTACTGAACATGACAGGGTGTCATCTATTTTAAACAGGATCTTTACTAGGATGTACTGAAAGAAATTTTTCCACTACCTTGAACCCACTAAAGCTTTTTGCAGTAAAATCTTATTGGAGCTTATTCAGACAATAGGCTAGCTCCAACTGTTACTATTTAATTTTTTTAAAAAAAGACACTATAATCTATTTTCAGTGCTAATAATTCAAATGTTGGGGGGTGGGGGGTGTGTGGGATAACCTGTGTTATTCTTCTATATCCATTCCACGAAAAAGTAACTCTAACTCTTGCTCCAACGCATAACTCTGCAGTGCACTCCATTTCTTTCCTAAAGGGTCTCTCAAAGGGCACATGCTGAAGTTATAATAGCAGATTCCATTCCTCATTAACTAGTAATAGGTAGTTTTAGTACCTATTTCCCTGGATGTTAATGAATAAAGCAGGGTTGGAGAACTTGGGGCTCTGGGTGTTGTCGGGCTCCCAACTCCTATCAGTCCCAGGCTACTCCGCTAATATTGTACCCCAGCAATGCCCAGAGGACCTGCCTGGGCTTTAATTACTGACATGAGCACCTGTTTCCTGCAATACATAATAAGAACTTATACACGTCAAATGCATTTGGATGAACTAAATATTAAGCATTGTACTGTACCCAGGGTTGCAACCTGATTGAAGACAGCTTGAAAAACTAATCTATAAATTAAGTTTGCGCGTGATTAAAAATGTTGTTGTTGTTTAGTCGTTTAGTCGTGTCCGACTCTTCGTGACCCCATGGACCAGAGCACGCCAGGCTAAAATAGTATGATTAAAAATAGTAGGTGACAAAAGCAGCACACATGTGCAGGATTCCTAGATGACAACAACAACAACAACAATTTATTATTTATACCCCACCCATCTGGCTGGGTCTCCCCAGCCACCCTGGGCGGCTTCGAACAAAGTATTAAAATACATGTGACATCACTATAGAAGATGTCTTCTTATGTGAGAAAAGGGAGGTTCTCTCCAATAGTTCTTGCCCCCTGCAGGCTTTATAAGTACATGTAATAAAAAGGTCATGACCTGGGATAGCTCAGTTGGTAGAGCATGAGACTCTTAATCTCAGGGTTGTGGGTTCAAGCCCCAGGTTGGGTGAAAGATTCCTGCATTGCAGGGGGTTTGGCTAAATGACCCTCGTGGTCCCTTCCAACTCTGCAATTTGATGTTTCAACTAAACCTTAAGAAAAACTTCCTTATATTGTGAGCTGCTTATTAGTGGAAGAGACTGCCTTAGATAATAGTGGTGGAATAGTGGGAGTATTTTTGGAGTCCATTCTAAGCCTTGATACCTACCAGAGCAGGTATGAGGAACCTATGGTTCTCCAACATGGCCAGCACTCAGGATGATGGAAGATGCAGTCCAATATCCCGAGGGCCACAGGTTCCTCCTGCCTCATTTTCATGAACAACAGTTTGCTTTAAGTACTCTTAAAACCTCCCTATTAGTTGTGCAATACTGTACTGCAGAGTTCAAATGAAAAAGAAAATCCATATGGCTAATCTCTGCAAGCCAACAATGTCCAAGTGAGAAGCTCAAATTTATTTCATCCATCAAAGACAACCCGAACAAGGAAAAAGGTACTATTTCAACAGAATTCTAAGTTGCTTTGTTCAATCACTTTGACAAATGTCAAAACATTACCTTTCCCTGCCTTGCATTTAACACTGTTCCTTGAAGCTTGAATGTGTTCGTTTATACTTGCATAAATATCAGTGCAGACTTCTGCAGATTCCTGTTCTGTATGCTGCACAATGACATGACTCAACCAAATCCATAACCTTTGAAAATAAACTTTACACCTTTCTTCTGGGGTATCAGATATAGCTCAGAAGCATAATTACACTACAATAGCACTAGTCAAATCTAGGTCACCTAGACTGTGTGTGACAGACATGAATTACTGGAGTCTCAGCTCAAAGACGTTCCCTTTATGACATAGTTGCAGGTTTTTGAAGCTTCACTGCTAATAAGAAATTCCTCCTCACTAAAGCAGTATTATTTTGGCACTGTCTTTGTAATATAGCACTTGATATAAAAAAGATGTCCCATATGTGAAGCAGCAAATTCCAACCCTGCCGGTTCAATGGTTAAATATAATTAATATGATTTCTAAAAACAGCATTGCAAACATAAGTAAATGTCACCAGTTGTACACTTTCATATGAAGGCCTGGAGAACGTCGCAAATTGGAAGTGTAGACGGGGAATTTCATGCACTTGTCAGTTAATACACATAGCCTCCAAGTGATTGCTGAAGCTACTGGACTGGATCCAGAAAAGAGCAAATGCTTTCTGCCTCTTCATCCCACTAGACCAGGGGTCAGCAAACTTTTTCAGCAGGGGGCCGGTCCACTGTCCCTCATACCTTGTGGGGGGCTGGACTATATTTTTTGGGGGTGGGAAATGAACGAATTCCTATGCCCCACAAATAACCCAGAGGTGCATTTTAAATAAAAGCACACATTCTACTCATGTATTTTTTTTTTTAAAAGCAATTTATTGGGTTTTACAATAAAAATAAACATAATAAACAATATAACATTTATCTTAACATATTTTCACATTTTCTTTGGACTTCCTCACATCTCCCGCTCCCACTTTCATCGTTGTAACATTTTGTCAGCAATTTATCATCTTATTTAAATTCTTATATCCCTTCTATATTTCATAATCTTATAATTCTCGAAAGGAGCTAAATTTTCACAGTCTTACTTATTTTCTTAAAAACTTCTAAATTTAGTGGTGCTCAGTTATTTTAATCTAGCATCTTATTTAGCATTCACTCAAATTACAATACTTTTGTAAATAGTTCTTAAATTTCTTCCAGTCCTCCTCAATCCTCTCTTCTCCCAGGTCACGGATTCTGCCAGTCATTTCAGCCAGTTCCATGTAGTCTGTCAGTTGTATCTGCCATTCTTCCAGTGTGGGTAAATCTTGAGTTTTCCAATGTTTGGCGAGAAGTATCCTTGCTGCTGTTGTTGCATACATAAAAAATGTCTGGTCCTTCTTTGCCACCCCTTGGCCGACAATACCCAAAAGGAAAGCCTCTGGTTTCTTAGTGAAGGTATATTTAAATACCTTTTTCAATTCATTATAAATCATTTCCCAGAACGCCTTCACTTTAGGGCAAGTCCACCAGAGGTGGAAGAACGTTCCCTCACACTCTCTACATTTCCAACACTTATTATCAGACAGGTGGTAAATTTTGGCAAGTTTGACTGGGGTCATATACCATCTATAAATCATTTTCATTACATTTTCTTTCAGAGCGTTACATGCAGTAAATTTCAATCCATTACTCCACAACCTCTCCCAGTCCTCAAACATTATATTATGCCCAATGTCCTGTGCCCACCTTATCATAGCCGATTTAACCGTTTCATCTTGTGTATTCCATTTCAACAGCAAGTTATACATCCTTGAGAGTACCTTAATCTTTGGTTCTAGCAATTCTGTTTCCAATTTCGACTTCTCCACCTGGAACCCTAGTTTCTTATCATTTTTAAAAACTTCTTTAATCTGAGCGTAATGTAACCAATCTCGCACTTTGTCTTTCATTTTCTCCAAACTCTGCAATTTCCAATTGTCTCCATCCTTTTCTAGTATTTCCCAATATTTTGGCCATTTAGCCTCCATATTGGGTCTTTTTCGGGCCTTGGCTTCCAAAGGTGAAAGCCACCTTGGTGTTTTATTTTCCAGCAAGTCTTTATATTTTGTCCAGACATTAAACAATGATTTTCTGACAATATGGTTCTTAAAGGCCTTATTTGCTTTAACCTTGTCATACCATAAATATGCATGCCATCCAAAGGCATTGTTAAACCCTTCCAAATCTAACACATCAGTGTCTTCAAGAAGTAGCCAGTCTTTTAGCCAGCAAAACGCTGCGGCTTCATAATACAACTTTAAGTCTGGCAGGGCGAAGCCCCCTCTTTGTTTTGCATCGGTTAATATCTTAAACTTAATTCTGGGCTTTTTGCCCTGCCAGACAAACTTAGAAATGTCTCTCTGCCACTTCTGAAAGCACTCCGTTTTGTCCAAAACCTGAAGTGTTTGAAATAAAAACAACATCCTTGGCAATACATTCATCTTGATAGCAGCAATTCGGCCTAACAAAGAAAGTTTCAATTTTGACCAACTATCTAAGTCTCTCTTGATTTCTGTCCAGCATTTTTCATAATTGTCCTTAAATAGACTTAGATTTTTTACTGTTATGTTTACCCCTAGGTATTTTACTTTTTTAACCACATTAAGTTCCGTCTCATTCTGAAACCGTTCTGACTCTGTATCAGTCAAATTTTTCCCCAAAACCTTAGTTTTCTGTTTATTTAGTTTAAATCCAGCCACCCGACCAAAATCATTAATCAATTGTAATACTCTTTTCGTACTAGGCTCTGGCTTCTGCAAGGTCAAAACCAGGTCATCTGCGAAAGCTTTTAATTTATATTGTTTCTGACCGACCTGAATTCCTTCCACCAACCGATCCCCTCTAATCATGTTCAATAGCACTTCCAGAACCGAAATAAATAACAAAGGGGAAATAGGGCAACCTTGTCGTGTCCCTTTTTCAATTTTAAACTCTTCTGTAACCACATTATTAACTATCAGTTTAGCTTTCTGTTCTGAATATATCGCCTCAATCCCATTCTCAAAACCCCGTCCCACTCCCATCTCTTTTAAATTTCCCATCATAAATTTCCAGGAGATATTGTCAAAGGCCTTCTCCGCGTCTATAAAAATTAAAACTGCTTTTGTATTTATATCTGTTTGCAAAAGTTCCAAAATGTCAATAATGTTCCTTGTATTAGCAAACAGATGTCTACCTGGGAGAAAGCCGGCCTGGTCCTTGTGAATTACTTCATTTAAAACTTTTTTAAATCTATTTGCCAAAATGTCTGCAAATATTTTGTAATCCACATTTAAAAGAGAGATGGGACGGTAGTTCTTAAGTTGTGTCTTTTCAGCTTCCGACTTTGGTATTAATGTGATAAACGCTTCCTTCCACGACTCCGGTGCCCTCTTCCCCTCCATAATTTCATTGCTGACCTCCATCAAAGGTTGTATCAAATAGTCTTTTAATGTCTTATAGTACTTGGAGGTCAGCCCATCTGGTCCTGGGGATTTGCCAAGTTGCATGTTCTGGATGGCTTGTTCGATCTCCTGTCGTGTTATTTTAGAATTCAGGATTGTCCTGTTTTCTTGTGACAATTTAGATAGTCCGTTTTTTGCCAAAAATTGTTTAATCTCAACATCGTCTTGCGGCCCTTGGGTGTATAATTTTTTGAAGTATCTCTGGAAACACTTTCTGATATCCACTGGATTCTGGATGTTTTTTCCGTCAACCTCTAAGTTTGTAACAGTATTTAATCTTTGTCTTCTCTTCAACTGCCAAGCTAGCAGTTTTCCACATTTATTCGCCGACTCAAACGTTTTTTGTTTCATTAATTTAACCTTCCATTCAATTTCCTGATTTATCAATTTAGAATATTGTGTTTGATAAAGTTTAATTTCTCTCAGAGTTGGCTGTGACTTCGGATTCACTCTTAATTTCTTCTCTAATTCTTTTATTTTATCCAAGATCATATCTTTTTTCTCACTTTGTATTCTTTTCTTTACTGCATTCTGTTGTATCAAGAATCCCCTCATTACAGCTTTGCTTGCGTCCCAGATTATTCTTTTTTCCACCATATTATTCATATTTATCTCAAAGTAATCCTTCAAAACTTTTTGGGCCTTCTTGGTAATTTCCTGATCTCTAAACAAATTGTCATTCATCTTCCATCTAAAGGATCCAGTTGGTAATAGTGTCATATCCATCTTTACTGCATTATGGTCGGAACAGGTCTTTGGGCAGATTTCCACTTTTCTGACCTTAGGTGCCAGGCCTCTAGAAATCCATATTTGGTCGATTCTTGTCCAGGTCAGTTGGGCTTCAGAAAAGAATGTTCCCTCTCTTCCTAGTGGGTTCTTTGTCCTCCAGATGTCAATCAAATCCATATTGTCTGTCATTTCAAAAAAGGTTTTAGGTAGTCTGCCGTCTTTTGTGACATTTTGACTTTGTGACTTGTCCATGTTAGTTGATACGACCCCATTCATATCTCCCATCATTATGATGTTGTTGTAGTCCAGATAATCCAGCATTGTGTCCTGCAGCTTCTTGTAAAATTCCGATTTCCCTTCGTTAGGTGCATAGATTCCTAATATCAACAATTTCTCTCCTTGATGTTGTATCTCAATTGCCAAAATTCTTCCATGTTCATCTTTAAATAAGAATTTAGGTGACAGGCTCTCTTTCGCATATATCACCACGCCTCTCTTCTTAACTTTGTCCGACGATATAAATTCCTGGCCCAATCTTTTATTTATTAACACTTTTCTGTGGAGCCTTGTCACATGTGTTTCCTGTAGGCAAATAATGTCCAATTGTTCTTTTTTTAATATATGAAATATTTTCTTCCTTTTTTCCGGAATGTTACAACCATTAATATTCCAGCTCAACAGTTGCAGAGACATCCTGAATTATCTGGTTATTTTTCAAGGGGTGGTATCTTGTTCTCAGGATCTTCAGGTTCCACAGGTGCTGGTGTTGGTACTGGCGTTGCCTCAGGCCCAGAAGGTAGTTCAATTCCTTTTTGAAGGTCCTCTCCGTATGTAGACAGGAATTTGTCTCTCTCTTCCAGTGTTCTTACTTTAACCTTTCTCCCTCTAAAGGTAAAAGATATTCCTTGGGGAAATTCCCACCTGAATGGAATTGCGTTGCTCCTTAGTAGTTTAGCAAGTTCAGAATAGGCGGCTCTAAGATCCAGCAGTTGTCTTGGGATATCTTTATAGATTTCAATTCTTCTATCCAAAACCTCCAGTGACTTTACGAAATGTAGGCCCAAAATCTTATCCCTTTCCTCCTTTGATCTCAATGTTATCAAACAATCTCTGGGCCTCTCCTTCTTTATGAATCTTCCAAGTCTGAAAGCTGACACGATTTTAAAGTCCTTTTCTTCCAAATTCCAGAACTTGGAGAATTCTTTGGTCAAAAACTCAGTTAGATGTCCTTCTTCTGCCTCTTGTAATGATCTAATCCTCAAGTTATTCTCACGATTTCGCAGTTCTATCATAGAAAGATAAATCTGATGTTCCCCAACTTGTTTAGTGAGTGGTCTTACCTCTTGCTCTAAATTTTCTAATTTTTGTCTGGTGTCCTCAGCCAATTTCCGATTTTCTGCTGAGGCCTCCGTTAACTGTCCAATTGCTTGTGCATTCTGTACCACTTGTGTAGTTAGTTTATTTAGACATTCTGTATTTTTGTCAATCTTTGCTGATTGCGCATCTACTTTCTTGTCCAAAGCTTCCAATTTTTCAAAAATTTTGTCTAGAACAGAAACAGATACTCCTGAGGCCATATCTTCCAATTGTAACTGCTCTGCTTCACCCTCTCCCTCTACTTCTGAGGGCAAAGTAGGTACAGATGATCTACGTGTCTGCGAGGCTGAGGTTAGAGTTGTTAAAGTTGTTTGTTTGGCTCTCCCTCTTTTTCTTGTGCCACTCATTCCAACGTTATCTGTCAGTCAAGGTCACACTGAGTTATTCCCATGGGAATGGAAAGGTCCAGAGCAAGCAAACAACAAGGGAATCGAAAGTAAAATGTGCATGTAAAGTCATTGTTTTAATCCAATCCTCTAGAGGGAGCTTAAAATGTCTTTCAGAGTCTAATTTAATGTCCAAGAACCTTCAAATACAAATGTTTAGCAGAGTTTATAAATGGTCACTTTGTTACAGACAGTGCTTATTTATCTCCAAAAAGAATGTTTCAAATTTAAAAGGTCTCAATACCCTCAGATTGTTGCAAGTTCCAATATACAGTATCCAAATCTGCAGTACTGACAGCTCCCTTAGTGCTCAGGCAGCTCCTGACTCTGGGTTTCACCTTCTAATTTGTAATCCAATAAAGGGAGGAAAGTCAAGTGCAAGTAATAATCCCAAATCTTTAGCTTAAAGTCTTTACTTTAAGATGCAAGTTCAATAGATGCTTAGATCTGTAAAGCTTAGAATCTCTTTCTTTCAGCCTCCACTCCTCCAGCTGATTGCTTTTTTCAAGTTCAATGGCTGCGGAAGACGGACTTCCTGTTTCCACGTCTCTCCGCTTTCAGCCAAGTTCAAGCCAATTTAGATTTTTCCTTTAAAGTCTCTAATTTCAAGTGATTCAGTCTTTTACTCACAAGTTAGTTGCTTTTCGTCCGAATCCGTAATTTAGCAGGAAAAGGGATCAGCGCTCACCGGCAGCAGCAGCGCGGCTTCGCTCCACAGGCTGTGAAGCAGCTCTCAGCGCCGCAACCCCCCTCCACGCTCCGGAGCCCCTTACGGGGTTCCTTTAGCGCTTGGAGGGTCGCTCAAGGCGCCCACCGAGCCTCAAGACCCCAGGCTCTTGCTGCCTGGGGTTTTCCAAAATGGGTCTCCGCTTCGCCGTAGCGGACGACCCGTTGCCTGCGGAGCCTCCTCTCCCATTCAGAAGAGGACCGCCATTGCCGTTCGCGCCGCCCCCGGAAGTGACATTCTACTCATGTAAAAACACCAGGCAGGCCCCACAAATAACCCAGAGATGCATTTTAAATAAAAGGACACATTCTACTCATGTAAAAACACACTGATTCCCAGACCGTCCGCGGGCAGGATCGAGAAGGCGATTGGGCCGCATTCGGCCCCCGGGCCTTAGTTTGCCTACCCATGCACTCGAACTCTCTGTCACTTGAAAAGCTACTTCTGAGATGGACAGACCCCTCACAGAATAGCATGGGATGGAGAGGGTGGTTAGTGGGCCAATCATTCAGAAGAATTTGGCAGTGAGGCCTTGTACAAGCAGAATTGCCTTTCCATGTATGCAAGAACCTAAAAAAAGCCGGCTAGATCAGGCCAAAGGCCCATCAAATACAACCAGTGCTATTTTGCTAGAAAAAGAGGTGTCAGAACTTAGCATGAGCATCTTGTTCTAATGGCAATGGCGCCCACCTTAGAGGTGCCAGAACTGAGTTCCAGGTGGGGAAAAAGCCCTGATCACAACACTTGTTTCCACAGCCACTGAATAATGATAAAACCACACATTTTGTCAATTTATGCTGGCTCTCAAAACATCTCTTGGAGTCTATGCATATTGCTTGGCAATGCTTGAAATTCCCACTATTTCCCCTTTTTATGGGTACCCTCACTACTGGCATTCAGGTGCCCAGTGAAAATCTGGTTCTCGTTTCAGAACTTTGCACATTATCACCACGGTTATCAGATACTGATGTTGTGTTATCAGCTGTTGTATTTTCCCTGGAAATATATGATGGTGTATCGAGTTTCTTTCAACTTGCTCAGAGATCCTAGGATGCAGACCAGGAATAAGGGAAGTGCTCTTCATTCAATGCACAATACAGTGGTACCTCGGTTTAAGAACAGTTAGGTTTAAGAACCATTTGGTTTACAAACTCCGCAAAACCGGAAATAGTGTCTTGGTTTGAGAACTTTACCTTGGTCTAAGAATGGAATCGCCTCAGTTTAAGAACAGTTTTGGTTTAAGAACGGACTTCCGGAACAGATTAAGTTCGTAAACAGAGGTACCACTGTACTGTACAACATACAATTTTGAAGTATTTGGCCCAGATATCCCTACCTGTTCCAACAATATTCCTATGTCTTCATCCTCAACCTGTTAGCCTTCCAGATTTCAAAGGAATGTGCCTCAAATATGTGATTCTAGACCTAAGACAAGGTGATTAGATACACACTGTTGGCGCATAGCTCCATCTAGTGGCTACAGGTACTATAGCACTATCTCATTTTTTAAATAATGAACTTTCATTTTTGATGTGTTTCCCCACATACATGTCTGGTGAGTGCGTTTGTTTGTGTGCGCTATGTGCAGTGAATGTGGATGTGTGGTCTGCTTGTGTCCTGTATGTACTGGGGGGGGGGCACCTGTGCAAATATTGACTATGCTCACTCTGAGTGTGGCCCTCAAGTTGAAAAAAGCTACCCAACTTGTAATCGAACTTGGAAACCCTGCCTCCCCCCACCGCCCCAATATTTTTTCTTTTATTTGATGTTTAAAAGCACATTTGGGATTTTGCCTCTTTAAAAATGAATAAATTCAAATGTCCAGATCAGCCACAACAATGTTTATTTGGTGAGTTTCAAAGCCATCTATTCAAATTCATATTAAAAAATGTTTCAGACGCATGAAGTGCAGCAAACAGTGTTTGTGTTTCTTTAGAATGCTATTACCGGTATAATTTATAATATAAAGGTAAAGGGACCCCTGACCATTAGGTCCAGTCGTGGCCGACTCTGGGGTTGCCATATACTGTGCTATAAATTTCCACAGCATCTATCAAGTGTGGCTAGTACAAAAGTACTATCAAGTACAAAAAGTAACAATATTGGAATTTATTCCCATTTAATTCTCCCTTCCCATAAGGCCACAGAAATTTTAAACCAGAACAGTTAGCCAAATTTCCTTGGTTATGGGGAAAACGAAAATAATAGTTTCGAGCTACTAATGTCAGATCTTTGCAAGAACTCACTGCTCCATTTCTTCTTGTATTTGACAGCTACCACTGCCAATATTTTAATCCAGATGGGAGGGGAAGCAAACCATTATCTGGTGATTTGATACTCATAAGAATTCTGCTCCTTACCCAATTACTGATGGGTGGATGACTATGATGAGGAATCCAACTTTCTTTCTGTTCAAATTGAATTCACTTGGATTCCCAACCTCTCCTTGTTTTGAATCAAAGAATGATGCAAGAGAGAGAACATTCACCCACCCCCAATTAACTAAAAACAAAATTAAGAATCCTGCAAATTTCCTGTTCATACATGTCTAACTGAAGTCCATAAAATGAAAGAGAAGGAATCATTTATATTCACAGAATAGTTAAAGATGTGGAAGTGAGGAACAACATGGACGTTGAAGGCCTGTGAAAAACAAGCTTTTGACTTCTTGTACCTTCAAAATACAGTACTGAGCACAAATTGGAAGTGTAAGAAGAGTAGTTTCTTTCCTGGTTAGACATGCATGCAAAAAATGATTGGAGAAGGGTGTCATACATCGTCTGTAGCACCTAATTCAGATTTTAAAGGATGCCCGTCTCACTTTGAGAACCATTCTTGCCATTCTTAGCAAAAATTATATAAAAATGTGCTTGTTAAGTATTCTGAGTTTCTTGTGCAAATGACTTTGAGAACTTCAGTTTAAAAGCCTTTTTAGACTGTAAAAGAAAAAAACAGACTATTTTTTAAAAACTTTCTATTTCGTAGTCTTGCCTGTAATGTAATATTTCTTTCGAACACCAAGATAACAGAATGCAATTAGATACAAGTACAAGTTCAGAACCTGATTTTCAAACACCAGCTCAACCCAGACACCTGTTTTCAAGATGGCAAGGAGAAATGCACAACACAGTGATGGCATCATCCCACACTATTTAATGGGGAGAAAGTAGGAGAAGGAAAGACAGAAAATACACTATTGTAGTGATCTACTTCAAGAAAGATCTCTGAAATACATTGATCTACTAGTGGTACTTTGGAACTAGAGCAACTATTTCATCATTCCAGCAATGTATAAGACAAGACAGCATCTCCCTCAAGAAGTTAAAACTGATCAGGCTAGATGGTAACTTAACAAGATACATTTTTTTCTATTTATCTATTTTATTATTATTTTCTTTAACAAAAGGACTCTGGTTTATCTTTCAGCCCCCACCCCTTCCCAGTCCTCTAAGCTGTTTTCCTCTAAGAGGGCCTCTTTGAGCCCTTCTAATAATCTGATCAAAGTAACTCCTACCATCTGGAAGTCTCTCAGATCCAGATCCAGTCTGACATGCAGGCCAGAATAAAAAGAAAAACAATCAAATTTAGCAGAATATATCACAATTCTAGAGAACGTAACAATCCAGCATGTACACCAGTACAAGAGAAATAAAAACATAGTTTTTGCTGCAGAATGTGGACGTTCCATGCACACTATAGCCTCTCTATTTGTTATGGAAGCGTTTCAAATGGCCTCCCAGCTGGCTTTATGTTAACCACATAACAGTGTGCCATCTGAACTCTTGACAACTATCTGTGCCCAGGAATTATGTGCTGCCTGACTCCACTTCCTTGCTCCCAACATCCCACAGGATACTGTCAAAACTGACTGCAGATGACAAAGCTGTCTGCAAATGTGATCTGAAGGCTGCCAACATTCACCTTGCCTTATGGGAATCCTTCAGACAACCACAGTATCCATAGCAGCGACCAGAGGATAAATTAGCACTGGGAGAAGTGCAGAGAGAAGAAATGCCATGATACACCTGTAGCAACACAGCTGGATGCTTTCATCTGCCCCAACTGCAACAAAACATGTCTCTCTCGTATCAATCTTTGCAGCCACAGGAGGCCCTGTTTTTCACCCCGAAGGAACACTTTTCCATTGTCTCCTGAGACAGACGGGTGCCAACAAGTATCAGTTGAGTTTTTCATTCTATAAGACTTTCAAATGCCTGTGGTGGCCAATAAAGACCTCATGAAGAATAAAGTTATCAGTGACCACTAGTAATAATGGCTATATGCTACCACTACTTTAGAGACAGAACGCTTCTGAATACCACTTGCTGTGGATCACATGCAGGAAAGAGCTATTTTGTGAGCTTCTCATAGGTATCTGGCTGGCTAATGTGAAAACAACATACTGGACTCGATAGAGCTTTGTTCTGACCCAGCAGGGATCTTACTACTTTCTTACCAAGCAAACCAGAACAGCAGAATCACACTACTCCACCAAATTCATGATCTATTCCCACAAGCACTGAAGTGGGAGGAGGTAATTCAGATGCTTACACTTTTTGTAAAATGAGATGCCAGGTCTTGGTGGCATCACACTAAGCCGAGTGTGAGGTGGGTAAGAGGAAGAAAGCACAATTTTACGCGCTGACAGACCTATGGAACTCCAGTTCTCAAACTGCGAATTTAGAAGTCTGTGGTCAAGCTAGACTGGGAGTTGCATAAGTTTTCTTGTGCGGATAAAAAGGTAATGTCCGAGTCAATCCTGACAGTTACTGTTCCACGAAGAATCAGACTTTGAAATACGTGTAGAGATGTAGAGAATGTTCCTACTTTCCTTTTAAACCACTTTGACTGCGCAGCCAAAGTGATATTTAAGCTGAGCACCCTTGAAAACTTACTCCAGACTTTAGAGTCTAAAAGAAACTCAGGTTACTATCAGCGTACTGTATTTCTCAGCGAGGGGGTAAGACTAACGGGGATCAACTTTTAATAGGATAAACGCCATGCAAGTCAAGCGGAGACTGCAGATTCCACTTTACTATTACATGCATTTTTATTATTAGGGACAGCACAGGAGACAACACCCTGCACTCCCCCTTCTTTCTCCTCCTCCAGTGCACCCATCCTAGGAGGCTCTTGCAAACAGCATCAGCCAATTCAAGCTGCGGGGCTTTCCAAACAAGTGCCAAATAGGCAATCCTATAACTGCTCGAAGTAACAGAACACCAAGGATCCAGCCTCGGGGAAAGGCTGCCGTTACCTTTTATTTATCTATTTTTTTGCTCCAGCCGGTACCGCCCAGAGCTTGGCAAACACGCGCGAGGTTCAGAAGACACTCCTGCGTGCAGGCGCCGCTCCCTCCAGCTGCTCCAGCCGCCGCCGCTCAGCGCCGAGCCCTCAGGATCATAGACTCGCGCGACCCGCCCACTTCCGGAATCCTTTAGAAAGCAGCGCCCTCAGGGCGGAAGTGGAAAGGGAGGGGGCGGAGGACTCTCGGGATTGCGCGTCGCTGCGGTTGCAGGGCGACTCTTACTCTCTCCCCGCAACAAGCAAAGCAGTGTACCTTTTGCTGTGTTCTAATGCGGGATTTACGTGTAAGCTAAACAAGCTATAGTTTAGGGCCCCACTCTCTTGGGGGCCCCTAAAATTTTTAAAGGGAAAAAAACCCGATGTACATTTCGAAAATATAAGGAAAAAACACAAATAAAATAAAACCTACATACAGCAACAGTGTTTTGTGTTGTGTAGGCTCCTATGATGTAAGTAACGGGCCCCGCCTGCTAGCCTGCTCCCTAAAATATCCCTGGTTTGCTCATTTCTATATACAGTGGTACCTCGGGTTACAGACGCTTCAGGTTACAGACTCCGCTAACCCAGAAATAGTGCTTCAGGTTAAGAACTTTGCTTCAGGTTGAGAACAGAAATCAGGCAGCAGCGGCACGGCAGCAGCGGGAGGCCTCATTAGCTAAAGTGGTGCTTCAGGTTAAGAACAGTTTCAGGTTAAGAACGGACCTCCGGAACAAATTAAGTACTTAACCCAAGTTACCACGGTTTAGGGTGCCTACATTCTGCATGTGCAAATGGCTTTAGATACCTATTAGGTCCATAAATTACCATATAGCATATATTCAACACGAAAAACAGGGACAATTTGTTGTTGACAAAGGACAGCTGGACATAGAAAGGGCCCCATTACCTCCAGTAGCTGGGGCCTCATCAAACATAAATCTGGCCCTGTGAAGTTTCCTTTCAGGAGCGTTTCTGCCCTTCCCAGTTTTATCCTAACAACAAGCCTGTGAGGTGTGTTAGGCTGAGCTCCATATGCTGAACAGGGTAAGTGCTAGGCCACATTAGCCGCTTGTCCACTTGTGGATGTGGGTGTGCGCTCGGTGCAAGGATTTTAGGAATGTGCTAGCTGCGTCAGTCTCCCAGGGTGACTGCTCCTCTGTTGCCATGGAGAATAAAGGAGAAGGAAACTGAACTGGCATGCTAGGTTTAAAAAAATAAATAAAAATCTTTAAATGCTCTTCTTTAGCTAAGAAAAAACTCACGTTTTCCACAGGATTTTTTTCCTCCCCATTTCCTCAGTTTAAAAGAGCAAAAGCCCCTTTCTTTGTTGCTCCCTTTTGTAGCTTAAACTTGAGTTTCTCCATTGTTTTATATGGGCAGCTTACACTTCCACCCGACAGGAGCCAGGGAAAGAAACTGGGAAGCTCTGTGTCCCAGCAGCAGACTAGTTACTCTACAATTCCTATCTCTATGCTCAGCCCTGCATAATAAAAGCTCACAGGGTGAACCAACGAGCGGAAAGGCTAACAATGATGGGGCCTTGGTTGCTGTGAGTGGGTGGGATGCTGTTATGTACTGAGTTGAATAGGATCCAAACTGCAGCAGTCGGATTGGTCCTAGAACAATAGGATCCAAAATGCAGCAGTCTGATTGGTCCTAGAACAATAGGATTCAGAATGCAGCAGTCGGATTGGTCCTAGAACAATGCAGCAATATGATTGGTCAGCAGGAGCCACCCAATCCAGCTCCAGATAGAAGTGAATCCACAACCTGATTGGCCTACAGGAGAATTCCGGAATTAGCCAATCACGTGCAGCCCATTGTGTAAATAATGTATATAAAGCTGATACTTTGAGGGGACTTTCATTCCCTCCTCACCACTATGAGCTGAATAAAGAGCATGAAATCCACTCTCGACTCCAAGTTTATTTCAGATGCCTTGAAATATTTCAGGAAAGGGGAAGTTTTGGGACTGATTTGGAGGAAACTTGGGGTATGTGGAGCAGGTTTAGCTTCTGATAGAGAAAGAAGGGGGCTTATTTGTTTAATAAAGCACACTAGGGCAAGAGGAGTGCAGAAATTCATGTTCTGGAGGCCTTCAGCCTGCGGTGAATGGTTTTGTTCAGCACCATGTGCACGGCAGGATTTGGGCTTTTTGTCATGAGATTCAAATCATGAACCGCATGAAAAAATGATAAGGAAGCGGGTGTTTTAAATTGGAAATTAAATATTATGCCAAGGCACTTAAAATGGCTTGGAGGGGAAAGGGAATATAATTGATTTGGTATATTTCTCAGAAGAATGGGCAATATGCTGGAATGGATTGACAGTTTTATGCTGGCTTTCAGTGTTTTAGTTGCTGCAGTTTCAGTAAATAGATTGAAATACACATTTAACTGACTTTTTAAAGTCATCTTGGGAGGGTTTTTCTTCAGAAGGTATAGTACAAATAAATAAATTAAATAAACCATAAATGTATTCAACTAAGTTTTGCTCCCAGTTGTTTGTTGTTGTTTAGTCGTGTCCGACTCTTCGTGACCCCATGGACCAGAGCACGCTAGGCACTCCTGTCTTCTACTGCCTCCCGCAGTTTGGTCAAACTCATGCTGGTAGCTTTGAGAACACTGTCCAACCATCTCGTCCTCTGTCGTCCCCTTCTCCTTGTGCCCTCAATCTTTCTTTTCCAGGGAGTCTTCTCTTCTCATGAGGTGGCCAAAGTATTGGAGCCTCAGCTTCACGATCTTCCAGTGACCACTCAGGGCTGATTTCCCAGTTGCTTAGTAGTTGGCAAAGCAAGATTTTATTACGAAAATAGGAGAATTTTTTCTGCAGAGTTAGTCACTCCCAGTTACTATTGAGCCCAAATCTGATAAGACTCAAATAGGCACATAAATTCCAACTCAGCAACTTCACTTTGAAGTTTCCCTTTGAATTTTTGTTGTTGTCAAAGTACGGGAAACTTGAAAGTCCTACCGGATGCCCAAGGAGACAATTAAGTGTCAACAATTATTGTAACCTATCCTGGAACCATTTTGTTGAGGGTGGGCTTTAAATCTAATAACAGGGTGGCATTTTACTCACTGAAGTAGACTCACGGAAGTTAATGGGCCTAACTTAGTCATGTTCATGGATTTCAATGGGTTTACTCTGAGTAAAACTTAAATGCTGCCCTGAGTCTGTCTAGATTGCCCTGGTGGATGACATGGGGAGTGCAAACATCTTACTTGATATCTCAATATCAATTTGATACAACTGACCATGTTATCCTCCTGGATTGACTGTGGAATGGGTATCAGAGGCACTGTATTACAGTGGTTCCTATCCTACCTGCAATGAGGGAGAGATCTTCAACCCCAGTAGGAGCATGACATTTCCCCACTAGAGATACTTCCCCTCCCCTAACACCACACTGTATACTGTCTTGTTATATTGTACAAATTGGCCAAGGCCAAATTAAAGTGGTTGGAGGATCTGGTGTAGTTGCCAAAATAGGGTCCCCTTCTCCTCAAAAGGAATGCATGAAATAAGGTAATGGAATATACCGTATTTTTTGCTCTATAAGACTCACTTTTTCCCTCCTAAAAAGTAAGTGGGAGTGTGTGTGCGTCTTATGGAGCGAATGCAGGCTGCACAGCTATCCCAGAAGCCAGAACAGCAAGAGGGATCGCTGCTTTCACTGCGAAGCGATCCCTCTTGCTGTTCTGGCTTCTGGGATTCAGAATATTTTTTTTTCTTATTTTCCTCCTCCAAAAACTAGGTGCATCTTGTCGTCTGGTGCGTGTTATAGAGCGAAAAATACGGTATATGTTGAGGTATCTTAAAGACTTTTTTGATGGCATGCATCTACCTCGGGAGACAATGGAGGAGTGCACCTTTGGGTGGCAAGTCAAACTATTCGAAGGTTACAGCGCCTGTGGTAGGTGTAGAGACCAATACGGGATAAACAGGGTTTGTTGAAGCTGGAGCAGAAGAAACTGCCAGGTTGTGCTGCTGCAAATGTCTTTCCACCTCTGGTCGTGGCAAGGTTGATGTTGCCAGCATTTGTTTCCAGACATCTTTCTAATGCAGGGCCTGGTACGTGAAGCCAGCTCCCTTCAGAGCACAAATTGAGTATTACATAAGCTGTCATGGACTGTATGTGCAACTATTTAACTGATGTTTTTCAGTTACAGTAATTTTTTTGTGTTCAGGTGACACAGTTACTGAAAAGTTTAATCTCCTGAGTGGTTTTTCTTTGACAGCCACTTCTGCTGAATCTTTATGGGCGCAGATGGCTAGAGCTTTAAGCTATTTCCCCCCCCCCCCCCCGCTTTATGCCAACTTTGTGGTTAAGATATATCTAGCATCATTTATCCCAGCTGATACCTGTTTTGGATTTAAACCGGTTTTATGTATCTGCTGCTGTTATTTTAAACTGCTGTTTATATTCATAATTGTTTTTTTAAACTGGATTTATATATGTAACTGTTATATATGTTACACAGAAATTTCTATGTAAATATAAAATATCCATGATACTACATTGGCTTTTGTTTATTCCATTTTAATCCATTTCCAGGTTGCTTAGATTGCATACATCATTTGGGCCCAGGGGACATTTGATCCTCACAACGCTGTGAGGTAGTTTAAGATAAGATATAGTGAGTCTCCAAGTGTACTTAAGGGCTGACTGTCTCCATGTCACACTGGCTATGCCTACAGATTGTTAGATTTATTTATTAAAATTTATACATTGCTTGATTGTAAAAACAAACAAACAAACAAACCCTCAAAGCAGTTAATGATAATGTTGCCAGATTTGCAAGTGTCCTCATGCATGCACAAGACCTTTGCATTCTCACTCTGCTGTTGATTATTTATCAAAGTTTGACCTCACCTCCTTGTTATGAAAGCAGTCTGGAAGCAATTCCTAATGGGCTGGCAGAGCTGATCTTACTGTCAGGGAGTGAGGCAACAACTTTGGGTAGCTGATTTTCATTGTTCATGAAAGGGCAGAAAATTATTATTATTGTGCTTTTTTTACTGCAGGGAAAAGGGACAGGCATTTGTGCCATTTTCTCCCTCCTCTCCTAAAACAACTGAACCAGCCATGGGTACAAGTGTCAGGGTGCAATTTCTTACTCTACATCAGGCAGCAAAGTTACCGGTATCTTAACCCATGTGGTCTGAAGCAAGAATAGGAGAGCGTACTGGTGGGGTGCAGGCGTGTTTTCTCTGTTTTGTAGGATCTCCCAAAGAGCTGACTGTACAAACTCTTTCTTGGGGGTGGAGTGGGGTAGAAGACAGCTGACAAATTGGGAGCCCCAATTTCTCAAAAAGGAGTTGAGCGTGCAGGGCCAGATTTAGGTTTGATGAGGCCCTACCGAAGGTATATGTCCAGCTGTTCTTTGTCAACAACAAACGGTCACTGTTTTTTGTGTTGAATATATGCTATATGGTAGTTTATGGACCTAATAGGTAACTAAAGCCATTTGCACATAACAAAATATGTATCACTTACATCATAGGAGACTACACAACACAAAACACTGATGCTGTATGTAGGTTTTATTTTATTTGTTTTTTATCTTATATTTTGGAAATGTACATCCAGGTTGTTTTTTTCCTTTAATTTTTTTGGGGGCCCCCAAGAGAGCTATAGCTTGTTTAGCTTATACGTAAATCCAGCACTGTGAGCCCGGTAGACACCCGGCGGCGTTTTCTTCCTAGCCGAAGCGAGAAGCGAACTTATAGGAGATCGTCTTCTATCCTCGCGCCCCCAACTTCCTAAACGAAACCGGAGTCCTTTTAGATATTCTAGAAGGGATAATCCCGGCATTCACCGAACCGGGTCTGCCACATTTGTCTCCTCCTTGCGCACCAGAGGCTCCGGCCCCTGGGCTGGCTCTGGCTCGGGTCCCAGTCGTGTGGTCTAAAGGTTACAGCGCCAAGCGCCCCCGGCCAACTTCGCGGGGGTGGGAGGAGAGAGAGAGAGAAAGCGGGCGCTTCTTGCCAAGGCTCCGACCCGCCTGCTCCTTGCTCCCCTCCCTCTCCTTTTCCCGCCCCGTCGCTATTTCCGAGCCCAGGGGAAGACGCCTTGCCGCCCCTCCCGCCGCCACCCAAAAGGAGGTGTTCCGACCTCCCCGGCGGCGCAACCTCGGACGCGCCCCCAAGACAGTCGCGGGCCGCTCCTCCTCC